>NC_138304.1:65460000-65897500 GCF_965601325.2 Salmo salar | reverse complement strand
TTTTCTACAGTTGTGTTATGTTACAAGGTGGGATTAAAATGGATTTAATTGTAATTTTTTTGTCGTCAATCTACACAAAATAAATAAAAATAAATAAAACACTAATATACATATATTGATTACAAAAGTATCCACACCCCTGAATCAACACATGTCAGAATCACCTTCGACAGCATTTACAGCTGTGAGTCTTTCTGGGTAAGTCTCTAAGAGCTTTGCACACCTGGATTGTACAATATCTGCACATTATTCTTAGAATTCTTTAAGCTCTGTCATGTTGTGTCACGTTCGTCATAGGAAGGAGACCAAAGCACAGCGTGGGTATCGTTCCACATAATTTATTTGAATGTGAAACTATGCAAGACATGCAATAAACCATAAACAAAACAACAAACCGTGACGAAGAGGTGCTACATGCACTAACTGAAAATAATCTCCCACAAACAAAGGTGGGAAAAACAACTACTTAAATATGATCCCCAATTAGAGACAACGATGACCAGCTGCCTCTAATTGAGGATCATCCAAAAACCCCAACATAGAAAAACAGAAACTAGAACCAAACAACAGAAAAATAAAACTAGAATAAACCCCCCAGTCACTCCCTGACCTACTCTACCATAGAAAATAAGAGCTCTCTATGGTCAGGATGTGACATGTTGGTTGCTGACATTTTCAAGTCTTGCCATAGATCTTCAAGCTGATTTAAGTCAAAACTGTAACTAGGCAACTCAGGAACATTCAATGTCATCTTGGTGTATATTTGGCCTTGTGTTTTAGGTTATTTTCCCGGTGAAAGATGAACTTGTCTCCCAGTGTCTGTTGGAAAGCAGACAACCAGGTTTTCCTCTAGATTTTTGCCTGTGCTTAGCTCTATTCCATTTCTATCTATGCTAAAAACCTAGTCCTTGCCAATGACAAGCATACCTATAACATGATGCAGCCACCACCATGCTTGAAAATTTGAGTGTTGTGTTGGATTTTCTTTGTCACATTTTTTAAAGTTTTACTTTAGTGCCTTATTGCAAACAGGGTTGATGTTTTGCAATATTTTTTTATCCTGTACAGGCTTCCTTTTCAATCTGTAATTTATGTTAGTATTGTTGAGTAATTATAATGTTTTTGATCCATCCTCAATTTTCTTCGATCACAACCATTAAACTCTAATTGTATTAAAGACACAATTTACCTTTTTGTGAAATCCCTGAGCGGATTCTTTCCTGTTTGGCAACTGAGTTAGGAAGCACGCCTGTATCTTTGTACTGACTGGGTGTATTGATACACAATTCAAAGTGTAATTAATAACTTCACATTGCTCAAAGGAATAGTCAATGTCTGCTTTTCATTTGTTTACCCATCTACCAATAGGTGCCCTTCTTTGCGAGGCATTGGAAAACCTCCCTGGTCTTTGTGGTTGAATTGGTGTTTGAAATTCTGTGCTTGACTTTGACAAGCCACATAATGTGGAATTAAGTTTTTCGAAATGTTT
Organism: Salmo salar; assembly: GCF_965601325.2. Taxonomy (NCBI): domain Eukaryota; kingdom Metazoa; phylum Chordata; class Actinopteri; order Salmoniformes; family Salmonidae; genus Salmo; species Salmo salar. Next base: position 65,896,011 of record NC_138304.1, on the reverse strand, counting down.
ACAAATTCATTAAAGGTAATCCATTTTAAATTCAGGCTGTAACACAACAAAATGTGGAAAAGGTCAATGGGTGAGAATGTAGTGGACATTAATATTTATCATGTATGATATTATAAATGATCTGGAAAATTAAGAACTTTGAAAGTTTCTTCAAGTGCAGTCGCAAAAAACCATGAAGCGCTATGATGAAACTGGCTCTCATGAGGACCGCCACAGGAAAGGAAGACCCAGAGTTACCTCTGCTGCAGAGGATAAGTTCATTAGAGTTAACTGCACCTCAGATTGCAGCCCAAATAAATGCTTCACAGAGTTCAAGTAACAGACACATCTCAACATCAACTGTTCAGAGGAGATTGCGTGAATCGTGCCTTCATGGTCGAATGAATGCCACTAATAAATGATACCAATAATAAAAAGAAGTCTTGCTTGGGCCAATAAACACAAGCAATGGACATTAGACCAGTGGAAATCTGTCCTTTGGTTTGAGTCCAAATTTGAGATTTCTGGTACCAACCACTGTCTCTTTGTGAGATGCAGAGTAGGTGAACGGATGATCTCTGCATGTGTAGTTCCCACCATGAATCATGGAGAAGGAGGTGTGATGGTGTGGGAGTGCTTTGCTGGTGACACTGTCTGTGATTTATTTAGAATTCAAGGCACACTTAACCAGCATGGCTACCACAGCATTCTGCAGCGATATACCATCCCATCTGGTGTGCGCTTAGTGGGACTATCATTTATTTTTCAAAAGGACAATGACCCAACACACCTCCAGGCTGTGTAAGGGATATTTGACCAAGAAGAGTGATGGAGTGCTGCATCAGATGACCTGGCCTCCACAATCACCCCACCTCAACCGAATTGAGATGGTTTGGGGTGAGTTGTACCGCAGAGTGAAGGAAAAGCGGCCAACAAGTGCTCAGCATATCTGGGAACTCCTTCAAGACTGTTGGAAAAGCATTCCAGGTGAAGCTGGTTGAGAGAATGCCAAGAGCGTGCAATGTTTTCATCAAGGCAAAGGGTGGCTACTTTGAAAAATCTAAAATATATTTTGATTTGTGTAACACTTTTTTGGTTACTGTGATATTTCATAGTTTTGATGTCTTCACTATTATTATACAATGCAGAAAATAGTAAAAATAAAGAAAAACACTTGAATGAGTAGGTGTGTCCAAACTTTTGACTGGTACTGTAAACTGTAATTTCTCCAAACAGCCCATCTGACCGCTCGGAGGCGTCCGCATGTTCCTAAAGCACACCGTTGCCTCATTTTGTATCACATTCCAATGATAAAACTGGGGGATGACAGTTGAATGACAGTTCTTTGAAAATCCTTACTGTTGACCAATGACCGACGAAGGGGCGCAGACGTCGGCTCTGAACTTAGCTTGCCTCAAGAAAAAATTATGTGTACACGAACAGTCGCAAAAAACCCTTGCCGAAGATCAAAACAAACATCTTAAAATGACCTCATAGTATATGCCCGAACTGTTTTGGATGGGAAGCAAGTGTATGCCTTATGCCCTTCCTTTACTGGCTGAACTGTGAGTCGTGTAGTCGACAAGACATAGCAATATAGCACTTCTAGTTAGGATACTATGGCGACAAAGACCAAAACATTTTATTATTCCAGAGTTATTTTTAGCAAAAATACTATTGATGTGAAATGACTCATGTTCTCTGTTTCTTTTATTCTTTCTCGGGAGAGAGAGGGTGTAACGGGACAAAGAAACTGTTAGGTATCTGAGGGTCCGCATTAGATCACAGTCTAAAAGCAGATTTGGCATTTCCTTGTCTGAACTATAGTTCTATATTAATGTTGTGTTCATGTTTTCAACATGGCAGGCAATTGCTGTGCTTTGTACCTTCTAGCAGGTGCCACATTAAGGTTCTACTTCCTTTCACAGTCACTTATGAGACACTATTACCTTGTTTTGCCATATTTTTCATAGTCCAGCTGTTCTCCTGCCTCTGTGGTCCCGGTGTTCTTTCCTCTCTGATGTGCGTCATTCGGAAGAGTGTGCCGTCAGCGCCGACCACTCCTAAGCTTCTGCCGTCATTGATTTGCAGCATCTGTAATCATAGTGGACAGGCTCGCATTCAGGCCTCACACATGGGCTGGCTCTAAACTAAAGGGAACGATTTATGTTCTGGACATGTCATTGATGGCCATAGATGACAGTTGATTGGGGTGAACAATTTGTCATCTAACTCACACCATATTCATTATTTTATAAAAATGTATTTTCCATATCCTTTTGATCATGTACTGTAGTGTATAGCGTACCCTAGCATTTATTGTTGTTTGTCCCTCTTGACTCACAGCAGCAACATTTTACCCTCAAAATAGTCCAAATTAAGATAAATAAATACAACATTTGTAGAGTTCTTAGTCACGCAATTTACATCTCTGTGTTTGGTGCAGTGTTTCCTCAAATAAAAAGATTTGCATGAAAGCTAGTTGTGCACTGCAGACAGTATCGAATCTTCAGCGCTCAAGACGGATTTCTGAGAACATGTCTACAACTTGTCTACAAGCTGTCAAACTATCGTAAATCAAATCAAATTTTATTGGTCACATATGCGTGTTTAGCAGATGTTATTGCGGGTGTAGCAAAATGCTTGTGTTTCTCGCTCCAACAGTGCAATTCACAACAATACACGCAATACACACAAACCTACAAGTAAAATAATGGAATTAAGAAATATATAAATATTAGGATGAGCAATGTCGGAGTGGCATAGTCTAAAATACAGTAAAATAGAATACAGTATATACATATGAGATGAGTAAAGCAAAAATATGTAAACATTATTAAAGTGACTAGTGTTCCATTATTAAAGTGGCCAGTGATTCCAAGTCTATGTATATAGGGCAGCAGCCTCTAAGGTGCAGGGTTACATAACCGGGTGGAATCGCGTAGTGATGGCTATTTAACAGTCTGATGGCCTTGAGAGAGAGAAGCTGTTTTTCAGTCTCTCGGTCCCAGGTTCGATGCACCTGTACTGACCTCGCCTTCTGGATGATAGCGGGGTGAACAGACAATGGCTCGGGTGGTTGTTGTCCTTGATGATATTTTTGACCTTCCTGTGGCATCGGGTGCTGTAGCTGTCCTGGAGGGCAAGTAGTTTGCCCCCGATGATGCATTGGGCAGACCGCACCACCCACGTTAGCTAAATCAGCTTATTGTTTTTACAACTTTCTCACTACCTATTACCAGGGTGTGCATCTGTCTGGCAGTCTTTCATAACAAATCATGTTACAAAACAGGTCGCGGTGGAACACGAAATGGGTTTTGAATTTTGGAATATTGACAAGTGGCACTTGGGATGTGTAACGGCTGTCGTTAGAGGAAGGGGACCAAAGCGCAGCGTGGTAAGTGTTCATAATGATTTAATGCTGAGAACACTCGAACAAAGAAACAAACCGAAAACCAACAGTTCTGTCAGGTCACATATAACAAAACAGAAAACAACTACCCACAAACATAGCTGGGAAAAGGCTGCCTAAGTATGATTCCTAATCAGAGACAACGATAGACAACTGCCTCTGATTAGGAACCATACTCGGCCCAAAACAAAGAAATACAAACATAGAATGCCCACCCCACACCCTGACCTAACAAAATAGAGAAATAAACCTTCTCTCTCAGGTCAGTGCATGACAGGAGGCAAGTGTGCATCATCTCAATTCTGATTTTGGCTAATATCGACGCAACATTGGCCGTTTACAACCAGATACATTGTTTTTTGGTTTAACTGCTCTTTAATCTTAATTTGTATCCCTATTACCTGGCACCATGATGACAGCTATCCTTCCTGGTATGCATGATTGCACAAAATTTGCACATTTCAATATCATTGCACCTGTTGACTTATTCCCATCACAACGCTCAGTGCTGTGATGACGCACTCAGGTGACACAGAGCTGGTAACTCTAGTTGGAGAGATTGGGGATGAATCAGGACTTCCTTTATGTCAATACTGAAGTAAATTTGTTTATCTTTTAAAAGGATAGATAGGAGAGGAAAGATAAATGCTGGAATAGCAGTGGGCCAGATTCAAACCCATGTTGCAGCGGTTCATTTCTTCCCACCTAAAGGCCATTTTCGTTGTTTCGTCTTGTTTTCGTCTCCTGACAAAAAGTCTATACTACGAATCTAGCTAGATTTACTCAAGCTTTTCTGTAATTAGCTAGTGACATCTTTCTTACGCATACCATTGCTTCCCCCCACTCCTATCGATAAAATAGTATTAAGTCATACGAAAGTTTTACTGCATGTGAAGTTTCAAATGCATCCTGTTACATTACTACATTTCATGTGTTATATGTATTTGAATATTACTATTTTTAACACACAAAATTAACAAAATATTTATTCAGTTTTCTTCCTCAAACATGGTCCGGAGTTTTAAGGAATGATGACTCTTTCTTTGCGGGAGGGAGGGAATCTAATTTGATTGGTCCTCGACTCACGGCTCAAACTGTCACGCCTCTGCCATTTCGCCAGGCTCCTACGCCTCTGCCGGTTCGCCAGGCTCCTACGCCTCTGCCGGTTCGTCGGGCTTCTACGCCCCAGCCGGCTGGTCCAGCGCCCATGTTCGGCCGGCCCGTCAGGCTAGTCCAGGTGGGATGCCGTGTGGCGCCCCTAGAGGGCGGGTACTGTCACGACTGCTCCCTTTCTCCCTCCCTGGCACTCAAGGGCGCCGGGAGGCAATGTTTCCTGTCTCTTTCTCCTAGCCATGTTTTGTCTAGTCACATTGAATCTCCTCTGTGGTCCTGTGTGGCTCAGTTGGTAGGGCATGGTACTTGAAAGGATGTTGGGTTTGATTTCCGCTGGATAAAAGTGTCTGCTAAAAGGCATAGATTATTTTTATTATATTATATTCTCTTCCCCTCACCCATGCCTCTACCAGATAACCTCTTATGCACCTATCGATCCATGAGACACCTGCATGAAAATATATGGTAAGACAGGTTTGTCTCTGTGTTGACATCAATCCTGTCTGGTAATATCATGCATATGCCTTTTGAGAAACCTGGTGACTATCTCTTGTTTGAGATGCAATCGACAGCAGCAATGGCTGCAGACATGGCTGCTATTTTATTGAATTTCAGCTTCTTATTAAATCCTAGATTTTCGGTTTACTTCCACCCTTCCATCTCTGGAGACCCTGTGTGTCGACACCTTCTGATTCAGCCTCACTTTCTCCCTGCTCCTATCATCTCTCACACACTGTCAGGATCAGTAGGCTTTATTTGTCTATCATTCATTCAATCTCTCTCTCTCTCTCTCCCCCTCGCTCTCTATGCATCCTCGACCCTCCCTCTCTCGATCTGGTCATTGACGTCTGTTTTTGTTCAGTCTGTTAATGTGCTGTCATTCAGACAGACGCAGTGCTCAATAACTGCAATCAGCCCACGCAGGGTTTTTCTCTGTGTGTGTGTGTGTGTGTGGGAATGGAATCGGGTCTCTGCGAAATCGGGGAGGCTAGCTCTGTGTTTTTTTTTCTCCCAATGACGTCAATGAAATGTTAATGGAGGCGGAAGCTGCAGAGAATATAGGAGAAAATTAACACCTACGGGAATCTCTTAAGCACCAGCTTACTGTGCAGGCTATTAAAGTGAAGAGTTGAGTGCCAGGACCCCTCCAAAGGTAACTTTCTTTTTGAAATTCTAATCTCCTGGAGGCTCATCCGGAAACCTGCACCTTTGTGACACCCTGACTATGTAAGGCTTCCTCACCTACTGGGTGTCTGCTCTTCTGCAGTCTGCACAGTTACACGCTCTCTCTCTCTCTCTCTCGCTCTCTCTCTCTGCAGTCTCCACAGGCACATGAATTGGTTCTCTCTTCCTTTGTCTCTTAAAAGCATTCCCTTGCTTCCTTGTCGACATAGTCCACATGCAAAGCCAGTCAATATAATGCATGCCATTCAGACAAAAATAGTCAATTTCAATGACAACAGATATGATTACTTACTTTAATAAATGTTTTATCACTGATATGCACGAGCAGAACGTGGCACTTATCTGGTAAAGCAACTGGTTTATGCAGGTCCTGCAACTGGATGCTCTCCATCAACGAATATTCATATAGATGGGTGAGGTGTTTACCAACAAAACCTGATGTGTGCGCAACTACGAGGCAAAAACAGACAGGGTTGGCTTACAATAAAAGGATTATTGACATGTAAGCTATATTTCATCTGCAATTGTTTATTGACAACATGAATACATTTGCCCAATAGGCACTCAAATACACAGTATGAGTCAAACCACAACAAGAGATGGTATCAAGAACAAGATACATCTAGTTGAAACAAGCCATCTACGATTCACCACACAGCAGCTACTTGTCATTGTTGCAAGGTATCTGACCGTTGTCATGGAATATTCTAATCAAGTGAGAGAGACTGTCATTTCTTCAAACAATCATCTTTATTCAATATCAATTAATTATTGCAATAATGAGGCTGGTCGAACCCACACCCTTGAGTGTTGGACCGAGTAACCTAACCTTTACACAAATGCAGAGTACTATATATAGCTGACACTAACAATGCTCATTCATGGTTGGTTCAACCCCTCCCATGCAGACCAAGGAGCATCATAAGCCACTCTGGGTTCATCCTGTCGTTATCTGCATGTGGGTTGTTGTCTTAACCCCACCCTGGATTAGTCTCCCAGATACAAGGATGATTTTGAGACAATTAGGGATTGTTCTACTCCTAAGCTATCCCTAGTAAAACACATTCTTGACTATGTAATGCAGTCTTCAACTCATTTGTCAGCTCAAGCCATCTCTGGTGACCATACGCCCAGATTAGCTGCAGGGAACTAAAGTGGAGACCATAAAAACAGACACTAGCAGGACAGAAATGTCATCCTATTCGTTAAGTATTAATAGCTAACTATTAATATCAAACAAATCAGGTAAACACCACATTTTTTTCTCACACCGTTCAGAAGACAACAACACACAGCCTTTTACCTCCGAGTTGAATGCACATTATTTCCATGACGTTGTCAACCCACCCATCTATTCTTCCATTGTTTGACATATCCCCGACTTGGTAGCAAACTGACGTCACCATGGAAAACTTTGCTCTGTACTGTAGAATGCCACTGTTAATGAACGTGTATGGACCCTATTATAGCTCCTTACTAAGAATCAGTTTAATAGACCTATTGAAGTCAGAAAACTTGACAGAGCCTTTCAGATTGCAGGTGAATTATGTCCGTCAGACTTACAGTACCAGTTAAAAGTTTGGACACACCTACTCATTCAACGGTTTTTCTTTATTTTCACTATTTTCTACAATGTAGAATAATAGTGAAGACATCAAGACTATGAAATAACATATGGAATCATGTAGTAACCAAACAAGTGTTAAACAAATCAAAATATATATAAAGACCCTTGAATGAGTAGTTATTTTGACTGGTACTGTATATCGACCTGTGTAGAACAATAGGCTCTATAGTATAGTATGTATTGAGTGAACTAGAGGGAACTATAGTTTTTAAACATCTCATGAATGGTGAATTGCTTCACTATCATACATGAATAAACTTTCACATCATGTAAAATCTCTCCCTCCATTCTGCAAAATACTTTAATCGAGGGAGGAAGCGGTATTTCTAGTTCACATAATAAAAAGATCACAAAGTCCCAGTCAACTGAAGCACCACCCATTTGGAAACTGGTTTTTGGCGACCCAAAAAATTCTAATAAAATCATCAAATGAAATGTATTTCTATAGCCCTTCTTAGATCAGCTGATATCTCAAAGTGCTGTACAGAAACCCAGCCTAAAACCCTAAACAGCAAGCAATGCAGGTGTAGAAGAAAAAAAAACTCCTTAGAAAGGCCAACACCTAGGAAGAAACCTAGAGAGGAACTAGGCTATGAGGGGTGGCCAGTCCTCTTCTGGCTGTGCCGGGTGGAGATTATAACAGAACATGGCCAAGATGTTCAAATGTTCATAAATGACCAGCATGGTCAAATAATAATAATCACAGTAGTTGGCGAGGGTGCAACAGGTCAGCACCTCAGGAGTAAATGTCAGTTAGCTTTTCATAGTCGATCATTGACAGCATCTCTACCGCTCCTGCTGTCTCTAGAGAGTTGAAAACAGCAGGTCTGGGACAGGTAGCACGTCCGGTGAACAGGTCAGGGTTCCATAGCCGCAGGCAGAACAGTTGAAACTGGAGCAGCAGCACGGCCAGGTGGACTGGGGACAGCAAGGAGTCATCATGCCAGGTAGTCCTGAGGCATGGTCCTAGTGCTCAGGGCCTCCGAGTGAGTGAGTGAGTGAGTGAGTGAGTGAGTGAGTGAGTGAGTGAGTGAGTGAGATTGATAGAATTAGAGAGAGCATACTTAAATTCACACAGGACACCGGATAAGAGGAGAAATACTCCAGATATAACAGATTGACACATAAACTACTGCAGCATAAATACTGGAGGCTGAGACAGGAGGGGTCAGGAAACACTGTGGCCCCATCCGATGATACCCCCGGACAGGGCCAAACAGGCAGGATATAACCCCACCCACTTTGCCAAAGCACAGCCCCCACACCACTAGAGGGATATCTTCATCCACCAACTTACCATCCTGAGACAAGGCCGAGTATTGCCCACAAAGATCTCCGCCACGGCACAACCCAAGGGGGGCGTCAACCCAGACAGGAAGACCACGATTGAAGTCTAATGTTCTAATGTTCATTTCCCTCTCCACATTTTGTTAGGTTACAGCCTTATTCATCAATCTACACACGCAAGGGAAAAGATCATTGCCTGCCACCAAAAGCTTTGATGGTCTCTGTGAGAGTGAAAAACTCTCCAGAAGTGTGGGCAGAGGGGATTAACAATTCCAACCCCTGGCTGTTAAGGAGTGCAAAAAGACAACACGTGCAGAAGGACAACAGTGCAGTAGTCAAGGACAATGTGTATGGTGTTCATTGCAGGACATCCTCAGCGTCATACCTCACCTCTTCTTGAGTCAATCCTCACTCTTTGTTGAGTCAATCATCACCCTTTGAGTCAATTCCCAGCACTTTTTGATTAAATTCTTACCTATTCTTGAGTCAATGCTCCTCACCCCTTTTTGAGTCAATCATCATTCTTTAGATGGATTACCAATGGGACAATACATTTGATGTATTGATCATCAGCCAATCAATTGACCAGTGCCCCCTTCAATTTAAGATGCTACTTTCTCTATCCTGTATGCATAGAACTAGGGAGCAATTCAGGTCAATGAAATTGCTAATGCACCCATTAGGGCAGAGCGTTACCATTGTGTTTGAAAGAGCAGACGGTGAGTGTCTGTTCTTCCGTGTCTGGAATATTAACCAGGTACACCAGCACCAAGGACAGGTTTTTATGCAGCCAAGTCATGTTAACCCAGTGTAATATCTTTCATAAGGGAAATGTATGTATTCACTGTCTGTGGAGGGGCTTTTAATTATGTTGGTTATTAAATGAAACAGTTGATGCATCCCAAATGGCACCCTATTCACTAAATAGTGCACTACTTTTGAACAGAGCCCTATTTTGGTCGCCTATGGGCTCTGGCCAAAAGTAGTGTACTATATAGGACATAGGTTGCCATGTGGGAGGCCGATAGTGGAAGCCACTTCACCCATCAGTCTTTAAATGAGAGAGCCCTCATAGGGCACATTAGGACTTACCATGGCTCTGTATATGTAACTATTGCTTGTACCAATGTTTCCAAAAATGATGCAAAGTTTGAACCTTTTGTTTGTTATATATGCAATCTCTTATAACTGTTTCATAACTTTCCACCTGGTGCAAACCCTTCACAAGTCTAGGCTCTTGCTATGCATATATGCTCTGCATCCTGAAGTTCTCTTGTAGCCCATTGCTGCCTTCCTGGCTAGGTCTCCCTTGCAAACGAAACTGTGTGTCTCAAGGTTCTTCTCCTGGTTAAATAAAGGTTAAACAAATCAAATAAAAAAAATGTGAAATTCTAAAATATTAATATTCAACACTGTTCAGCATGACATGTAAGAATATAGTTTATCTTAATCATCTCTGAAGATTGATTTGGGCTCCAGTGAAATCTATAGCTCATCAATCTGAGCTAATGCTAATGTACCCCATTTTTTAAGAAAAATACTGACAGTAGCATGAGGAATTACTAGATGTGCTTGCTGAAAGCAAAGCACAATTTTAGAAGTTGTTCATACTTTTCATTATTGTTCCACAGCCACCTGTAGCGCCAAAACCGTGAAAGCTATCAACACAAAAATTAACATCCAGATTGCTTGAAAAACTATTTCATGATACCACTCATACCTTTCACACTACAGCCATATTTACATAAATCCTAATGCATTTCAATGGCCATAGACTTCAGTTGGAAACATTCTTGCCGTAACTAGTATTCCACCGTTTAAGCTACAAACGCTATTCAAACATTAAAACCTGCAGACCGGTCTGGAATAGGTTGCCTGCATGGGTCTATCTATAAATAAATGGGCCGATGTGTGACAGGCTCAACATTTCAAAATGGTTTTATATACATTTAAATATGATTTTCTTCCAGCTTCACATGCGTAGTTACAGGATTAAGAGTCTAGGTAGACACAATGAGAACATAACTCCTAGCAACTACGAAACATCTACATGTCATTCAAAATGTCACATGGACACCGCATGTTTCCTTATCATGCCTGGTAGCCAGGTCTGTGTGTGCTTTAGTTCACTTCTCTATCATTTATAGCCATGCTAAACCTTCCAGAAGAATGAAAAACATAAACAGCTTTTCTATATATACTGCTCAAAAAAATAAAGGGAACACTTAAACAACACATCCTAGATATGAAAGAAATAATCTTATTAAATACTTTTTTCTTTACATAGTTGAATGTGCTGACAACAAAATCACACAAAAATAATCAATGGAAATCCAATTTATCAACCCATGGAGGTCTGGATTTGGAGTCACACTCAAAATGAAAGTGGAAAACCACACTACAGGCTGATCCAACTTTGATGTAATGTCCTTAAAACAAGTCAAAATGAGGCTCAGTAGTGTGTGTGGCCTCCACGTGCCTGTATGACCTCCCTACAACGCCTGGGCATGCTCCTGATGAGGTGGCGGATGGTCTCCTGAGGGATCTCCTCCCAGACCTGGACTAAAGCATCCGCCAACTCCTGGACAGTCTGTGGTGCAACGTGGCGTTGGTGGATGGAGCGAGACATGATGTCCCAGATGTGCTCAATTGGATTCAGGTCTGGGGAACGGGCAGGCCAGTCCATAGCATCAATGCCTTCCTCTTGCAGGAACTGCTGACACACTCCAGCCACATGAGGTCTAGCATTGTCTTGCATTAGGAGGAACCCAGGGCCAACCGCACCAGCATATGGTCTCACAAGGGGTCTGAGGATCTCATCTCGGTACCTAATGGCAGTCAGGTAGCCTCTGGCGAGCACATGGAGGGCTGTGCGGCCCCCCAAAGAAATGCCACCCCACACCATAACTGACCCACCGCCAAACCGGTCATGCTGGAGGATGTTGCAGGCAGCAGAACATTCTCCACGGCGTCTCCAGACTCTGTCACGTCTGTCACGTGCTCAGTGTGAACCTGCTTTCATCTGTGAAGAGCACAGGGCGCCAGTGGCGAATTTGCCAATCTTGGTGTTCTCTGGCAAATGCCAAACGTCCTGCACGGTGTTGGGCTGTAAGCACAACCCCCACCTGTGGACGTTGGGCCCTCATACAACCCTCATGGAGTCTGTTTCTGATCGTTTGAGCAGACACATGCACATTTGTGGCCTGCTGGAGGTCATTTTGCAGGGCTCTGGCAGTGCTTCTCCTGCTCCTCCTTGCACAAAGGCGGAGGTAGCGGTCCTGCTGCTGGGTTGTTGCCCTCCTACGGCCTCCTCCACGTCTCCTGATGTACTGGCCTGTCTCCTGGTAGCGCCTCCATGCTCTGGACACTACGCTGACAGATTCAGCAAACCTTCTTGCCACAGCTCGCATTGATGTGCCATCCTGGATGAGCTGCACTACCTGAGCCACTTGTGTGGGTTGTAGACTCCGTCTCATGCTACCACTAGAGTGAAAGCACCGCCAGCATTCAAAAGTGACCAAAACATCAGCCAGGAAGCATAGGAACTGAGAAGTGGTCTGTGGTCCCCACCTGCAGAACCACTCCTTTATTGGGGGTGTCTTGCTAATTGCCTGTAATTTCCACCTGTTGTCTATTCCATTTGCACAACAGCATGTGAAATGTATTGTCAATCAGTGTTGCTACCTAAGTGGACAGTTTGATTTCACAGAAGTGTGATTGACTTGGAGTTACATTGTGTTGTTTAAGTGTTCCCTTTATTTTTTTGAGCAGTGTATTTTTTTAATAGTTGATATAATAATTTAATACAATAATATAATACAATGGGTTCTGTCAACAAAATAATTGACCATAACAATAACCAATAACGACATCATTATAATCACTATACCCTTCAAGCAGTGAATGTGTGTGTGTGTGTGTGTGTGTGTGTGTGTGTGTGTGTGTGTGTGTGTGTGTGTGTGTGTGTGTGTGTGTGTGAACTAGACATCACATTCTTGCTCCCTCTGTCCTTGTTTCCTCCACTCCTTGCCTCTTCTTGAAAGTGCATTGGAGCCCGAGGGGAGGAACGTTCCCTCCTCCCCCCCTAATGTGCTTTGAGGGGGAGGTGAGGAATGGAGGAAACAAGGGGAGAATCAGAATTGCATTTCCTTCATTCCTTACATTCTCGGTCCTCGCCTCCTTCTCAAAACTCATTGGATAAGAAGGTGAGAGGGGAGGGACTTCTGACCTTCTCAGCCAATCGGTTTTGAGAAGGAAACGAGGGGAGGATGCAACAAATTAAGAAAATGCAATTGAGATTTTCCCAAGGACAGAGGAAGCAAGTATTTGACCACTTTTATTTTTATTTTGACAGTGCCAGACTGACTGACTGAGCTACCATAGTAGTCATGGCCTGTCCACAAACAACCCCTAGCCCCTACTGCTCAGAGTCTAGACATTTGTGGAGATCGGAGAGGAATTGATGGGTGGTGACATTGTGAGACCTCCACCTTACCCTCTGATAGACTTGGTTGAATGTTGGTGGTATTTCCCAATTCTCTCAGATCTCCACAAGTATCTAGGGGTAGGGGCTAGGGTTTGTTTCTGGACAGCAAGACACTTGAGGCATTGGTTAGATGTTTATTCATTCCTTTGCTATACACACACAGATTTGTACAGGTGTAAGCTGGACACAACCACGGCGCCCTAGCAGGCTGATCACACAAGTCTGGGTAGCTGGAGACCTGCTGTAAACAGTGAAAGGATATATTTACATGTCTACTATTCACACACTTGCTTCATTCCAGCTAGTTAACCTGTTGGGTCTAGGGGGCAGCATTTGCACGTCTGGATAAAAAAAATGTACCCGATTTAATCTGGTTACTAATCCTACCCAGTAACTAGAATATGCATATACTTATTATATATGGATAGAAAACACTCTAAAGTTTCCAAAACTGTTTGAATGGTGTCTGTGAGTATAACAGAACTCATTTGGCAGGCAAAACCCTGAGACATTTTCTGACAGGAAGTGGATACCTGATGTGTTGTATTGACTTTAAACCTATCCCATTGAAAAACACAGGGGTTTAGGAATATTTTGGCACTTCCTATTGCTTCCACTAGATGTCACCAGCCTTTACAAAGTGTTTTGAGTCTTCTGGAGGGAGATCTGACCGAACAAGAGCCATGGAACGATGATGTCCCACTAGACACCTGGCGCGTGAGTTCATGTTGGGTACCCTCGTTCCAATACGTTATAAAAGAGTATGCATTCGTCCACCTTGAATATTATTCATGTTCTGGTTAAAAAAGGCCCTAATGATTTATGCTATACAACGTTTGACATGTTTGAACGAACGGAAATATATTTTTTCCCCTCGTTCATGACGAGAAGTCCGGCTGGCTTACATCATGTGCTAACGAGACGGAGATTTTTGGACATAAATGATGAGCTTTTTTGAACAAAACTACATTCGTTATGGACCTGTGATACCTGGAAGTGACATCTGATGAAGAGAATCAAAGGTAATGGATTATTTACATAGTATTTTCGATTTTAGATCTCCCCAACATGACGTCTAGTCTGTATCGCAACGCGTATTTTTCTGGGCGCAGTGCTCAGATTATTGCAAAGTGTGATTTCCCAGTAAGGTTATTTTTAAATCTGGCAAGTTGATTGCGTTCAAGAGATGTAAATCTATAATTCTTTAAATGACAATATAATATTTTACCAATGTTTTCTAATTTTAATTATTTAATTTCTGACGCTGACTTGACTGCCGGTTATTGGAGGGAAACGATTTCCTCAACATCAATGCCATAGTAAAACGCTGTTTTTGTATATAAATATGAACTTGATAGAACTAAAAATGCATGCATTGTCTAACATAATGTCCTAGGAGTGTCATCTGATGGAGATTGTAAAAGGTTAGTGCATCATTTTAGCTGGTTTTATGGTTTTGGTGACCCTGTCTTTGACTTGACAAAACATTACACACAACTCTTGTAAATGTACTGTCCTAACATACTCTAAATTTATGCTTTCGCCGTAAAACCTTTTTGAAATCGTAAAACGTGGTTAGATTAAGGAGATGTTTATCTTTCAAATGGTGTAACATAGTTGTATTTTTTAAAAATTTGAATTTTGACATTTATTTGGATTCAAATTTGCCGCTCTTGAAATGCACCTGCTGTTGATGGAGTGCACCACGGGTGGCACGCTAGCGTCCCACCTAGCCCCAAGAGGTTAAATGTGCAACCACTAAATATAGCCAGGGCATATCTTTAGTTTAACAATAGATACTGTTGTTTTTTCTGTATAGCATAATTTAACAAGATTACCAATGGTTAACTAGGTAGCTAGGCTATATCAGTCAGCTAACCATTTACAGTAACAGCAGTTCATTAATAAGTCAATACACACTAAATCTTATGCAGAAATGTGGAAATCATACCTCATCTCGGCACTGTGGCACGATATTAATACATTTATTAAGAGATAATAGATGACTAGAATGGAGTTAGAAGGGTGACCTCCTACTTTGAAAGGACAGGAAGTGTTGGCTGTGCACTTGACCAGGCACGTTTGGACATCACAATGTCAAGTTGGCTGTTGTTAAATCGTGTGCAGTGTCACACAAGCTCTTTATCACTTGACTGTCATTCAGAAAGTCCTTTCTTGTGTCAGCTGATGTTGCGTGGTTAACGTCCCCACATAACTAAACAGCTAGACAGAAAAACATGAAACAACTGTTATGCGTAATTATTGAAAAGCCACGTTAATGACAATATCGATTTGTTTTATTAATCATACTAAAGTTACTCTTTCTGTTTGAATCATTGGATTTTGCAATCACATACATTATTGTGGATATGTGTGCCCATTATATTGTTTTCAAACTGTAGCATAGGGAGATACATTCAATATCATTTATAAATTAAATCAATTGTATCTATGTTACCCCTTTATATCTTAATGTATTCACATGAAGACAAATTATTATGAATTACTTTGTAATAGCTCCTAACAGTTGTCCACTACAAGAAATGCTCACTGGTACCCTAGTTTATAGAAAGACTCGTATACGGCTTTGTGATACCATTTATAATTTTTGAACTATAACAATTTTAAATGTTCATACAATCTGATTGGGATAACCCCAATCAGACCATGTCCATACTGTAGGGCCCAAAGAACCAGAAACACAACCACTCAACTACTAACCACAACTACCGACCACAACCACACAACTACTTACCACAACGACTGACCGCACAACTACTAAACCACACAACTACTGACCACAATCACACAGCTACTGAACACAACTTCTGACCACAACTGCTGACCACATCCATACTTTAGGGCCCCATACCCAGCAACACAACTTCTGACCACAACTACTGACCACATCCATACTTTAGGGCCCCATACCCAGCAACACAACTACTAACCACAACTACTGACCACAGCTACTGACCACAACTACTGACCATGCCCATACTGTAGGGCCCCAATACCCAGAAACACAACTACTAACCACAATTACTGACCATGTCCATACTGTAGGGCCCAAAGAACCAGCAACACAACCACTCAACTACTAACCACAACCACAGAACTACTGACCACAACTACTGACCACATCCATACTTTAGGGCCCCAATACCAGCAACACAACTACTAACCACAACTACTGACCACATCCATACTTTAGGGCCCAAAGACCCAGCAACACAACTACTGACCACAACCACACAACTATTGACCACACAACTACTGAACCGCACAACTACCAACCACAACCACACAACTACTGACCACAAATACTGTCCAGAACTACTGACCACATCCATACTTTAGGGCCCCAATGCCAGCAACACAACTACTAACCACAGCTACTGACCACATCCATACTTTAGGGCCCAAAGACCCAGCAACACAATTACTAACCACAACTACTGACCACACAACTACTGACCACAACCACACAAATACTGACCACAACCACACAACTACTAACCACAACCACACAACTACTAACCACAACCACACAACTACTGACAGATTCAACCACAAAGACCAGGGAGGTTTTTCAATGACTCCAAGAATTTACACATTTACCAGACACTGAATATCCCTTTGAGCATGGTGAAGTTACTAATTAGACTTTGGATGGTGTATCGATACACCCAGTCACTACAAAGACACAGGTGTCCTTCCTAACTCAGTTGTCGGAGAGGAAGGAAACCGCTCCGGGATTTCACCATGAGGCCAATGGTGATTTTAATACAGTTACAGAGTTGAATGGAAGTGATATGAGAAAACTGAGGATGGATCAACAAGCAGTTACTCCAAAATACTAACCTAAATGACAGAGTGAAAAGAAGGAAACCTGTACAGAATCCAAATATTCCAAACATGCATCCTGTTTGCAACAATGCATCCTGTTTGCAACCTAAGTAATACTGCAACAGAAAATTGCAACTAAAATTACTTTTTGTCCTGAGTATAAAGCATTATGTTTGACGCAAATCCAAGACAACATATCACTGAGTACCACTCTTCATATTTTCAAGCATGATGGTGGCTGCATCATGTCATGGGTATGGTTGTCCAAAGACCCCGCAACACAACCACACAACTACTGATCACACAACTATGACCACTGCTACAAACACCACCCCAACGTTGGCATAATTTAGATGCCTTCAACACAGCATTCCTACTTCATAAACAATAAAGCTTGTTATATCCCCATTCATTTCAATGGCGGAATCCAGGCTACAACATTCAAAACTGAAATCACTGATACAAAACTTTCAGAATTGTAACGCCCTGGCCATAGAGAGGGGTTTTTGTTCTTTATTTTGGTTAGGCCAGGGTGTTACATTGGGTGGGCGTTCTATGTGCATTTTTCTATGTTGGTTTGTTTCATTGATTTTGGCCGTGTGGCTTCCAATCAGGCACAGCTGTAGAGTGTTGTTACTGATTGGGAGTCACACATAAGTGCCTGTTTTTCCGTTGGGGTTTTGTGGGTAATTGTTTCTGTTTAGAGTTTTGCACCTGACAGGACTGTTTGGCTGTCGGTTTTCTTGTTTTGTATAGTGTTCTTTCTGTTATTAAATTCAATGATGAACACTAACTCTGCTGCACCTTGGTCTACTCTCTCTCCCGACAGCCGTTACAGAATTACCCACCACAAGAAGACCAAGCAGCGGAGTAAGGAGCAGAGCAAGGTTAAGAACCAGGAGAAAAGTTATCTGGAGTCATGGACTTGGGAGGAAATCCTGGATGGGAAAGGACCATGGGCTCAAGCGGGGGATTATCGCTGCCCGCAATGGGAAATAGAAGAGTCGAGAGCTGAGAGGCGCTGGTACGAAGAGAGGGAGCGCAATGGACACGGGAGGCAGCCCCCCCCAAAAAATTTGGGGGGGCACACGGGGAGATTGGCGGAGTCAGGCGGTAGACCTGAGCCAACTCCCCGTGCTTACAGGAGGCAGCGCAGTACTGGTCAGACACCGTGTCATGCTGTGAAGCGCACGGTGTCCCCAGTACGCGTTCAAAGCCCGGTGTGCTACATACCAGCCCCCCGCAAGTGCCATGCGAGGGCAGGCATCGAGCCAGGACGGGTTGTGCCAGCTCTAGGCGTCTGGTCTCCAGTGTGCCTTTTCGGGCCAGGGTATCCTGCACCAGCTCTGTGCACTGTGTCTCCAGGGCGCTGGGAGGGTCCAGTTCGCCCAATGCCTGCTCTCCGCCCGTGCCGGGCCAAAGTGGGCATTCAGCCTGGGGTATGGGTAAAGAGCGTAAAGTCTAGAACTCCAGTGCTCCCCAAAAGCCCGGTTTATCCTGTGCCTCCTCCTCGGACCAGGCCTCCAGTGGATCTCTCCAGCCTGGTCCGTCCTGTGCCACCTCCCAGGACTAGGCCTCCAGTGGGTCTCCCCATCCTGGTCCGTCCTGTGCCGCCTCCCAGGGCTAGGCCTCCAGTGGGTCTCCCCATCCTGGTCCGTCCTGTGCCGCCTCCTAGGACTAGGCCTCCAGTGGGTCTCGCCAGTCCAGAGCCGCCAGAGCCGCCCGCCAGTCCAGAGCCGCCAGAGCTGCCCGCCAGTCCGGAGCCGCCGGAGCCGCCAGAGCCGCCAGAGCTGCGCGCCAGTCCGGAGCCGCCAGAGCCGCCCGCCAGTCCGGAGCCGCCAGAGCCGCCCGCCAGTCCGGAGCCGCCAGAGCCGCCCGCCTGTCCGGAGCCGCCAGAGCCGCCCGCCTGTCCGGAGCCGCCAGAGCCGCCCGCCTGTCCGGAGCCGCCAGAGCCGCCCGCCTGTCCGTAGTCGCCAGAGCCGCCCGCCTGTCCGGAACAGTCAGAGCCGCCCGCCAGCCCGGTGAGTCCTGTGCCTGCGCCTAGGGCCAGGCCTCTTACATGTCTCCTCAGCCTGGTGAATCCTGGGTCAGTGCCGCCGGAGCCGCCAGCCGGGTGCAGCCATCGCCGCCCGCCGGCCGGGCGCAGTCATCGCCGCCCGCCAGCCGGGCGCAGTCATCGCCGCCCGCCAGCCGGGCGCAGCCATCACCGCCCGCCAGCCGGGCGCAACCAGGGTCGCCCGCCAGCCGGGCGCAGCTATCACCGCCCGCCAGCCAGGCGCAGTCAGGGTCGCCCACCAGACCTTCGGCGCGGCCAGGTGCGCCACCTAAGAGGGCGATGCCGAGGGTGGAGCAGAGGCCACGTCCCGCACCTGAGCCACCGCCGTAAGAAGGCCCACCCGGACCCTCCCCTTCAGAGTCAGGTTTTGCGGTCGGAGTCCGCACCTTGGGGGAGTACTGTAACGCCCTGGCCATAGAGAGGGGTTTTTGTTCTTTTATTTGGTTAGGCCAGGGTATTACATTGGGTGGGCGTTCTATGTGCATTTTTCTATGTTGGTTTGTTTCATTGATTTTGGCCGTGTGGCTTCCAATCTGGCACAGCTGTAGAGTGTTGTTGCTGATTGGGAGTCACACATAAGTGCCTGTTTTTCCTTTGGGGTTTTGTGGGTAATTGTTTCTGTTTAGAGTTTTGCACCTGACAGGACTGTTTGGCTGTCGGTTTTCTTGTTTTGTATAGTGTTCTTTCTGTTATTAAATTCAGTGATGAACACTAACTCCGCTGCACCTTGGTCTACTCTCTCTCCCGACAGCCGTTACAAGAATGTTCAAACTAAAACATTTAGAGAGCTATATGGCTTATGATGATATAGTAATCACTCCAGCCTACTATGCTAGCCCACTATAATAACTCCACACATTTAAACCACCCCAAAATAGATCACTATAACTAACACATAGGTTATGAAACCCTATTGCTGCCATTGATACTACTAACAATACTACTGCTGTCCCTACCACTGCTACTACTCTTTCACAACCTTTAATATTTCAAGACTAGCAAGCACACCACAGTTACTCGTGATTATGATGAGATCTGTCTGGCCTCGTCAACATATTTGAAATATGTTGATACTTGAAAACAGTTTTGCTGTGCTCTACTTTAATTATTGCTAATTAAGTTTAAGCTTTTTGTTTGCCTGAGTTGGCTCAACTACTTTACATGTATGCAATTATAGGAGACAAATATTACTGTCAGGCAAATTTGCGACCCAATTGATTACCACTCACTGTGAATAAAACATATTGATGAATTTCTTCTGTCAAATCTGAAGGGCTTGTAGTTTAATAAATACATTTTAACTATTTATTAATCTTGGCCTAGGTTGGGAGTTTTTGAAGTGAGCTTGTTTTCAGTTGTTCATCTAACCATATACATTGCCTTCAGAAAGTATTCCGACCTCTTGACATTTTGTTGTGCTCCGACTTAAAAAAAAACTGAAATATCACATTTACATAAGTATTCAGACACTTTACTCAGTACTTTGTTGAAGCACCTTTGGCAGCAATTACAGCCTCGAGTCTTGGGTATGATGCTACAAGTTTGGCACACCTGTATTTGGGAAGTTTCTCCCATTCTTCTCTGCATATCCTCTCAAGCTCTGTCAGGTTGGATGGGGAGCGTTGCTGCACAGCTATTTTCAGGTCTCTCCAGAGATGTTTGATCGGGTTTAAGTCCGGGCTCTGGCTAGGATACTCAAGGACATTCAGAGACTTGTCTGGAAGTCACTCCTGCGTTGTCTTGGCTGTGTGCTTAGGGTCGTTGTCCTGTTGGAAGACGAACCTTTGCCCCCAGTCTGAGGTCCTGAGCGCTCTGGAGCAGTTTTTCATCAAATATCTCTCTGTACTTTGCTCCGTTAATATTTGCCTCGACCCTGACTAGTCTCCCACTCACTGCCGCTGAAAAACATCCCCACAGCATGATGCTGCCACCACCATGCTTCACCGTAGGGATGGTGCTAGACGTGACGCTTGGCATTCAGGCCAAGGAGTTCAATCTTGGTTTCATCAGACCAGAGAATCTTATTTATCAGGGTCTGAGAGTCTTTAGGTGCATTTAGGCAAACTCCAAGTGGGCTGCCATGTGCCTTTTACTGAGGAGTGGCTTCCCTCTGGCCACTCTACCAAAAGGCCTGATTGGTGGAGTGCTGCAGAGATGGTTCTCCTTCTGGAAGGTTCTCCTATCTCCACAGAGGAACTCTAGAGCTCTGTCAGAGTGACCATCGGGTTCTTGGTCACCTCTCTGACCAAGGCCCTTCTCCCCCGACTGCTTAATTTGGTGGTTCCAAACTACTTTCATTTAAGAATGATGGAGGCCACTGTGTTCTTGGGGACCTTCAATGCTGCACAAATGTTTTGGTACTCTTGTGTCGGAGCTCTACGGACAAGTCCTTTGACCTAATGGCTTGGTTTTTGCTCTAACATGCACTGTCAACTGTGGGACCTTATATAGACAGGTTTTTGCCTTTCCAAATCATGTCCAATCAATTGAATTTACCACAGGTGGACTCCAATCAAGTTGTAGAAACATCTCAAGGATTATCAATGGAAACAGGATGCACCTAAGATCAATTTCGAGTCTCATAGCAAAGGGTCTGAATATTTATGTAAATAAGGTATTTATGTTTTTTATTTTTAATACATTTGCAAACATTTCTAAAAACCAGTTTTTGCGTTGTCATTATGCGATATTGTGTGTAGAAGGCTGAGGATTTAAAAAAAAATCCAATTTAGAGTAAGGCTGTAACGTAACAAAATGTGCATAAAGTCAAATGGGTCTGAATACTTTCCGAAGGCACTGTTCATGTACATGAAATCTAGAGATGCAGTTGCACCTGCCTGAGACAGGTGAAGAGTTTATCATCTTCGGTCTTGTGTGCATACATTGAAGGGCACCCAGGCTTCAGCATAAGCCCCAGATGCAAAATTCCAGCCCCTTTCAAATCACATGGTAGTAAAGTAGGGTGAACTGACTGTAGAGGGACCTGACTTTAGTGGGACACTTTTATACTGATCTCATCCCAATGTTCTTCTAAAGAGAACCATGAATGTGTCCCAAAATGGCACCCTATTCCCTATGTAGCATACTACTTTTGACCAGGGCACATAGGGCTCTGGTTAAAAGTGTGCACTATATTGGGAATAGAGTGACATTTAGGACACATTCATGGTTCTCTTTAGAAGAACATTGGGATGAGATCAGTATAAAAGAGTGACATGAACAGACGCCTGGTTTAGTGATAAACAAGAGGCAGGCAGATCAACAGTCGCATCCAGGCACAGGTACAGATGGGGAGAAAAGATATGCTCTCTCGATAGTGGTCAGTCTTTGTTCTCTGTGGGTTGTGTCTAGTTAAGACATTAAGACGTGAGAGATCAATGGACTAATGGGAAACCGTTATTAAGACCATTGAGGGGCACGTTTACTAATTGGCTTTGATTTCAGATTGAAAAGCTAAATATGTTAACTCTTTTGGACAGTTTCTGGACTTCCATGCAACAGCTAAGCGACTCTTACTTTTCACTTAAATGCACACATTCAGACAGGTTACATATCATTAAACCAGGCCTACTAGGAACTCAAGACCTATTGGCTACTCTTTATAGATGAGATAAAAATAGCTTTAATTAGCGAACCGTGTACTTAGTTGGGCAGGTATACTACATAGCCAAAAGTATGTGGACACATGCTTGTCGAACATATAATTCTAAAATCATGGGCATTAATATGGAGTTGGTCCCCCCCTTTGCTGCTATAACAGCCTCCACTCTTCTGGGTAGGCTTTCCACTAGATGTTGCAACATTGCTGTAGGAACTTGCTTCCATTCAGCCACAAGAGCATTAGTGAGGTCGAGCACTGATGTTGGGCGATTAGGCCAGGCTTGCAGTTGGCATTTCAATTCATCCCTAAGGTGTTCGATGGGGTTGAGGTCAGGGCTCTGTGCAGGCCAGTTAAGTTCTTCCACACCGATCTTAACAAACCCTTTCTGTATGGACCTCGCTTTGTGGACGGGGAAATTATCATGCTGAAACAGGAAAGGGCCTTCCCCAAACTGTTGCCAAGCACTGAATTGTCTAGAATGTCATTGTTTGCTGTAGCATTTCCCTTCACTGGAACAAAGGGGCGTAGCTCGAACCATGAAAAATAGTCGCAGACCATTATTCCTCCTCCACCAAACTTTACAGTTGGCACTATGCATTGGGGCAGGTAGCGTTCTCGTCGCGTCCGCCAAAGACAGATTCTTCCGTCGGACTGCCAGATGGGGTAGTGTGATTCATCACTCCAGAGAACGCGGTTGCACTGCTCTAGAGTCTAATGGCGGTGAGCTTTACACCACTCCAGCCAAAGCTTGGCATTACGTATGGTGATCTTAGGCTTGTGTGTGGCTGCTCGGCCATGGAAAACCTGCCAATTACATTTGCCGCTAGAAAATCTGTTCAGTTCTACAGTACTTGCCTTGGTAACCAAACAAACAGACTTGCTAGTTTCGCTAACCAAACCAACAGTCCTAGCTTGCTATTGTGAAAATCAAACTCAACAATGCCAATAATGTTTTCAATTCGACGTTTGCTTTCAAAAGCAGCTCGAACATGGAACGTGTAAGAACTATAGCCATTGAATTCCACTGATATACCGTGCGTTATAGGGAAATAATGCATGCTCTAGAATCCCCTAAAGGCAATCATAAACGAGTATTCAACAATATCATGGTATAAAATCAATCATCAGAAGAGTAATTTTGTACTCTGCTGAGGAATGCACATTGGAGGATCATGATCATAATGGGGAGATAATTGTGTCTGTAAAATAACAAACAGTAATCCCCATCTGTAGGAGGCCTCCTGTCCTACTAAATATATTGCGTGTAACATTTTAAACTGTGTACTGTTTACCTGTGTGTAGAGAGTGAATCAGTAGGTGGTAGTCATGGTGACGAAGATGATGATAGATAGGCAACCTGCCAGCCCACCATTCAACCCTCCCCACCTCAACCCCCAAGGGTTCAGTCTACCATGACGCACAGGCTTTCCCCGACACCCTCTGCCGCATATTCAACAGCAATGATCTTCTGACTGCATACAAAACAGTGAGTGAGTGACATTAGCATGTTCATTTATGCACCTCGATTAGAATATGTTTAAGAAATAAGTGCATTTCCGGTCCCCAGCTGAATTTCCCAGAGGAGTTGTATTTCTAAGGGTGTGACTTGGGTTATTCATTTGTTGTTTATCTGTGTGTGTGTGAAGTCATGTAGCCCTCTGGCTACTTCAGAGACACATTTTTCTCAATGTTGTGATTAATATTATTAAATTCTTACGTTTTGTTCAACCTATCTGACAGATAAGAAACAGTATTACAATAGTGCAAGCTTTTGTAGATCAGTGTATTCTTCATTTGATACAACTTACACTACTTTTGCACAAGACCGAGCAGTTAGCCTAGTGCAGAAGGTGGAAGAGGGACAAAAGTCTGTGCTGCATATGTGAGGTCAATTGCAGCCAGAACTACAGTACAATCCAATACCAACATAATAGCATACATTAGGATATCATTTTTTGGAAGATCTTGCTGCTGAAGAAATCAATTCAGGGCTCTTGAGCGAGACAAACATCCTGTCTCAATGTGCAGTTCTGTAATGACATGCTACTTCAAGCACCATTAAATCAATCTCCATTGCTCATTCAACCCCTCTTTTCTCCCCTTGCAACTCTTCACCACCTCATTTTTGTAAATGAGAACGTGTTCTACAGATGTAGGATCTTAATTTGAGACAGTTTGCTGCATCAGGAAAGTAATCTTGAAGCAACAGGAAATGTGAATTAATATGTGGAATATACTTAATATAAATGTTTTGTGGGGGTTGATATATTTTTCATAAGGGTAAATCAAGTTTGACAAGTGAAAATTTACAAGCCTTTTTAAACCTCATTACAAGTTTGCATTCCCTGTTGTGCTGGAAAATCCTCAGCAACAAAAAAGGGATCAAAAGAAGATCCTACACCTGAAGGTGAACTTACCAGGTAAAGTACAGTGCCTTCAGAAAGTATTTATACCCCTTGACTTATGTGGCGGATGAATCAGAATTAGTTGGGTAACATAGAGAATTAAGATGTTTTATTTGCAAACATTGTCTTCATATGTGAATGTGTCTTTACCTATTCTTAAACCATGTAAGTCACTCCCCTCAGTGAGCTTGTCCAGGAGTGGGGTCAAGAGGGGGTTTGCTTGAGATGGGAGTATCTACAGTTGACAATTGATATATGCAATTGGATAAAATTTAGTTTTTGTTCTATGAAGTACCAGGGATGAGTTTAGAACCTCGTCATAGGTACCAAACTGAACGATAATTTATAGCGAATGCTATCTGGCTGTGGATACTCCTCTCTAAAGTAAACCGTCTTTCTTTGTGAACCGTTCCTAACTATCTGTGGTTTGTCATGTCAAAAGGGGGTGGATCTTGCTATAAAGATCTCAGTAGCCATTGTGTTAACACTCTTAACGGGTCATTAGAAATGGTGAATCATTCAAAGTCAAAGGTGCTTTTGCAAAAGTATCTTAAGTATTAAAGATGTAGCTTAACTCAGACTGGTGTGTTTGTAACTCCCCTGATTTGGTCATGCAGATATTAGCCACCACACTTATCCCACATTTGTTGTGTTACAGCCTGAATTCAACACGTTCACAAAAAACATAACAATTATTTTAAGAATTATAGATACAGAACTCCTTTATGCAATCGCAGTGTCCAATTTTAAAATAGCTTTTCGGTGAAAGCACATTTTGCAATATTCTGAGTAGATAGCCCGGCCATCACAGGCTAGCTATTTTGACACCCACCAAGTTTGGTACTCACCAAACTCAGATTTACTATAAGAAAAATTGGATTACCTTTGCTGTTCTTCATCAGAATGCACTCCCAGGACTTCTACTTCAACAACAAATGTTGGTTTGGTTCCAAATAATCCATAGTTATATCCAAATAGCTGCGTTTTGTTCGTGCGTTCAAGACACTATCCGAAGGGTAACGAAGGGTGATGCGCCGGCGCATATCGTGACAAAAAAATTCAAAATATTCCATTACCGTACTTCGAAGCATGTGAAACGCTGTTTAAAATCATTTTTCTCGTAAAATAGCGATAATATTCTGACCGGGAGTCGTTGTTTTCGTTCAAAGACTGAAAATGTAAAATGGCCTCTTCACGTGCAAGCGCGCGCCCATCTCATTGTTCTCAGATCGACCACTATCCAAATGCGCTACTGTTTTTTAGCCATGGACTGCAGAGTCATCATTCAACGTTCTGGCGCCTTCTGAGAGCCTATGGGAGCCTTAGAAAGTGTCACGTTACAGCAGAGATCCTCTGTTTTCAATAAAGAGAATAAACAAGGCCAAGAAATGGTCAGAGAGGGCACTTCCTGTTTGTAATCTTCTCAGGTTTTGGCCTGCCATATGTGTTCTGTTACACTCACAGACACCATTCAAACAGTTTTAGAAACTTTAGGGTGTTTTCTATCCAAATCAAACAATTATATGCATATTCTAGTTTCTGGGCAGGAGTAATAACCAGATTAAATCGGTTACGTTTTTTATCCGGCCGTGAAAATACTGCCCCCTATCCATAACAGGTTAACGAGAGTCTTATCTTTAAAATGGCGTAAAATAGTTGATTGTTTGACAAAATTGAAATGTGGTATTTTAGTTGGTTTTGTATTTCGCGCCGTGCGATGCCTTTGGCTGTTGGCTAGGGGTTCCGCAGGCGGAACGGGGTTCCGCTAGCGGAACATCTGTCCTCAACAGGTTAGTAAGAAAATATATATATTGTTTTACATAAAATGTATGCATGCATGACTGTAAGTCGCTTTGGATGAAGTGTCTGCTAAATGGCATATATTATATAGTGTGTTGATAGTTTCCAAGAGCACAGTGGTCTCAATCATTGGGAAATGGACTGCCTGGAGCTGGCTGTCTGTCCAAACTGAGCAACTGGACAAGAAGGACGTTGGTTAGGGAGGTGACCAAGAACCAAATGACCACTCTGACAGAACTACACTCCTGAGAAAAAGGCACATGACGGCATGCCTGGAGTTTGCAAAAGATTCTGTTGTCTGATGAGACAAACATTGTACTCTTTGGCCTAAATGCAAAGCGCTATGTCTGGAGAAAACCAGGCACAGCTCATCACCCGTCTAACACCATCCCGACCGTGAAGCGCGATGGTGGCAGCATCATGCTACGGGAATGCTTTTCAGCGGCAGGGAATGGGAGACTAGTAAGGATAGAAGGAACATTGAATGGAGCCAAATATAGGCAAATCCTTAATGAGAACCTGCTGCAAACGGCCTTAGACTGGGGAGAATATGTACGTTCCAACAGGACAATGACCCCAAGCATACAGCCAAAGCAACGCTGGAATGGTTTCAGAACAAGAATGTGAAAGTCCTTGAGTGGACCAGCCAAATACCACACTTGAATCCCATTACAAATCTGTGGAAAGACTTGAAGATTGGTCTTCACCGCCGCTCCCTATCTAACTTAACAGAGCTTGAGACATATGCAAGGAAGAATGGGCGAAAATTCCCAAACCCAGATGTGCAAAGCTGATACAGACATACCCTAGATGACTCAAAACTAGAATCGCCACCAAAGGTGATTTTACAAAGTGTTGACTTAGGTATTATTGGGGGGGATACTGAATTAAGCCAATTGAGCAGTTGTACCACGCATTCCCTGGGGCAGCAGTTCTCACTTTCTAAATCAGAAAAGCTGAATGAATACTGCTCCTTGACAATCAGTAAATTGGAGGGTTAATAATAGCCAAGTGAATATTGTGCTCTATTATCATTTTACAAAGAATGTAACTAATAACCGCCAAGAGATATAAAAGATTATGCATCCACCCTAATCAAAGGCGTGCTCACATATGTAACCATTTATGGAGTACTTATGGAATGGAAATTGGGTTAGATTTAAGATAAAAATGAATCTACTTTTTATTTAAGCCATCAGTTAATCACAAATACCATAAAGATACAATGGCGCCGGAGGAGATGGCTGCCGTTTTACGGGCTCCTAACCAATTTTGTGGGGTTTTTTTTCTCGCAATGTTGAAACGTATTTTGTACATTATGTTTCTGCCACCTTATCTTATGAAAAGAGCTTCTGGATATCAGAACAGTGATTACTCACCTCCAACTGGACAAAAAAGTTTTCTGTAACGAGTCGGACGCGACTCATTAACTGCTGTTACCGGACCAGGCCCAAATCCCCATCATACACATGAAGAAGAGACGCCAATACAGTGGATGCAGGTTCAGGAGCCTTGTGAGAATTTGTCGGTGAGTGGGTAATAAGTCTCTACCATCCGTCCTATTGGCCAACGTGCAATAATTGGAGAATAAACTGGATGAGCTCCATTCAAGACAATCCTACCAACAAGACATTACAGTTTTTAATATCTTGTGTTTCACAGAGTGACATGGATAATATACAGTTGGCTGGGTTTTCCGTGCATGGGCAAGACAGAACAGCTGTCTCCGGTAAGACAAGGGGTGGTGGTCTGTGTCTATTTGGAGAGGTGGTCTGTGTCTATTTGTCAATAACAGCTGGAGCGTGAAATCTAATATTAAGGAAGTCTCGAGGTTTTGCTCGCCCGATAGGCTGTAGACCATACTATTTACCAAGAGAGCTTTCATCTATGTTTTTTGTAGCTGTCTATTTACCACCACAAACCGATGCTGGCACTAAGACTGCAATCAATGAGCTGTATAAGACAATAAGCAACACATGAAAATGCTCACCCAGTGGCGGCGCTCCTAGTGGCCGGGGACTGTAAGCAAGGAAACTTAAATCTGTTTTATCTAATTTCTACCAGCATGTCACATGTACAACCAGAGGGAAAAAAACTCTAAACCACCTTTACTCCACACACAGAGACACATACAAAGCTCTCCCTCACCCTCCATTTGGCAAATCTGGCCATAATTCTGATTCCTGCCTACAAGCAAAAACTAAAGCAGGAAGTACCAGTGACTCGCTCAATACGGAAGTGGTCAGATGACGCAGATGCTAAGCTACAGGACTGTTTTGCTAGCACAGACTGGAATATGTTCCGGGATTCATCCGAGGGCATTGAGGAGTATATCACATCAGTCACCGTCTTCATCAGTAAGTGCATCAATGATGTCGTCTCCACAGTGACTGTACCTGCATATCCCAACCAGAAGCCATAGATTACAGGTAACATTCGCAATGAGCTTTCAAGCAGCGGGACTCTAACCCGGGCACTTATAAGAAATCCCACTATGCCCTCCTATAAACCATCAAACAGGCAAAGGGTCAGTACAGGACTAAGATTGAATCCTACTACATCGGCTCTGACGCTCATCGGGTGTGGGAGGGCTTGCCAACTATTACGGACTACAAAGCGAAGCCCAACCGCGAGCTGCCCAGTGACACGAGCCTACCAGATGAGCTAAATTACTTCTATGCACGCTTCGAGGCAAGCAACACTGAAGCATGCATGAGAGCACCAGCTGTTCTGGACGACTGTGTGATCAAGTTCTTCGTAGCCGATGTGAGTAAGACCTTTAAACAGGTCAACAAGACGGATTACTTTGACGTATACTCAGAGCATGCGCTGACCAACTGTCAAGTGTCTTCACTGACATTTCTAACCTGTCCTTGACCGAGTCTGTAATACCTACATGTTTCAAGCAGACCACCATAGTCCCTGTGCCCAAGAACACCAAATTGACCTGCCTAAATGACTACCGACCCGTAGCACTCACGTCTGTAGCCATGAAATACTTTGAAATGCTGGTCATGGCTCACATCAACACCATCATCCCAGAAACACTAGACCAACTTCAATTTGTATACCGCCCCAACAGATCCACAGATGATGCAATCTTTATTGCACTCCACACTGCCCTTTCCCACACCTTGACAAAAAGAACACCTACCTACGTGAGAATGCTGTTTATTGACTACAGCTCAGCGTTCAACACCATAGTGCCCTCAAAGCTCATCACTAAGCTAAGAACCCTGGAACTAAACACCTCCCTTTGCAACTGGATCTTGGACTTCATGACAGGCCATCCCAGGTGGTAAGGGTAGGCAACAACACATCTGCTACTCTAATTCTCAACATGGAGTTCCCTCAGGGTTTTGTGCTTAGTCGCCTCCAGTGGTGACTGGTTGCATCAAAGTCTGGTATGGCAACTCCTCGACCTCTGACCACAAGGCGCAACAGAGGGTGGTGTGTACGTCCCAGTACATCACTGGGGCCAAGCCTCCGGCCATCCAGGACCTCTATAACAGGCGTGTCAAAGCAAGGCCCTAAAAATTGACAAAGACTCTAGCCACCCTAGTCATATTCTGTCAGCTACCGCAGGTCAAGCGATACCGGAGTACCAAGTCTAGGTCCAAAAGGCTTCTTAGCAGCTTCTACCCCCAAGCCATAAAACTGCTGAACAGCTAATCAAATGGCTACCCATACTATTTGCATTGACCCCCCCACAAATTTTTTTACACTGATGCCACTCGTTTATCATCTATGCATAATCACTTTACCTCTACTTACATGTATATATTACCTCAATTACCTCGACTAACCTGTAGCCCCACACATTGACTTGGTACCGGTACACACTGTATATAGCCTCGTTATAGTTATTTTATTGTTACTCTTTTATGTTTTTACTTTAGTTTACTTAATAAATATTTTCTTAACACTTATTTTTCTTATAACTGCATTTTTGGTTAATGGCTTGTAAGTAAGCATTTCATGGTAAGATTTACACCTGTTGTATGTGACAAATACAATTTGATTTGATTGGGTGATCTCGCTTTCCTAGGCCGATGTGAGTAAGGTTTTTAATCAGGTCAACACTCGCAAGGCTGCGGGCCGGTCGATATTTCAAGGCGTGTTCTCAGAGCATGCGTAGAACAGCTGGCAGACATTATTCACAGTCTTTTTCAATCTCTCCTTGTCCCATTCTGTAATCCCCACGTCTCACGCTGACCCCCATCATTCCTGTTCCCAAGAACTTCAAGGCAATCTGCCACAATGACTACCGCCCTGTAGCACTATAATCTATAATCATGAAGTTATTTGAAAGGCTGGTTATGGCAACTCCATCATCCTAGCATCCTAGACCCACTCCACAATTTGCATACCGCCCCAACAGACACATAGACGACGTAATCTCAATTGCACTCCACACAGCCCGCACCCACCTAGATAAAATGAATATCTACGTGAGAATGCTGTTCATTGACTACAGCTCAGCGTTCAACACCATAGTCCCCTCCAAGCTCATCATCAGGATTGGGACACTTGGACTGAACACCTCCCTTTGCAACTGAATCCTGGACTTCCTGACGGGCTGACCCCAGGAGGTGAGGGTAGGCAACATCACCTTCGCCACACTGACCCACAACACAGGGGGCCCACAGGGTTGTGTGCTTAGTCCCCTCCTGTACTCCCTGTTCCCCAAGCCACGCACGACTCCAACACCATCATCTAGTTGCACATTGTAAATATGGTATGTGCACTGACCCTGGAACTGACCTTGTATATAGCTAGCTTACTTTCTTGTGTTCTTCGTCTTTCCATTTCTTGTGTGTTTTGGTTCTACTTTACTTTATCTGCATTGTTGGGAAAGAGCTAGCAAGAAAGGCATTTCACTCTACTTGTGCACGTGACAATAAAACTTAAAGACCGCTCTGCAGGGTGCTTTAAATAAGTGACAAATATATAAAGTGTATATATACAGTGCATTCGGAAAGTATTGACAGTCACCTGACTTGAAAGGTCAGAGATTATGGCCTAGCAAGTCATCGAAATGGGCATGATAACAAGGCAAGTGGTGTTTCGGCAACTTAGTTTGTGTTGATAAAAAGCAATCATGCTCTTTCCTGCTGCATTTGGGTGGCTGGGGCCAAATTGGATGGCCACCTGGGGAAGCGATGAATTACTGTGACCCCTGACCTCTATCCCGTGCGCAAGAACACTTCTGGCTGCTGTTCCTTAAAAAAAATACGTTATTGAAAACGTAAGACTGTGAGGAAGAGCCCTTCAGCTGATCCAGGGTGTCCGCACTGACGCAGGCGAGGTGAGGAGGAGAGGGTTGTTTGAGTTGTGAGGTGGGAGGGCCTCCGTCCTCGTTTGTGTTGTCGAAGATGCCCTGTTCAGCCTCAAACCCTCACCATCCTTCTCAGGGGATTTGTTGTTGTTGTTGTTGCCTTAGCTCCAGCGTGGGTTATGTAAATGTGTCTTTGTATCCATGTTGGTTGGTGCTTGCCCACGTTGGACCTGGGGCTCATAGAGATCCATTAGAGGGCTGCTCCTAAGGGCCTTTTGGTGGAATCCTTGAGTGTATTTAGGTAGAGAGATCCCTTAGGAACAGATACCAACTTGGGACACAGGCGAGTAAACTTGAAATTTGGCATAAATATTATGCGATGACATCAATGAGAGTTGAGAGTGCAGGCTTCAGATTAGGATTCAGCCCTAAGCGTGCTTAAAGAACAGTATAACGCTTGAGACTTTTGACCCCCCTTCATTTAACTGAGAAATCAGTTATGATGTTCCAATTGTGGTCTTATCATCTGTACTAGTTTATGCCAGTCTGAGTCAAAGGTTGGGAAATGCAAACGATAGTGTGAGCTTTTATGAACTACTCCTGCCTCTTCCTCTCAGTACTGCAGCAGTAAAAAAAAGAAGCTCACAAGCTAACGCTCAGCAGGCTTATCAATTAAAGTGTAGTTCTTATAGAAGTGAATGGTTGAGGTTGGTGGTTTCCTGGTCCATGCTCTTCTCTGAATACCAGTACTCAGTAAGAGTCTGTTAAAAGGACTGGCTAATCAGGCCTAGCTGTGCTTCCACCATGTCTGACAGCACTCTGCTTAATCATACTCACTATAGACCTACATTATACTCCATGTCAAAGTGGAATAGGTTTTTAGATTTTTCTTTTTACTAATGAATACAAAATTAAAAGCTGAAATGTGTTGAGTCAAGAAGTATTCAATCCCTTTGTTATGGCAAGCATAAATAAGTTCAGGAGTATAAATGTGCTTAACAAGTCACATAATAAGTTGCACGGACTCACTCTTTGTGCAATAATAGTGTTTAACATGATTTTTGAATGACCATCTCATCTCTGTACCCCACAGATACAATTAATTATCTCTACGGTCCCTCAGTCGAGCAGTGATTTTTAAACACAGTTTCAACTACAAAGACCAGGGAGGTTTACCGAAGAAGGGCACCTTTTGGTAAATGGGTATAAAAAATTGAATCAGACATTGAATATCGCTTTGAGCATGGTGAAGTTATTAATTACACTTTGCATGCTGTATCAATACACCCAGTCACTATAAAGATACATGCATCCTTCCTAACTCAGTTGCCAGAGAGGAAGGAAACTGCTCAGGGATTTCACCATGAGGCCAATGGTGACTTTAAAACAGTTACAGAGTTTAATGGCTATGATCCGAGAAAACTGAAGATGGATCAAAAACATTGTAGTTACACCACAATATGAACCTAAATAAGAGTGAAAAGAAGGAACCCTGTACAGGATAAAAATATTCCGATAGTTGGCAGAAATATTCCACTAAAGTAAAACTACAAAAAACGTGGCAAAGAAATTAACTTCATGTCCTGAATACAAAGCGTTATGTTTGGGGAAAATCCATCACAACACGTCACTGAGTGCCACACTTCATATTTTCAATAATGGTGGTGGCTGCATCATGTTATGGGTATGCTTGTCACCGGCAAGGACTAGGGAGTTTTTATTTTTGGATAAAAATTAACAGAATAGAGCTAAGCACAGGCAAAATCCTAGAATAAAATCTGGACCAGGTTGCTTTCCAACAGACACTGGGAGACAAATTCACCTTTCAGCAGAACAATAACCTAAAACACAAGGCCAAATCTACACTGGAGCTGCTTACCAAGACGACGTTGAAGTTTTTACTTAAATCGGCTTGAAAATCTATGGCAAGACTTGATAATGGCTGTCTAGCAATGATCAACAACCAACTTGACAGAGCTTGAAGGAAAAAAAAGAATAATGTCCAAATATTGTACAATCCAGGAGTGCAAAGCTCTTAGAGAAAGACTCACAGCTGTAATTGCTGCCAAAGGTGATTCTAACATGTATTGACTTAGGGGGTTGAATAGTTATATAATCCAGATATATTAGTGTTTTTTATTATTATTATTTTTTACACGTTAGAATGTTTCTTCCACTTTGACATTATAAGGTATTTGTATAGATCGTTGACAAAAAAAAGGGACAATTAATCCATTTTAATCCCACCTTGTAACAGAATAAAATTTGGGAAAAGTTAAGGGGTGGAAAATGTGGAAAAAGTCCACGGCCAGGTAGCAGAAATGCCAAATGGAAGGAAACTGATAACCACCTACCAAATACAATTCACAGAGCTGACAAAAAAAATAATATTTTTGTCAAATATTCAATTGCCTCGAAGCCTTGAAAGTGCAGGAAGCCGAGTCACACCGAAATTACCCACGTTAACTCCATGCCACTTGTCTCTCATTTATTATTTTCTCATTACATGGTATCTTGCTCGTGCACTTGGGAATAATTGTGACTCTGAATCACTATACAAAAGACAGCAAAAGACAGCAAAAGACAACTCAATGGAGGGCTCAGTGTGGATTTGGACCCTTCACAGGCAGCCTTTTACCTAATGTAATTATGTTAGTGCTATTATCAAGGCCAGTTTCCCCAGACACAGATTAAGCACATTCCTGGACTAAAAAGGACTTTCAAAGGATATTACTTTGTTAACAACATTTATGACATCATTATAAAATAGAAATAAGACTGTAATAATGTGCCATATTTCAGTACAACATCCCTTTAGCCCTGTAGCAGTTTCAGTTGAAATCAGTGGACATTGTGAGGAGCTGTGTGTAGTGTGACCAAAACACAACATTACACTCACTCTGGACATTTAACTGTGACGTTTCAATCTTGAAAAACAACAACTTCAGCAATTAATTGAAAATACCCCTGTGGTATTTCTAAAACGTTTCTAAATCAATATGACTAGTAGTTTGGGTATG
Source organism: Salmo salar (assembly GCF_965601325.2). Taxonomy (NCBI): domain Eukaryota; kingdom Metazoa; phylum Chordata; class Actinopteri; order Salmoniformes; family Salmonidae; genus Salmo; species Salmo salar. The sequence continues at coordinate 65,860,913 of NC_138304.1, read as the reverse complement.
TGAGTATGTGATTGAAAAGAGGTAATTGGATGGATCTTTGGCCCTGGAGCCAAAGATCCATCCAATTACCTCTGCTTATTCTTCATAATTAGCAACTATTTGTGTTACCATACCGTTATTGGAGTTTAAGGACAACTGCCAATCATACTAGTTCACGCTTCCTTAAATAGCCCGGCTATGAGTCATACCTGATTCAATGGAGACATTGTGAATCAATCAATCAATTTATTTGTAGAAGACAAGCGAATGAGGCTGTGTTTCTTTTCTCATAAATTAATGAAATAATGGTTCTTTTTTGTCCCACCACACCCGTTTTAAAATTTCGATTTTCAGAATTTTCTTTAATGTCAGTGGAAGTTGAGTTATCGCAGACATACTGAACATTGATCTTTCACACACTCAACACAAAAAAGAACCCCAAAAAATCGAATCAAAGTTTATTTGTCCCGTGCTCGGTCCTCCTTTTCCTGTAGTCCACAATCATCTCCTTAGTCTAGGCTACGTTGAGGGATAGGTTGTTATTTAGGCACCACACGGCCAGGTCTCTGACCTCCTCCCTATAGGCTGTCTCGTCGTTGTTGGTGATCAGGCATGTGGTGGGTCATCGGCAAACTTGATGGTGTTGGAGTCGTGCCTGGGCATGCAGTCGTGGGTGAACAGGGAGTACAGGAGGGGACTGAGCATGCACCCCTGTGGAGCTCCAGTGTTGAGGATCATTGTGGCAGATGTGTTGCTACCTACCCTCACCACCTGGGGCGGACCGTCAGGAAGTCCAGGATTCAGTTGCAGAGGGATGTGTTTAGTCCCAGGATCCTTAGCTTAGTGATGAGCTTTGAGGGTACTATGGTGTTGAACGTCAATGAATAGCATTCTCACATAAGTGTTCCTTTTGTCCAGGAGGGAAAGGGCAGTGTGGAGTGCAATAGAGATTGCATCATCTGTGCATCTGTTTGGGCGGTATGCAAATTGGAGTGGGTCTAGGGTTTCTGGGATAATGTTGTGAGTCGTTACCAACCTTTCAAAGCACTTCATGGCTACGGACGTGAGTGCTATGAGTCTGTAGTCATTTAGGCAGGTTGCCTTTGTGTTCTTAGGCACAGGGTCTATGGTGGTCTGCTTGAAACATGTTGGTATTACAGACTCAATCAGGGACATGTTGAAAAAGTCAGTGAAGACACCTGCCAGTTGGTCAACACATGCCCGTAGCACACGTCCTGGTAATTCGTCTGGCCATGCATCCTTGTGTATGTTGACCTGTTTAAAGGTCTTAATCACATCGGCTACAGAGAGCATGATCACACAGTCGTCCGAAACAGCTGATGCTCTTATGCATGCCTCAGTGTTGCTTGCCTCGAAGCGAGCATAGAAGTGATTTAGCTCATCTGGTAGGCTCGTGTCACTGGGCAGCTCGCAGCTGTGCTTCCCTTTGTAGTCTGTAATAGTTTGCAAGCCCTGCCACATAAGACTATTCGTCGGAGGGCATAGCAGGATTTCTTGTAAGCTTCCGGGTTAGAGTCCTGCACCTTGAAAGCGGCAGCTCTACCCTTTAGCTCAGTGCGAATGTTGCCTGTAATCCATGGCTTCTGGTTGGGGTATGTATGTACAGTCACTGTGGGGACGATGTCCTCGATGCACTTATTGATAAAGCCAGTGACTGATGTGGTGTACTCCTCAATGCCATCGGAAGAATCCCGGAACATATTCCAGTCTGTGATAGCAAAACAGTCCTGTAGTTTAGCATCTGCTTCATCTGATCACCTTTTTATAGGCCAAGTCACTGGTGCTTCCTGTTCATTTTTGCTTGTAAGTACGAATCAGGAGGATAGAGTTGTGGTCGGATTTACCAAATGGAGGGCGAGGGAGAGCTTTGTACGTGTCTCTGTGTGTGGAGTACAGGTGATCTAGATTTTTTCCCCCTCTGGTTGCACATTTAACATGTTGATAGAAATTTGGTAGAACTGATTTAAGTTTCCCTGCATTAAAGTCTCCAGCCATTAGGAGCGCCGCCTCTGGGTGAGTGGTTTCCTGTTTGCTTATTTCCTGAGTGTGTTCTTAGTGCCAGCATCTGTCTGTGCTGGTAAATAAACAGCCACAAAAAGTATAGCTGAAAACTCTCTAGGCAATTAGTGTGGCCTGTAATTTATCACAATATACTCTACCTTAGGCGAGCAAAATCTAGAGACTCCCCCCTCGTCTTGTGCTGTTCTATCTTGCCGGTGCAGCATATATCCCTCTAGCTGAATATCCATGTCGTCATTCAGCCACGATTCCATGAAACATAGGATATTACAGTTTTTGATGTCCCGTTGGTAGGATATTCGTGATCGTACCTCGTCTAATTTATTGTCCAATGATTGCACGTTGGAGAGTAGTATTGACGGTAACGGCAGCTTTCCCAGTCACCTTCGCCGTGTCCTGACCAGGCATCCGGCTCTTTGTCCTCTGTACCTGCATCGCTTCCTCTTGCAAATAACGTGGATGTCGGCCCTGCCGGGTGTTTGGAGAATGTCTTGTGCGTCGTCTTTGTTGTAGAAAAAATCTTAATCTAATCCGAGGTGAGTGATATCCAGAAGCTCTTTTTTGCCATAAGATATGGTTGCAGAAACATTGTGTACAAAATAAGTTACAAATAACACGAAAAAACCCCACATAATAGCACAATTGGTTGAGCGCCCGTAAAACTGCTGCCATTTCTTCCGGCGCTGAACAGAACAGTTTGAGTTTACTTTGAAATAATTGCAGCATTTTGCTTCTGTCACGTCCTGACCAGCAGAGGGAGTAGTTGTTTAGTATTTGGTCAGGACGTGGCAGAAGTTGTGTGTTGTATGTTGTTTCTAGTTGTTCTGTTTCTGTGTTAGTCTGTGTGACTCCCGATCAGGAACAGCTGGATATTGTTGTTCCTGATTTGGAGTCATATATTAGGTGTGTGTTTTTCTCTTGGGGTTGTGGGTTGTTTATTTTGCACTGCTGTAAGTATCTATATAGCCTGTAGAACTGTCGGTTTGTCCTTCGTTATTTTCTTGTTTTTCCGTGTTCTCATTATTTAATAAATTATGATGTTGAGCACGTAATCCGCTGCGCCTTGGTCTTCTCTACAGTACGACAACCGTTACAGCTTCCCAATGGACAAAAGCTTTTCTTGGTTCTGCTATTTCACTTTAATACTATTGCACAATATACACTACCGTTCGAAATGTAGGGTTTCTAATGATCAATTAGCCTTTTAAAATGATAAACGTGGATTAGCTAACACAACGTGTTATTGGAACACAGGAGTGATGGTTGCTGATAATGGGCCTCTGTATGCCTACGTCTGTTACGGATCCCTCCGGAACTGTCACTACTCACACCTGGTCCTTATTCCCTTTGATTAGCAATTGTATAATTGTGCCCTTGGTTTACCATTGTCCGGTCGATTATTGTTCCAATATCCGTTGGTCGTGTGAGTACCTGTGCTGTGTTGTTTTGGCTTTCGTGCCGAGTGTATTGCGCAGATGATTACGAGTCTCATCCCTTGTGGTATCATTGTGCGCTTGTGTTATTTATTCGAGGTATTCCTCGCTCCATTTGTTTGGGTTTCAACCCTGTGTTTTGTATACATGTTTGTCTGGTCTTCGTCCCTGTGCCTTTACATGTCACGCTGTAATTTGGGTCAATAAAAACCCCTATTACGCATTCCTGCGCCTGTCTCCCGATCCCGTTATACCAGTATGACAACATAGATATTCTATAAAAAATCAGCCCTTTCCAGCTACAATAGTCATTTACAACATTACCAATGTCTACACTGTATTTCTGATCAATTTGATGTTATTTTAATTGACAAAAACTGGGCTTTTCTTTCAAAAGTGGCCCCAAACTTTTGAAAAGTAGTGTACATTGTTCTGCCCGCACTGTCACACCCTGATCTGTTTCACTTGTCTTTGTGCTTGTCTCCACCCCCTCCAGATGTCGCCCATCTTCCTCATTATCCCCAGTGTAGTTATACCTGTGTGCTTTGTTTTCTGTGTTTGTCTGTTGCCAGTTCGTCTTGTCAGGTCTTACCAGCGTGTTTTCCCATCTGGGTGTTTTCCCGTCTCCCTGCTTTCTCATGTTCTGTTTCGTAGTTTCCCCTGTTCTGACCATTCTGCCTGTCCTGACCCTGAGCTTGCCTGCTGTTCTGTACCTTATTGACTCTGCCCTGGATTACGGACCTCTGTCTGCCTTTGACCTGTCTTTTTCCTGCCCCCTGTTTGGGTCAATAAACATCTGTGACTCTAGCTGTCTGCATCTGGGTCTCATCCTGAGTTCTGATACTCACAACGTGTATGAGGTACTATGCTTGGCAGATAGCTAACAACTCCCAAAAGTCCCCGGAGGCAGGAGTATAATTTGGAATCTTAAGTGAAAGCAATTTGTAAAACTGTAAAATACAGAATAAAGTAAATATTATTAGAAAACACATTCAAAATACAAATGCATATAAATAATGAATAGTTAGGAATGCAGTTAAAGGACTAAACTCCACTCCATGGTTAAGGAAGTTTCTGATGAACTTCACCAACAGCAAGACCAACACCAAGACCAGGCTTTGTGGAATCTAGCTCCGACGACATCGATTCTCCCAAGGTCAATACCTCAAACCTTGTACGTATTTTCCTCTGTAGCTGCGTGCCTTTCTTTGTTTGCTGAAATCGATACTTTTTCAATAAACGTTAATCAAATACAACCACCAACTGTTTGCTCATTGCTGTTGCTCTAAGATGGCAACAGTGCAAATGCACATGTGCACATTGAATCTCAACAAGGAAAGAGTCGGTGGTGGTATTTGATTAACGTTTATTTAAAAAGTATTAATTTCAGCAAACAAAGAAATAGGTTAGCCCGCTAGGAATACAGTATGAATATTTATATTTATTTAACCTTTATTTAACTAGGCAAGTCAGTTAAGAACAAATTCTTATTTGCAATAATGGCCTAGGAACAGTGGGTTAACTGCCTTGTTCAGGGGCAGAACGACAGATTTTTACCTTGTCAGCTCAGGGATTCGATCTAGCAACCTTTCAGTTACTGGCCCAATGCTCTCACCACTAGGCTACCTCCCGCCCCATGAGTCCATATGCTAACCATCCCCTGGCTACTGGAACTGACTGACTCTGTATATACATTAGTATACTTTCTTATGTTCTTCATATTTCTTATTTTAATTTTTTGTATGTTTTTGTTTTACCTTATGTTATTTTTAGTATTACATTGTTATTTATCACTGCATTGTTGGGTTTAAAGCTTGCAAGAAAGGCATTTCGCTGACATTAAAACTTGAACGTAACAAGATGCCCTGTAGATGGCGCCGGAGGGGATGGCTGACGTTTTATTGGCTCTTAATCAACCGTGCTATTTTGTTTGCTTTTTCGCATTGTTCGTAACTTGTTTGGTACATAATGTTGCTGCTACCGTCTCTTATGAGCAAAAATAGCTTCTGGACATCAGAACAGCGAGTACTCACTTCGAAATTGGATGAAGAGATTTTCTTTAATGAGTCGGACAGGAAGGATATACTCCAAACACCCGAACAGGCCCTCATCCCCGTAATTTGCTGGAGAAGGAAACAGAGATTTTGCGGAAAGAGATCAGGTTGCCTTGTGAGGATCAGGCAACAAGTGCCTAATCTGCCTTTGACATCCGTACTGCTAGCTAACGTTCAATCGCTGGAAAATAAATGGGACGAACTGAAAGGACGTATATCCTACCAATGGGACATTAAAAACTGTAATATGTAATTTTTACAGAGTCGCGGCTATACGACGAAATTAATAACATACAGCTGGCGGGTTATACACTCTATCGTCTTGATAGAACAGCAGCCTCTGATTAGACATGAGGTGGGGGCCTATGCATATTTGTAAATAACAGCTGGTGCACGATATCTAAGGAAGTCTTGAGGTTTTGCTCGCCTGAGGCAGAGTATCTCATGATAAGCTGTAGATCACACTATCTACCTAGAGAGTTTATCTATACTTTTCGTAGCTGTCTACCTACCACCACAGACTGATGCTGGCACTAAAACCGCACTCAATGAGCTGTATACCGCCATAAGCAAACAGGAAAAGGCGGCGCTCCTAGTGGCCCGGGTCTTTAATGCAGGGAAAATTAAATCAATTTGACCTAATTTCTATCAGCATGTTAAATGTGCAACCAGATGGAAACAAACTCTAGAGCACCTTTACTCCACACACAGAGACACATACAAAGGTCTCCCTCACCCTCCATTTGGCAAATCTGACCATAATTCTATCCTCCTGATTCCTGCTTACAAGTAAAAATTCAAGCAAATAGAACCAGTGACTCGGTCTATAAAAAAAGTGGTCAGATGAAGCAGATGCTAAACTACAGGACTGTTTTGCTAGCACAGACTGGAATATGTTCCGGGATTCTTTCAATGGCATTGAGGAGTACACCACATTAGTCATTGGCTTCATAAGTGCATCAATGACGTCACCCCACACTGACTGTACATACAGTCATACATACAGTCGTACATACCCCAACCAGAAGCCATGGATTACAGGCAACATTCGCACTGAGCTAAAGGATAGAGCTGCAGCTTTTAAGGAAAGGCACTCTAACCCGGAAGCTTATAAGAAATCCTGCTATGCCCTCCGACGAACCATCAAACAGGCAAAGCGTCAATAAAGGACCAAGATTTAATTGTACTACACCGGCTCCGACGCTCGTTGGATGTGGCAGGGGCTGCAAACTATTACAGACTACAAAGGGAAGCACAGCTGAGAGCTGCCCAGCGACAAAAACCTACCAGACGAGCTAAACAACTTCTATGCTCGCTTCGAGGAAAGTAACACTGAAACATGCATGAGAGCATCAGGTGTTCCGGACGACTGTGTGATCACGCTTTCCGCAGCTGATGAGAGTAAGCCCTTTAAACAGGTCAATATTTACAAGGCCACAGGGCCAGACAGTTCACCAGGACGGGTACTCCGAGCATGCGCTGACCAACTGTCAAGTGTCTTCACTAACATTTTCAACTTCTCTCTGTCTAAGTCTGTAATGCCAACAATAGACCACCATTGTCCCTGTGCCAAAGAACACTAAGGTAACGTGCTTAAATGACTACCAACCTGTAGCACTGACGTCTGTAGCCATGAAATGCTTTGAAAGGCTGGTCATGGCTCACATCAACACCATTATCCCAGAAACCTTAGACCCACTTCAATTTGCATACCGCCCCAACAGATCCACAGATGATGCAATCTCTATTGCTCTCCACACTGCCCTTTCACACCTTGACAAAAGGAACACGTATGTGAGAATGCTATTCATTGACACAGCTCAGTTTTCAACACTATAATACCGTTAAAGCTCATCACTAAGCTAAGGGCCTCGGGACAAAACACCTCCCTCTGCAACTGGATCCTGGACTTCCTGACGGGCCACCCCCAGCTGGTAAGGGTAGGTAACAACACATCCGCCACGCTGATACTCAACACGGGGCCCCTCATGGGTGCTTGCTCAGTCCCCTCCTGTACTCCCTGTTCACTCATGACAGCATGGCCAGGCACGACTCCAACACCATCATTAAGTTTGCCGATGACACAACAGTGGTAGGCCTAATCACAGACAATGATGAGACAGCCTATAGGGAGGAGGTCAGAGACCTGACCGTGTGGTGCAAGGACAGCAACCTCTCCCTCAACGTGATCAAGACAAAGGAGATGATTATGGACAACAGGAAAAGGAGGACAAAGCACTCCCCCATTCTCATCGAAGGGGCTGTAGTGGAGCAGGTTGAGCACTTCAAGTTCCTTGATGTCCACATCATCAACAAACTAACATGGTCCAAGTACATCAAGACAGTTGTGAAAAGGGCACTACAAAATCTGTCCCCCTCAGGAGACTGAAACGATTTGGCATGGGTCCTCAGATCCTCAAAAGTTTTTACAGTTGCACCATCGAGAGCATCCTGATGGGTTGCATCACTGCCTGGAATGGCAACTGCTCATTCTCCAACCGCAAGGCACTACAGAGGGTAATGCGTACTGCCCAGTACATCACCGGGACCGAGCTTCCTGCCATCTAGGACCTCTATACCAGGCGGTGTCAGAGGAAGGCCCTAAAAATTTACAAAGACTCCAGCCACCCTAGTCATAGACTGTTCTCTCTGCTACTGCATGGCAAGCAGTACTGGAGCGCTAAGTCTAGGTCCAAGAAGCTTCTAAACAGCTTCTACCCCCAAGCCATTAGAGTCCTGAACATCTAATCAAATGTCTACCCAGACTATTTGCATTGCCCCCCCCCCCCCCCCCCCCCCCCGCCCCTCTCTACGCTGCTGCTACTCTCAGTTTTTATTTATGCATAGTCACTTTAATAACTCTACCTACATGTACATATTACCTCAATTACCTCGACACCGGTGCCCCCGCACATTGACTCTGTACCGGTGCACCCTGTATAGCCCCGCTATTGTTATTTACTGCTGCTCTTTAATTATTTGTTACTCTTTTCTTTTACTTTTTTTCTATTTTCTTAAAACGGCATTGTTGGTTTAAGGGCTTGTAAGTAAGCATTTCACTGTTGTATTCGGCGCATGTGACAAATAACATTTAATTTAATAAAATTGTATTAGCTAGCCAATACCAAAAATGTATTGTAGAAATAGGACATTGTATGACAGAAAAAGTTCCACTGAATTATGAATACACAAACTATGCATACATGAAACATAATTACAAGGGTAAAATCTCATAACTAAAGTATAACCACACACTTGAATTAGCTAGATACAGTGGGGCAAAAAAGTATTTGATCCCCTGCTGATTTTGTACGTTTGCCCACTGACAAAGAAAGGATCAGTCTATAATTTTAATGGTAGGTTTATTTGAACAGTGAGAGACAGAATAACAACAAAAATATCCAGAAAAACGCATGTCAAAAATGTTATAAAATGATTTGCATTTTAATGAGGGAAATAAGTATTTGACCCCCTCAATCAGAAAGATTTCTGGCTCCCAGGCGTCTTTTATACAGGTAACGAGCTGAGATTAGGAGCACACTCTTAAAGGGAGTGCTCCTAACCACAGCTTGTTACCTGTAAAAAAGACACCTGTCCACAGAAGCAATCAATCAATCAGATTCCAAACTCTCCACCATGGCCAAGACCAAAGAGCTCTCCAAGGATGTCAGGGACAAGATTGTAGACCTACACAAGGCTGGAATGGGCTACAAGACCATCGCCAAGCAGCTTGGTGAGAAGGTGACAACATTTGGTGTGATTATTCGCAAATGGAAGAAACACAAAAAAAACTGTCAATATCCCTCGGCCTGGGACTCCATGCAAGATCTCACCTCGTGGGGTTGCAATGATCATGAGAACGGTGAGGAATCAGCCCAGAACTACATGGGAGGATCTTGTCAATGATCTCAAGGCAGCTGTGACCATAGTCACCAAGAAAACAATTGGTAACACACTACGCCGTGAAGGACTGAAATCCTGCAGCGCCTACAAGGTCCCCCTGCTCAAGAATACATATACATGCCCGTCTGACATTTGGCAATGAACATCTGAATGATTCAGAGGACAACTGGTGAAAGTGTTGTGGTCAGATGAGACCAAAATGGAGCTCTTTGGCATCAACTCAAATCGCTGTGTTTGGAGGAGGAGGAATGCTGCCTATGACCCCAAGAACACCATCTCCACCGTCAAACATGGAGGTGGAAACATTATGCTTTGGGGGTGTTTTTATGCTAAGAGGACAGGACAACTTCACCGTATCAAAGGGACGATGGACGTGGCCATGTACCGTCAAATCTTGGGTGAGAACATCCTTCCCTCAGCCAGGGCATTGAAAATGGTTCGTGGATGGGTATTCCAGCATGACAATGACCCACAACACAAGGCCAAGGCAACAAAGGAGTGGCTCAAGAAGAAGCACATTAAGGTCCTGGAGTGGCCTAGCCAGTCTCCAGACCTTAATCCCATAGAAAATCTGTGGAGGGAGCTGAAGGTTCGAGTTGCCAAACGCCAGCCTCGAAACCTTAATGACTTGGAGAAGATCTGCAAAGAGGAGTGGGACAAAATCCCTCCTGAGATGTGTGCAAACCTGGTGGCCTACTACAAGAAACGTCTGACCTCCGTGATTGCCAACAAGGGTTTTGCCACCAAGTACTAAGTCATGTTTTGCAGAGGGGTCAAATACTTATTTCCCTCATTAAAATGCAAATCATTTTATAACATTTTTGACATGCGTTTTTCTGGATTTTTTTGTTGTTATTCTGTCTCTCACTGTTCAAATAAACCTACCATTAGAATTATAGACTGATTATTTCTTTGTCAGTGGGCAAACGTACAAAATCAGCAGGGGATCAAATACTTTTTTCCCCCACTATACATTACAAACACAGAAGCTAAGTTAAATAGCCAAAAGATAGCGAACAGGCTAAAAGTCAATGCAATCCCTATGTGAATAGGTCAGACCCATTAGCACATCATCATCGCAACTTATAAGGCAATAAATAAACATGTACATCTTTTAGAAAGCACAGCTTGAATTAACGAAAGCATGTACTAATGACTCAAAAACAAAAGGTACCTACTTAGACTTATCTTTATCCAAGGTCTAGTACAGGTGTAGGCAGCCATTTTGTTTCAACTAGCCACCACGCCTGACCAACTGAGCTAATTAATCAGTTCAGTGATTGCCTAAATTTAACACACCCCTTACAAAAATGATTGCCATTTTAAAACTGCAGTAAAAGTGGAGTAACTTCAGTCAACTGTAAAATTTTGGACGCAGTGATTGCAGAATAACTGCACTGTACTGCAGTTATACTGCAAACTTACTAAAGTGTTCTTTTGGACGCAGTATTTGCAGCATACTGCAGTTCAGAGGAGGCTGGTGGCAGTGGTCGGTTCTAGACCATTCCAACTGGGGGGGCCAGTTGTACTGTTAGAGAGACCAGTTACATTAGACATTATTGTTGTCATATCGTTTTCTTCACTGCATTAGCAGGCAAAAGACCATGTTCCACGTTGCCACTGTCTAATAACGGATGTAAAAAAAGAACGATAGCAAAAATGAGTTATGTAAAAATTATTTCATACTCCGCATTTAGGGGGGCCACAAGGGGGTCCAAAATTGTTGTCACAGGGGCACTGCCCCCCCAGAACCGCTAGTGGCTGGTGGGAGGTGCTATAGGAGGACGGGCTCATTGTAATGGCTGGAATGGAATTAATGGAACAGAGTCAATCATGTGGGCCGTCATTGTAAATAAGAATTTGTTCTTAACTGACTTGCTTAGTTATTAAATAAAAGTTAAACATTAGGGGTGAAACGGTTCACAAAACTCACTGTTCGGTATGATACGGTACAGTGGTGTCACAGGTCGGTACTGTTTCGATACATCTACAAAATAAATGCCTGAGAAATATGTAATTTGTATTTAGATTTTCCATTTATTATAATAGTAAACATGGGTAGCTTGAATTCCCAGGAGCATATGGAAACAAAGAGACAACAAAAATAGTAATTTAAAACTTCAACAAGAGCGCATAGTCCAGCAGCATATATCAAAATTAAGTCACATTGCAGTGCCTTAAACAAAATAAGACCACTTGAGACTGGTTACTTGAAAAAAAAAAAAAAGATTTTCAGATTTTTCTTTAAGAACATTAGTCTATGCACATTATCTGCAGTGAGCACAGATCGGCTTGCTGTGACAATGTCAGCCGCTGTGGAGAATACCCTCTCGCAAGGAACAGAGGTCCCAGGCCTTGCTAACATGGCAACATGAGGGTATATTAACTCTGGTCTTCCACCATGCAAATGGACAGCATCCAGGGGAATACAGTCCACTTCCCTGTACAGTGAGGGAAAAAAGTATTTGATCCCCTGCTGATTTTGTACGTTTGCCCACTGACAAAGAAATGATCAGTCTATAATTTTAATGGTAGGTTAATTTGAACAGTGAGAGACAGAATAACAACAAAAAAATCCAGAAAAACGCATGTCAAAAATGTTATAAAATGATTTGCATTTTAATGAGGGAAATAAGTATTTGACCCCTCTGCAAAACACGACTTAGTACTTGGTGGCAAAACCCTTGTTGGCAATCACAGAGGTCAGATGTTTCTTGTAGTAGGCCACCAGGTTTGCACACATCTCAGGAGGGATTTTGTCCCACTCCTCTTTGCAGATCTTCTCCAAGTCATTAAGGTTTCGAGGCTGATGTTTGGCAACTCGAACCTTCAGCTCCCTCCACAGATTTTCTACGGGATTAAGGTCTGGAGACTGGCTAGGCCACCCCAGGACCTTAATGTGCTTCTTCTTGAGCCACTGCTTTCTTGCCTTGGCCGTGTGTTTTGGGTCATTGTCATGCTGGAATACCCATCCACGACCCATTTTCAATGCCCTGGCTGAGGGAAGGAGGTTCTCACCCAAGATTTGATGGTACATGGCCCCGTCCATCGTCCCTTTGATGCGGTGAAGTTGTCCTGTCCCCTTTGCAGAAAAACACCCCCAAAGCATAATGTTTCCACCTCCATGTTTGACAGTGGGGATGGTGTTCTTGGGGTCATAGGCAGCATTCCTCCTCCTCCAAAGACGGCGATTTGAGTTGATGCCAAAGAGCTCCATTTTGGTCTCATCTGACCACAACACTTTCACCCAGTTGTCCTCTGAATCATTCAGATATTAATTGGCAAACTTCAGAAGGGCATGTATTTGTGCTTTCTTGAGCAAGGCCCTGGGATGATTCTTGAGCACTAGAGCCCTGGGCGGATTCCTCACCGTTCTCATGATCATTGCAACTCCACGAGGTGAGATCTTGCATGGAGTCCCAGGCCGAGGGAGATTGACAGTTCTTTTGTGTTTCTTCCATTTGCAAATAATCGCACCAACTGTTGTCACCTTCTCACCAAGGTGCTTGGCGATGGTCTTGTAGCCCATTCCAGCCTTGTGTAGGTCTACAATCTTGTCCCTGACATCCTTGGAGAGCTCTTTGGTCTTGGCCATGGTGGAGAGTTTGGAATCTGATTGATTGATTGCTTCTGTGTTCAGGTGTCTTTTATACAGGTAACAAGCTGAGTTTAGGAGCACTCCCTTTAAGAGTGTGCTCCTAATCTCAGCTCGTTACCTGTATAAAATATGCCTGGGAGCCAGAAATCTTTCTGATTGAGAGGGGGTCCTATACTTATTTCCCTCATTAAAATGCAAATCATTTTATAACATTTTTGACATGCGTTTTTCTGGATTTTTTTGTTGTTATTCTGTCTCTCACTGTTCAAATTAACCTACCATTAAAATTATAGACTGATCATTTCTTTGTCAGTGGGCAAACGTACAAAATCAGCAGGAGATCAAATACTTTTTTCCCCTCACTGTGTGAGGTCACATCCTCCTCTATGACCTTGACCTTTGACTTGGTTCCCTGCTCCTGGGTTGTGAACAACTCCCTGGGAAATGGGAAATGTCCCTTCTTGTCTAACTTGACAATTCAAATCAAAACTTAAATTCTGCTGTCTAAAGAGTGATACAATGCCCTTGTATGATGCAGTACACATGTTTATGTCAGAGTCACAAGGTCAGGACAGGCACATCTCATTTTTGTTCGTCTTTCTCTCAGCAACTCCTCCCCCTGTCTGTCCTCAGCTACCATCATCCTTCACTTCACTTACCTTAACTAACCTTACCTTACCTTAGCTTAACTAACCTCGCCTAATCATACTGTAGACCTACATCACATGAGTCTCATCTGTAATACCATAGCACAGGAAGTGAATCCATTGATTAAATATGTAAATCAATGATATACCTAGGACAACATACAATATTGTGACATAATATGCTTATCCTTCTCTAAGCAACTCTCTCCCCTATCTGTTCTCTGCTACTGTAATTTCCCCCCTGGTGGGATAATACAGTTGATGTCACGTCCTGACCAGTAGAAGGGTTATTTGTTATTATAGTTTGGTCAGGACGTGGCAGAGGGTATTTGTTTTATGTGGTTCGGGGTGGTGGTTTATTTATTAGGGTGTTTGGGTAATGTTCTATGTTTGTATTTCTATGTGGTCTCTGGTCTTTTGTATTTCTGTGTCTGGTTTATTGGGGTTGGACTCTCAATTGGAGGCAGGTGTTTTCTTGTTGCCTCTGATTGGGAGTCGTATATATGGGTATGTGTTTGTGGGAGATTGTTTCTTGAATTGCTGTCTGTGCCTTCAAGTCTGTATTTTCGTTGTTCATCATCATCATCATCATCATCATCATCATCATCATCATTGTTGTTATTTTTGTATACGTGTTTGTTTGGTTTCCTTCTTTCGCCTATTAAAAGAAGATGAGTATACAACCCGCTGCGTTTTGGTCCTCCATTCCCGACGACAACTGTTACAGAATCTCCCACCACAAATGGACCAAGCAGCGGAGTAAGGAGCAAAGGGATTTCGACATGGACTGGCGGGAGAAATGGACGTGGGAGCAGATTCTGGCCGGAGAGGGCCCATGGAGGAAGTCGGGTAAGGACCAGGAACGCTACCGAGGAACACGACTGGCGTTTAAGCCCGAGAGGCAGCCCCAATAATTTTTTTGGGGGGGGCATATGGTTAGTTTGGCTGGGCGAGGTTTGAGCCCCAGGCCAAATCCCCGTACCTTTTCTGGGCAACCAGTGAATGGACAGGTCTCATGCTTCGGGGTAATGGGTACTGTGGCGAGGCCAAGTATTTTTAGGCCGGTACGCGCTATACCAGCGCCCTGCATTTGCCAAGGGGTAGTGGGCATCCAGCCAGTAAAAGCGATGCCAGTTCTGCGCTCGAGACCGCCAGTACGCCTCTACGGTCCAGTGCGTCAACCCAGTCCGACTCGGCCTGTTCCCGCTCCCCGCACTAGCCCTGAGGTGCGTGTTTATTGGGGTTGGACTCTCAATTGGAGGCAGGTGTTTTCTCGTTGCCTCTGATTGGGAGTCCTATATATGGGTATGTATTTGGTTTAGTGTTTGTGGGAGATTGTTTCTTGAATTGCTGTCTGTGCCTTCAAGTCTGTATTTTCGTCGTTCATCATTTTTGTTATTTTTGTATACGTGTTTGTTTGGTTTCCTTCTTTCGCCTATTAAAAGAAGATGAGTATACAACCCGCTGCGTTTTGGTCCTCCATTCCCGACGACAACCGTTACAGTTGATCTAATCTGTACCAACTTCACCATGCATTGAGAGTAATATGTTACACCATAACAATTATACAGAAGGATTAGATATGGAACTTGATTATATACCTAGGTGAACATGCAATATCATGACATGTTATACATGAGGACAGACAGTAAAACAAGTAATTTAACTAGTGAGGGATGTGTCTGCATTGGTCTGGTTATTGTCTACTCACTGTCAGAAGACACCTATTCATAAACCTGTTGAGTATAATTTTCAATAGAGTCTGCCTGGCTGTCATGAAGACTATGTTGAATCATTGGGGCATTTACATGTGAAGTGCAACTTCATTCATCTGTATCTCCTCTTCATCTGCCAGAGACAGGCAGTGTTAATTTGAGTGATACCACACTGCAAATCAATGTGTTGATTAACCTGCATGAAGCACATTACCTTCTGTTTGTGATACTGACTTCTTGGTATGGTTAAGACAGAGAGATGAACTGACAGCGGAAAGGTCTGCTTATGAGTTTGTAATTCCCATGTTGATTAGTTCAAATTGCATTGCTTGTGGCTTTTAAAGCCTAATAATGTTTTCGGCATTATACACGCATCATTTTATGTTCTTATGATACATTATTGAGGTTAAATCAAAAGCTACAGTGTGTGTTTATATTCAAACGTTTACATGTCAACTTTATTACAACATCAAGGGCATGGTCGATGAACAAAACACCTATAACATTTCAAACACTCAATACATTAGCACTTAATCCTAAATTAGTTTGAAATACTGCATGACATTTACAAAGCAAGGCGGTATATACAGTGTCTTCGGAAGGTATTGAGGCCCCTTGACGTTTTCCACATTTTGTTAGGTTACAACCTTATTCTAAAATTGAATAAAATGTTCTTTTTTCCTCATCAATCTATACACAATAACCCATCATGACAAAGCAAAAACAGGCTTTTGAAATATTCCATTTACATAATAATTCAGACCCTTTATTTAGTACTTTGGTGAAGCACCTTTGGCAGCAATTATAGCGTCAAGTCTTATTGGGTATGACACTACAAGCTTGTCACACCTGTATTTGGGGAGTTTCTCCCATTCTCTGCAGATCCTTTCAAGCTCTGTCAGGTTGGATGGGGAGCGTTGCTGCACAGCTATTTTCAGGTCTCTCCAGAAATGTTCAAATGGGTTCAAGTCCGGGCTCTAGCTGGGCCACTCAAGGACATTCAGAGACTTGTCCCAAAGCCACTCCTGCGTTGTCTTGGCTGTGTGCTTAGTGTTTTTGTCCTGTTGGAAGGTAAACCCTTGCCCCAGTCAGATCCTAAGCTCTCTGGAGCAGGTTTTCATCAAGGATCTCTCTGTACTTTGCTCCGTTCATCTATGCCTCGATCCTGACTAGTCTCCCAGTCCCTAATGCTGAAAAACATCCCCACAGCATGATGCTGCCACCACTATGTGAGGTTTCCCCCAGACATGATGCTTGGCATTCAGGCCAAAGATTTCAATCTTGGTTTCATCAGACCAGAGAATCTTGTTTCTCATGGTCTGAGAGTCTTTAGGTGCCTTTTGGCAAACTCCAAGCAGGCTGTCATGCCTTTTACTGAGGAGTGGCTTCCGTCTGACCACTCTACCATAAAGGTCTGATTGGTGGAGTGCTGCAGAGATGGTTGTACTTCTGGAAGGTTCTCCCATCTCCCTGACCAAGACCCTTCTCCCCCAATTGCTCAGTTTGGCCGGGCAGCCAGCTTTAGGAAGAGTCTTGGTGGTTCCAAACTTCTTCAATTAAAATTGATGGAGGCCACTGTGTTCTTGGGAACCTTCAATGCTGCAGACTTTTTTTGGTACCCTTCCCCAGATCTGTGCCTCAACACAATCCTGTCTCAGAGCTCTACAGACAATTCCTTCGACCTCATGTCTTTTGCTCTGACATGCACTGTCAACTGTGGGACCTTATATAGACGGGTGTTTGCCTTTCCAAATAATGTCCAGTCAATTGAATTTACTACAGGTGGACTCCAATCAATTTATAGAAACATCTCAAGGATGATCAATGGAAACAGGATGCACCTGACTTCTCATAGCAAAGGGTCTGAATACTTCTGTAAATAAGGTATTTCTGTTTTTAATTTTTAATACATTTGCAAACAGTCTAAAAACCTGATTTCGCTTTGTGATGAGGTATTGCATGTAAATTGCTGAAGAATTTGTTTTATTTAATCCATTTTAGAATTAGGCTGTAACGTAACAAAATGGGGAAAAAGACAAGGGGTCTGAATATTTTCCGAAGGCACTGTATTCACATTTAATTCATTTTAAACAGCAACAAATGCATTTCGCTGCATCTCAAACTTCCACTCGTACACAGTACTCATACTGTATCTGTTGAAGGATCAAGGTTCTGTTTAGTGCACACCTCCCACAGTTTACTACACTACCGTAACCTCTTCATAGTCTCTCTTTAAAGACTGAATCATAGATTTCAAGGTGAAATTCAGGTCATGGTCAAAGGGGAGTGAATGACAGTCTCTTTGTCAGGGACATCACAGGCAGGGACATCACAGGCAGACACAAATGCTTCTTAAGACACCACCTTGTGTATGTGAAGGGTGTGAATTCCATCATAGAAGTTGAGTGTGTATGTGGGTAGGTTATTATATCCACTATCCACTCTAATCATCCATTGAATCACATTGAATTATTAATGTTCATGATTATCTAGAATTCTGGTGGCAGTAGATGAGAAAGTGTGTTACGGAGTTGGTCTGAACTTTGTTAAAGAATGCAGTCTTTCTGTGGCGTCAATCAATCAAAGTATATTTATATTCCACATTTCTTACAATAAATGCAGTTCTTGAGTCTAGTTATTGGCTACTTTAATTGCTTCCTTTTATAATATCACAAAGCTTTCACACATATTGATGTGGCATAATTTTAAGGACATTTCTTTAGAGAACAATAAAGTGACTGTAACAATCATCTGAAAGAGGGGACCAAGATGCAGCGTGGTGAGTGCTCATATTGAATTTTAATAATACAAAACACTTAAACATAAGGCACAAACGAACGCCAACAGTTCTGTCGGTGCAAACCACACAACAGAAACAACTACCCACAAAACACCAAAGGAAAACAGGCTGCCTAAGTATAATTCCTAATCAGAGACAACGATAGACAGCTGCCTCTGATTAGGAACCCTACTCGGCCCAAAACAAAGAAATACAAAAACATAGAAAAAGGAACATAGAACGCCCACCCAATGTAACACCCTGGCCTAACCAAAATAAAGAACAAAAAACCCCTCTCTATGGCCAGGGCGTTACAATTACTAATCAATTATATTCAATAATTAATCTAACTAAACCTCCGACACAGACAGACAGACAGACAGAATGCACTGTTTCTTAGTTACCTCTTGTGAGCCCTTATTGAAGCACTCTTCTGTTCTTCACGACTCATGAGCACATACAGGAACTGCATAGTACAACCTGGAGTGCCACTAGAGCCCTGTTTAGGTCAATGGTACCCAGAACATTTTGTACCTTCCATTTTCCACCCAACTGCTGACCTTGGCAGCTGGGCAGACCCCAGATGGGCAGTGCCTTCCTCTCCCCAGGGGCAATACAGCTGTTTTTCTGGAGCCACCCACCCCACCATCCCTCCCTAAGGCCTGACTGTGGCATATGTCTACAGAGGCGTGTTGCTGATCCAGTAGTAGTCCAGTAGACTCTTGAGGAGCTTATAATCAACCTGAGCGAAAGGAATAGAGAATGGGACAGTGTGCCAAATGATCATGTGACAAACGTGGCTGTTGCTGAAGGTGTCATGGCCATGTCCTTTGAGAATAATAAAAGAGACCCCAAACATGCTCCCACATGCTTTAATTGCAGTAATATCTAACAAGTAATCTAACAATTCCCCAACAACTACCTGATACACACAAATCTAAAGAGGTGAATGAGAATATGGACAGTACATGTAAGTATATGGATGAGTGATGGCCGAGAGGCATAGGCAAGGTGCAATAGATGGTATAAAATACAGTATATATGTGTGATATGAGTAATGTAAGATATGTAAACATTATTAAAGTGGCATTATTTAAAGTGGCATTGTATAAAGTGACTAGTGATCAATTTATTAAAGTGACCAGTGATTTGGCCTCAATGTAGGCAGCAACCTCTCTGAGTAAGTGATTGCTGTTTAGCAGGCTGATGGCCTTGAGTTAGAAGCTGTTTTTCAATCTCTCAGTCCCAGCTTTGATGCACCTGTACTGACCTCGCCTTCTGGATGGTAGCGGTGTGAATAGGCAGTGGCTCAGGTGGTTGATGTCCTTGATGATCTTTTTGGCCTTCCTGTGACATCAGGTGTTGTAGGTGTCATGGAGGGCAGGTGTACGCCGAGGAAGTTAACTTTCCACCTTCTCCACTGCTGTCCCTTCGATGTGGATAGGGGGGGTGCTCCTTCTCCTGTTTCCTGAAGTCCATGATCATCTCCTTCGATTTGTTGACGTTGAGTGAGAGGTTCTTTTCCTGACACCACACGCCGAGTGCCCTCACCTCCTCTCTGTAGGCTGTCTCTTCGTTGTTGGTAATGTTGTTGGTAATCAAGCCCACCACTGTTGTGTCGTCTGCAAACTTGATGATTGAATTGGAGGCGTGCATGGCCACGCAGTCGAGCGTGAACAGGGAGTACAGGGGGGGGGGGGCTGAGGACTCACCCTTGTGGGGCCCCAGTGTTGAGGGTAAGCAAAGTGGAGATGTTGTTTCCTACCTTCACCACCTAGGGGCGGCCTGTCAGAAAGTCCAGGACCCAATTGCACAGGGTGGGGTTGAGACCCAGGGCTTACAGCTTGATTATGAACTTGGAGGGTACTATGGTGTTGAATGCAGAGCTGTAGTCGATGAACAGCATTCTTACCATGGTATTCCTTTTGTCCAGATGGGATGATGGCGATGGCATCGTCTGTGGACCTGCTGGGGTGGTATGCAAACTGAAGTGGGTCTAGGGTGGCCGATAAGGTGGAGGTGATATGATCCTTGACTAGTCTCTCAAAGCACTTCATGATGACAGAAGTGAGTGCTATGGGGCGATAGTCATTTAGTTCAGTTATCTTTGCCTTTTTGGGTACAGAAACAATGGTAACCATCTTGAAGCATGGGGGTACAACAGACTGGGATAGGGAGCGATTGAATATGTCCGTAAACACTCCAGCCAGCAGGTCTGTGCATGCGCTGAGGACGCGGCTAGGGATGCCATTTGGGCCAGCAGCCTTGCGAGGGTTAACACATTTAAATGTTTTACTCCCATCGGAGAAGGAGAGGGGGGGGCGCAGTCCTTATTAGCGGACCTCATCGGTGGCACTGTATTACCCTCAAAGCGGGAAAAGAAGGTGTTTAGTCTGTCTGGAAGCATGATGTCGGTGTCTGTTACATGGCTGGATTTATTTTTGTAGTCTGTGATTTCCTGTAGACTCTGCCACATACGTCTCGTGTCTGAGCCTTTGAATTGCGACCTCACCTTGTCCCTGTACTGGCATTTCGCTTGTTTGATTCCCTTGCGGAGGGAATAACTACACGGTTTATATTCATACATATTCCCAGACCTCTTTCCATGGTTAAATGTGGTGGATCGCGCTTTCAGTTTTGCGCAAATGCCGCCATCCATCCACGGTTTCTGGTTAGGGTAGGTTTTAATAGTCACTGTGGGTACATCTCCAATGTACTTCTTTATAAATGCACTCACCGAGTCAGCGTATTGGTCAATGTTGTTCTCAGTGGCTGACCGGAACATATTCCAGTCCGCGTGGTCAAAACAATCTTGAAGCGTGGCTTCCGATTGGTCGGACCAGCGTTGAATGGTTCTCGTCACTGGTACATCCTGTTTGAGTTTCTGCCTATAAGACGGAAGGAGCAAGATGGCATCATGGTCGGATTTTCAGAAGGGAGGGCGGGGGAGGGCTTTGCATGCATCTCGGAAGGTAGAGCAGCAGTAGTCGAGGGTATAGCGCATGCGCATAGCACAATCAATATGCTGGTATAATTTAGGTAGCCTTGTCTCAAATTTGCTTTGTTAAAATCCCCAGATGCAATAAATGTAGCCTCAGGATGTATGGTTTCCAGTTTGCATATAGTCCAGTGAAGTTCCTTGATTGCCGTCTTGGTGTCTGCTTTCGGGGAATGTGGACAGCTGTGACAATAGCTGACGAGAATTCTCTTGGTAGGTAAAATGGCCGGCATTTGATTGTAAGGAATATTACATCGGGTGAGCAGAAGGTCTTGAGTTCCTGTATGTTGTTATGATTACACCATGAGTCGTTTATCATAAAGCATACACCCCCGCCCTTCCTCTTCCCAGAGAGGTGTTTATCTCTGTCGGCGTGATGCATGGAGAAGCCCAGTGGCTGGACTGATTCCGACAACATATTACGAGAACAGATAATGTTACAATCTCTGATGTCTGTCTGGAAGTCAACCCTTGCTGGAATTTCGTCAACCTTGTTGTCAAGAGACTGGACATTGGCTGACTTTGCTCTTATATCCAATAGTTCTTCCCGGCTGTATATAATAAGACTTAAGATTTCCTGGGGTAACAATGTAAGAAATAATACATAAAAAAACAAAATACTGCATAGTTTCCTAAGAACTCGAAGCGAGGCGACCATCTCTGTCGGTGCCATCTTAGTCATCTAACATGTGAATCTAACGTAAATACTGTACCTAGTCCTCCTGACAATGCTATGTACTTTCATATGGAATAGTATTGTCACACCCTGAATGCATCATGGCCATGTCATTTCAGAGCAATAAAAGAGACCCTGAACATGCCCCCATATCCTTTGAACATGCTCCCACACCCTTTAATTATCTGTCTATAGTATATCAATCTAACATAAGTATCTATTGTGCATAACTACTGTAGCCCTCCTGACAATGACATGTACTTTCAGCTAGGCTGCAGGTACCTACTTGTTTACAGGGGCTCAACACAACACAAGCACTTCTGTTTGGTTATTTGGTATTATACAGTTGAATAAACAAACAAATAAACACACAAAGCAGCTGATCGTATGAGACGATAAAACAGTTATTTCAGTGACTGCTAAAATGCTTCAGAGGGCACACTTTCATCATTACCATCAGTCATTTAGATTTCTTGCCACTCAGGGTAAAAATGTTCTTTTGTGTGTGAGAATGCCATGAATTGAATTAATATAATTTTTATTTTGTGTGTGTGAATTCCATGAATCGAATGACGAAAAGATGGCGCCGAAGAAAATGGCTGACATTTTACTTTCTCCCAACCAATTGTGCTATTTAGCTCGTTTTTTTGCGTAACTTATTTTTTTTACTTATTGTGTACTGCTACCGTCTCTTATGACCGAAAATAACTTCTGGTCATGAGAACAGCGATTAC
The DNA here is from genome assembly GCF_965601325.2 of Salmo salar. Taxonomy (NCBI): domain Eukaryota; kingdom Metazoa; phylum Chordata; class Actinopteri; order Salmoniformes; family Salmonidae; genus Salmo; species Salmo salar. Next base: position 65,838,357 of record NC_138304.1, on the reverse strand, counting down.
TCACTGTGGACTGGAAGAATATTTTTTCCTTTAATGAGCCCGACAAGAAGGATATCCTGCGTTCACTGTAACACTCCCAGATCCACGCCTTTTGCGTGAAGAAAAGACACAGGAAAAGGGTCCGCAGATCGGGCAGTACACTTCACCCCCACCTACATGTACAAATTACGTCAACTAACCTGTACCCCCACACACTGACTCGGTACCGGTACCCCCTGTATATAGCCTTGTTATTGTTGTTCTTATTGTGTTACTTTTTATTAATACTTTTAATTTAGCCTACTTGGTAAATATTTTCTTAACTCTTCTTAAACTGCAGTGTTGGTTTAGGGCAAGTAAGCATTTCACGGTAAAGTCTACACTTTCGGCGCATGTGTCAAATAAAGTTTGATTTGATATGATACAAACTGACTAAACAAACAGCATTTTGCTTGATTATTTCATTGGCATGATGAAGAGTGAGAGAGAAGATTCAAATTGCAGACAGAGGATGATTATTTCTGAAGAAATTAACAGGATACAGTTTCGAAAGACAAACATTTCCACTGACCAATGTCTCTGACTGACAGAAAATAATCCAGTCCCAGCTGGTTAATTATAGAAGGATAGATGGGATCGTAATTTGAGCCAGTTTGCTACAGCAGGAAAATAATCCTACAGCAACAGGAAATTTGAATTATGTGGATTATATGTGGATTATAATTAATGGAAGTTTTTGTAGGGGTTGATTGATTTTTCATTAAGGCAAATCAAATCTGAAATTTCAAAATGGAAATGATCAACTTTAGAAGCCTTTTTAAAACTCAAATACACTACAAATTTGCATTTCCTTCTGTGCAGAAAAATTCTCAACAACAAATAGTGATCAACTTAAGATCCTACATCAGTAACAGTTCACGTTGTTCACCTGCACATTGCAAGTTCCACTGAAGGTGAGGGTGAGCTAGTTACCATGTACACATACTTCAACTGTGAGGTTAAAAGAAGAAATCTTACAGTAGTACCTTTTTTAACCTCTTCTTTTCAAGGACAACCACTTGAGAAAAATTGGTTGGATCACGTGTGGAGAAAAATATAATGATTTTACTTTTTTGTACCATTTCCGGAGACAGTATAGGCTAAAGTACAAAATAATAGTTAGCTAGAGTCATTGGAGTAAAGTGCTTAAGTAGTACTTTAAAGTATTTTTACTTAAGTAGTTTTTGGGGGTATCTGTACTTTAGTTTACTATTTATATTTGTGACAAGTTTTACTTTTACTTCACTACATTCCTAAAGAAAATACCATACTTTTTACCCAATACATTTTCCCTGACACCCAAAAGTACTCGTTACATTTTGAATGCTCAGTGGGACAGGAAAATGGCCCAATTCACACGTATCAAGAGAACATCCCTGGTCATCCCTACTGCCTCTGATCTGGTGGATTCACTAAAGACACATGCTTAATTTGTAAATTATGTCTGAGTGTTGGAATGTATCAAGGTCAGCGCTTAGTTTGGCTGGTTTCGTAACGTTGTGGAGTGACTAGTAGTAATAATCAATTCATCCTTTACAAATGATTCTCGAGAGATTGTGAAAAGTACCCGGATGATGTAAAGTGGTTTTGGCCTAGTCAGCGCTCCTGAGATACGCTTGATGGTACTTTCTTTCTTTTCTTCTTCTGTCCCTGGGTTAACGTCTTCTCTCACAGTAGGGTGCATATAGACCAGCACAATTATCTAACTGCATATCGGTTTTGGCCTAGTTGTCAATGCGTTCGTTTGTGCGAGCGTGTGTGTGAGAGAGCGAGACAGACACGGAGAGAGAGAGAGAGAGAGTGCTAGGTACCATTCATAGAGATAGAGAACTGGCTAAGGGCAGACGGAAGTGCATGTTGCTGACTATTTGAACTTGAGGTGGCAGTGAAGAGCTTGTGAATAGGCACATTTCCCTCTGACTCTAAACCCCGAGTTGCATCAGTCCTTGCAAAGATATAGTGCACAGAAGTGGAGATAAAAAAATAAAATTTAAAAAAGGTTTTGACCAGTGTCTCGCCAGCACAAGAAAAGGAAACAATAGTGACATTTCTGTAAATATGAGTAGGCCTACACTCATATCGGCTGGGCATCTAAAAGACGAAAGACACTGAAATAAAAAATCAAACACTCAAAATCAATGGGAGATTATTAATTGATCAAACCACCCAATAGCAATGTCAAAGACTTTCACAGCCATTAAACACTTATTCACCCAGTCACGGACAGTAGTGTGTAGACTTTGTACACAGTTCCACTGCAGACGGCTGCATGGGGGGAAAAAATGATACAGTATGAGTGAAACTGCTTTACAAACTGTGACAGGGAATGGGTTAGGATATTCTACTGGGCACATATGATGGAGAGAGACAGATGGCGGAAAACTTCCAAGACATCTGTTTCGTGTGATTAATAGAGTCGATGCCCGATGCTAATCAGACTGAGTTACTACTACCGCAAATCATCATTTTAATGTGTGCTTTTATGAAAGGCAATTATTCGACACGAAGGTCATGATGATGATTTTGCATCTTTTTTGAAGAGCTGTTTTCAGTGTCCTTCAAAGTAAGGGAAGGAACTATAGTATCCCTATCTCGCCGTCTTTCTTGGGAGAGATCTCATAAATATCTATTTGACGTTCATGTCATGCGAAAGCCGTTGAAATTGGCTAGTTCATGTCATCAAAAATGGTCCCAGAAGTACAAAGTTCATTGACCATACGTTGCATGATTACTCATACTTCTATAAGATCTTAGAGGACGATAGTCAACTCCCGCAGATAGGATACGATGGAAGTGTCTTTCCAAACCCCTTTACAACCTTTGGTGTAATTTATTGATGGATACCCCCAAAATATAATATTGTTAATGTTCTTTTTGACTTGAGGCAGGATCATCTGTTTATGATTCCACTGGACATTTGCACTATATGACAGACTGTGGCAGAGACTAGGGGTGTTCAATTAGTCATGCAGAGACCAGAGATTTAACTAGGTTGTGCAGGGCAGGAAGTGGCGATGTTCCTGATGAGTGTGCTGATAAATAGGTTCCCTCAAGCAGTTTATTTACTGTTTATACAAGTTTATCTGGAGAGAGTACAAATAGTCCTAACATTTCAAGTAAGTAAAGTTATTACATAGCCCCCAAGCTTTGAAGTTAGCTAACATTTGCTAATGCCTATTCCTCTAACTACTGGCTGCCATTACTAAACTTGTTTGTTTTGTTTATAGTGTATGTGACCATTGCAAGTGTTAAAAGTAGGTAAGAGCAAGTTACAGTCTGAGGTGAGTCATCACTGAGCAAAATACTAGTACTTCAATATGAATACAACAATAGATCAATAGAGGAGATGTAGTCTAGACACAAACATGTCTACATTAAGTGCTACATTAAGAAATCACGGCAAATGGTCAAATTGCCTGCAAATCCACTCTTGTTGTTCTTTAAATTCAGTTTTAAATTGCAGATCAGGTCAAAATAGTTCATCAATTACGGGCACCACTTTGAATTTCAATTTGCAGAATCTATTGTGTTACTTTTATCTTGGCTGTGATTATTGGGGACTAAATGGAAACAGAATACACACAGTAGATGCACCAGCGCTTTTATAAGTGGTTCAATCCAAGAAACCAATTGTCGGTCTGTTTATCAAAGCAGAATTAAGGCGATATGTATTTAGCTACGGCATTTACGAATGTTTTCGGAGAAGAGGGACTTTGTTGACAGGTAATTGGTGGGCCAAGGAGTTTAAAACCGCTCCCATGAGCCCTGTTTTGTAAAATTAAGAATATATTTTTATTCTGTTTAAGCCAAGGCAATAGTTGCACTAAAAGGGTTTTGAATGTTCCTTAGATGGCAACATTTATGGATAATACGTTACAGTCTATTTGAAGTCTTGCGTGATAAGGTCTTTCCAACTCATGAAGCCATGCTTCTTATAGCCCACACTGGCTGGTTATAAACAGGCAGCCCAATTCTGATATTTGTTCCACTAATTGGTCTTTTGACCAATCACATCAGATCTTTTCACATCAGAGCTTTTTCAGAGATGATCTGATTGGTCAAAATCCAATTAGTGGAAAAAATATATAAGTACCAATTGGGCTGCCTGTCTAAACGCAGCCAATGATACTCAGCAAGCACACAGCCAATGATGTACATAAACCCTGGATTTATGATGCTCTATGTATTGGCCAATGAATGGCTATGAATCCGTCTGTCGGCCATATTGGCACTCCTCAGAAGAAGCAGTCCTCCATAGGAATGAATGGAATGCTAAAGTATTTCAATTAAATGTTTGAAGGACAAAATTACAGTATTTTTATGTTGTGGTGGGGACAGTAACATTAGATTAAAAAAAATTCTTCCACATAATATAACTGAAAAGTATGTATTAAGGTGTCCATAATAGAATAAACATGGCAAAAACGAATGTAAACATGAATACAGTACATTTAAATCTAATAAAAAAATGCATTACATTTCATTTCATTTAATGCATTTCTATAGCTTCCAAAATATGTTTGACATTGGTGATGAGTGCCAAGATGGAGGCGCAGTGGTTTTCAAAACAGCGCCCCCTGTCAGTCATCTAGTGCATGTGTTCCCAATCTTTTTTCCCCAGGGCCCCCTTTTTCACATTTGAAAAATGTCAAGACCCCGCAATATTGTTTATTGAGAGAGCCTATATTAAATACACAACCAGCTTGATTTTGTTTAATTTGAGGGACCTAGGAAAATATTGTTGTTTTGATTTCCTGACTCTTAACATCTTTTAGGTAGGCTATTTAATGATAATAATAATAATAATAATAATAATAATAATGATGATACTGTGAAACTTTAATTATATGTTGAATATCAAATAGCCGCCTGTCCCTTTTAATAGCAGGAAACAGAAGCCATTTCAGCAAATAAAAACTTGTTTAAAATAAATTTAGGGTCTAAATCATTTGTTTACGAGGTTACCATGAATTGTGTACAATGTTTAATATTTGATTTGTTACATTAAATAATTCAGTACTAGCTTGAAAAAAATGATGTCAATCATCCGTTTTTTATCTGCATTAAGAAACTGCTGTCCATTGGCTGCTAACCGCTGAGGACTGCTAGCTAACTGGAAAACACAAAAACAGTCAACCACTTCGGGAGTACAGATCCCCAGAAATAATCAGAGTAAAAACTGCCGAAAATAAATAATCAAAGAGGAAAATAATTATTCTGCCATGGAAGTTTTTATTTTCCCAAAATAGAGGCATACTAAGACGAAAGAAACGTGACACAGTGTGTAAATGATAACACATTAGTGCAGGAAATTAAGAAATTGATTAAAATGCTGGAAGTGAATGCTGGAATGAAACAATTTATTTTATTTATTTTTATTTCACCTTTATTTAACCAGGTAGGCTAGTTGAGAACAAGTTCTCATTTGCAACTGCGACCTGGCCAAGATAAAGCGTAGCAATTCGACACATACAACAACACAGAGTTACACATGGAATAAACAAAACATTCAGTCAATAATACAGCAGAACAAAAGAAAACAAAAAGTCTATACACTGTGGCCAGTGGGTTTGTGAGTGCAAATGAGTAAGTGAGTACAAATGAGGTAAGTTAAGGCAATAAATAGGCCATGGTGGCGAAGTAATTACAATATAGTGTAAGGGCTGATGTCATAAGAAAACCAAGATGCAGTGGAGGATGTGTATTCATTTTAAAGATTTAATCAAATGAACCACTATAAACAAAATACTTGACAGATACGACAGCAAACAGTCCTGTCTGGTCCTACATGAACAAAACAGAAAACAATCACCCACAAAACCCCAAAGGAAAAAACAGGCTACTTATGTGTGACTCCCAATCAGCAACAACAAACTACAGCTAGAAAAAAGAACATCGAACGCCCACCCAATGTAACACCCTGGCCTAATCAAAATAAAAAAATAAAAAACCCTCTCTATGGCCAGGGCGTTACATATAGCAATTAAACACTGGAATGGTAGATGTGCAGAAGATGAATGTGCAAGTAGAGATACTGGGGTGCAAAGGAGCAAGATAAATAAATAAATACAGTATGGGGATGAGTTAGGTAGATAGATGGGCTGTTTACAGATGGGCTACGTACAGGTGCAGTGATCTGTGAGCTGCTCTGACAGCTGGTGCTTAAAGCTAATGAGGGAGATATGAGTCTCCAGCTTCAGAGATTTTTGCAGTTCGTTCCAGTCATTGGCAGCAGAGAACTGGAAGGAAAGGCGGCCAAAGGAGGAATTGGCTTTGGGGGTGACCAGTGAGATATACCTGCTGGAGCGCATGCTACGAGTGGGTGCTGCTATGGTGACCAGTGAGCTGAGATAAGGCGGGGCTTTACCTAGCAGAGACTTGTAGATAACCTGTAGCCAGTGGGTTTGGCGACGAGTATGAAGCGAGGGCCAACCAACGAGAGCGTACAGGTCGCAATGGTGGGTAGTGTATGGGGCTTTGGTGACAAAACGGATGGCACTGTGATAGACTGCATCCAGTTTGTTGAGTAGAGTGTTGGAGGCTATTTTATAGATGACATCACCGAAGTCGAGGATCGGTAGGATGGTCAGTTTTACGAGGGTGTGTTTGGCAACATGAGTGAAGGATGCTTTGTTGTGAAATAGGAAGCCGATTCTACATTTCATTTTGGATTGGAGATGCTTAATGTGAGTCTGGAAGGAGAGTTTACAGTTAACTATGCAAATGAGCAATAGCTCAAATAGAAGCCTGTCTAAGCTGTGTTCAGCTATTTAAGCAAATAAACGCCCGGGCTATTAATTGAAGTTTTACAGTAATAATAATGGCAATAATAATAATAATGGATAAGGAAAATACATTTTAGACCCAATTTCCCCAAATGTTATTCTGCTACCAAATATGTTTTATTATGATAATTTATATGAACTCTCAATGTATGTATACATATTCTCTTTTACAGAAAGTGAATAGATCAACTGATAGAGTCACACATTGTATAAGATTACTTCCCAAGCAAAGTAAAACATTTTTACTGCTCAACTTTAGAAGGTCGTAGCTCAGCTTCTGAATGTCAAAGAGCCAAACCATATATTCCCAACGTTCATCAGAGTTGCGTCTTCCTCTGGCATTTTGCTGCTTGTTTCTAGCCTAAAGCATCGCGCATGTAAGCATAGTTTTAGATCAGTATAAACAATCGCAAATTGTATTTGTGTACCAGACCCTAGGTTGGGAATGTCTGATGTAATGTATAAATCATTGCACACAGCATTGTCACAACAGAGAAAATAGGTGGTGAATATTATGACAGCAGTTCACAATGTTGCCATGACATACAATTACCATTGGTGCAAACTGTGACAACTTTGTGTGTTGCAAATGAGATGTTTTGCTGATAACACAACATCTCACATCGTTCAAATGACAATACTAAAAATAGTATAGCAGTAGCTAGCTGGCTTCTTATCTTTAAAGTGAGTGTGTCCAGAAGTAAGACTATTCGTTAACTCAAGCACATTTAATCTATTCTCTTTCATATATTACATTTTTATTTTAAGTGGAAGACAAAACAAAACATACCACCTGGTGGCTTTTTAAAAATTATGTTTTATTTAACTAGGCAAGTCAGTTAAGAACAAATTCTTATTTACAATGACGGCCTACCCCGGCCAAACCCTAAACCGGATGACACTGGGCCAATTGTGTGCCACCCTATGTGACTCCCAATCACGGCTGGTTGTGATACAGCCTGGAATCGAACCAGGGTTTGTAGTGACACCTCTAGCACTGAGATGCAGTGCCTTAGACTGCTGCACCACTCGGGAGCCACACAACATTAATAAACAACTTCCTACAATACAATACAAATTGACCCCAAAAAATCTATGAGCAAAAGATGGACACACTCACATTCACGAATGGTATAGCAAACTATGCTAAACAGAAATATAAAAGCAGCATGCAATAATTTCAATGATTTTACTGAGTTACAGTTCATACAAGGAAATCAGTCCATTGAAATTAATAAATTGGGCCATAATCTATGGATTTCACATGACTGGACAGGGGTGCAGCCATGAATGGGCATAGGCCCACCAATTGGGAGCCAGGCCCAGCCAATCAAAATACGTTTTCCCGCACAAAAAGGATTTATTACAGACAGAAATACTTCTCAGTTTCATCAACTGTCTGAGTGGCTGGTCTCAGACGATCCCGCAGATGAAGAAGCCAGATGTGGAGGTCCTGGGCTGCATGGTTACACGTGGTTTGCGGTTGTGAGGCCGGTTGGACGTACTACCAAATTCTCTAAAACGATGTTGGAGGTGGCTTATTGTAGAGAAATTAACATTCAATTCTCTGGCAACAGCTCTGTTGGACATTCCTGTTGTCAGCATGCCAATTGCGCGCTCCCTCGGCTGGAGACATCTGTGGCATTGTGTTGTGTGACAAAACTGCACATTTTAGAGTTTCCTCCTATTGTCCAGAGCAATTCTTGTTGAAGAAATGCTCACTAAACAAATTTGTGTACAACATTTCTGGGATCTTTTATTTCAGCTCATGAAACATGCGACCAACACTTTACATGTTGCGTTTATATTTTTGACACGTTCACACTACCTAAATGTTTTTTATATTGTACAAAATTATACTCCCTAAACAATTTCTGAATCTTAGACATGCGATACTCTTTGAAAAGCAAAAGCTAAAATTATAACAACAAATTGGTGCTAAGGGGCATAAAAAATCAAAGTCCTGACACTCGTGTGGGTTTGAAAGTTAAAAAGCTTTTAATGTATGGGCTTTTGTCCATACAGACACCAGGCCAGTGTTTTGGTAAATGACTGAGTAGACAGATAGACTTTGTCTGGGTTTGATCTCCTGTGTCTGGGGGATCACAAGTAGTGCTCCTGCTACTTATTTTCTTCATGAGATATTATTTATTGGATGTTGTTCACCTTCAATGCTATGGTGCTATTGTTTTTTACTCTAGTAACAAAGTCTATCTGTATGGACACGCATAACCTTAATCTATTTTTCGTACGCCTTTCATCCAGGACAATACACAATGGGATAAGGAAACAAGCAGAACTGAATGCTTCCATAGTGATCAACTCTGACACAGAGACAACAGTGTTAATGTGTACACACTACTTATCTGCACCTTCCTCTGTGAAAGTATGGTCAGTCCTTGCATCCATAGCTCTGTCTATGAATTTGAGAGTGATTCTATCCACTCAGCCATTTACCAAAACACTGGCCAGGTGTCTGCTTTGAGAGAATCGAGTAATTTGCTCTTATAATGCTCCCTCCATTTTAATTTGCATAAGTGCTTGCATCTGTGCAGACAAAGTCAAAGGCTTTTGAAGGCTCAGTGGTCTGCTCTCAACTCAGTCTTATGCCCTGCCTTGTGACCATCCTGTGGTTTTGTAGAGGCTATTCCTTTGCCCCAATTTCTCTTGTTGGTGTGCTGTGAATATTCTGAAAGTAAATTTCCAGTAGGTTAACCCAGAACCATATATTAAGATAGTTCAGCCAGGTTTTGGAATGGATGCCATGTTAGCCCCTTTATTCTCGAAATTTTGGAGATGTAATAATACGAGAGGGCCTCCAACAATTACATTTGAAATGACCCCCTGTAAATAAGCTAAACAGAGCAGCGAATTTAACAGACGTTTTTGTTGAAAAGCATTGGGGATAATGTGTCCAAGTCTGTAAGCTGTTGTGGTGTCAAGCAAAATCTATATCTGCTTTCACTGGACATCGTCATAAGTTTTGAAAACTATCAGAAATAAACAGCACAGCTCAAAATCATTAATTATCATTTAGTAACGGCTATGGAGGAGAAAGTGGTGCTCTTGGAACGTTCAGACAGAAACCGCATTGGCGCAACTATCTATATGTATACTGTATGGGTTAACCATAACTCCAGTCTCTCTCCTTCACGTGCTCTTAAGTATTGAAAGTTCCCAATGAGTTAATCTTAACCTTCTTCTGCTGTGCATATAAGACCTGGTGGCATTGGGACAACAGCAACTGGATGTGATATGAAAGCACATGATTAAAGGGAAACTTCACTGCTAGACACTATTTGTGGTGTTTTTCCAGTCCCCCTACATAACTCTGAGTGCTGAGAGAGTTTTTCAGACAGAATTATAGACATTTTACATTTTTCACGCCGGGAGAGTTCAACAAATGACGCCATTGGTTGATTGAGCCTGCTGTCTGATCAACAAATGTATGGAGTCATGTTTTGTAGCAATTATTGTGGCCTTTGTGTTTTGCCGATTTCTAGCAGCGAGTAGATATGGTTGTCCTTGTTCAATAGAGGCATTAGACTTAAGAATGTTCCTATCTGCCCGGACATTGCAGGATATCTAGGTTGACTTATTTTCCCTGACTTTGTAAAGACTACAGCCTGACGGGAGCCCTATTTCCTTATTCCCACCCTCGAAGGAAGACCTTTCAAAATGTGGGTGGTACTTGTTTACAGGTTCACACGAGCTATGTTACCGTGCACTGTCAATCCAAGATTACTAAATAATTACCAAGGCTGCTTCTGGTGAGTCCTCTTTCCAAGAAGAGCTGGACAATGTAGGAACATACAGCACTATTTATTTGAGCCTGAGTACACCAAAGAGTGGAGAGAGCGGGAAAAATAGACCAGCAAGCAGTGGCGGCAGCCTAGACCAGCTGGACCAGGACTCAGGAGAGAAAATGACAAAAGTTGTTTTGCTGTCGGTAGCTAGCTAGCAATATAAGCTCTCTTTTTACACGAGGCAGTGTTGTTCAGTATAGTACAATTTGGGATTGATTCAGCCATAACGGATCTTGCTGGTACCACTACAAGCCAAGCTAGCCAAGTTTCGCTAGCTAGCTGTGTTTGCTATATCAAAAATGTACTGTAGTCTAATGTTATACCTAGCTAGCTACAGTGCCTTCAGAAAGTATTCACTTCCCTCGACTTTTTCCACATTTTGCTGTGTTACAGCCTGAATTTAAAATTGATTAAATTGAGATTTTGTATCACTGGCCTACACACTTTACCCCACTTGTGTTTTAAGAAATTGCCAAATTAATAAAAAATTAAAGCCAAAATGTCTTAAGTCAATAAGTATACAACCCCTTTGATATGGCATGTTTAGGAGTAAAAATGTGCTTAATTTTCAGAAGATGTGGATGTCGATTAAGGCAGCCCCCTGCACCTCTCTGATTCAGAGGGGTTAGGTTAAATGCAGAAGACACATTTCAGTGGTAAAACTGACTAGGTATCTCCCTTCAGTTGTTTTTTGGAGTATCTACACTTTACTTTACTATTTATATTTTTTTTACAAATTTTACTTTTACTTTAATTTTGTGTTTTATTATTTCACCTTTATTATACTTCACTACATTCCTAAAGAAAATATTATACTTTTTACTGCATACATTTTCCCTGACAACCAAAAGTACTTGTTACATTTTGAATGCTTAGGGTTAGGGTTAGGGTTAGGGTTGTCAAATTCATGGACTTATCAAAAGCACACGTTGTCATCCCTATTGCGTCTGGCATGGCGGACTCACTAAACACAAATGCATCTTTTGTAAATAATGTCTGAGTGTTGGAGTGTGACCCTGGCTATCCATACATTTTTAAAACAAGAAAAGGGTGCCGTCTGCTTTGCTTAATGTAAGGAATTTGAATTGATTTACACTTTTGCTTTTGATAGTTAAGTATATTTTAACAATTGCATTTACTTTTTATACTTAAGTATATTTAAAACCAAACACTTTTAGAATTTCAGTCAAGTAGAAATTTACTGGCTGACTTTCAATTTTACTTTAGTTACTTTATATTAAGGTACCTATATTTTTACCCAATTATGACAATTGGGTACTTTTTCCACCACTGGAAATAACACATGGAATCATGTAGTAACCAAAAAAGTGTTAACAAATCAAAATATATATTATATTTGAGACTCTTCAAAGTAGACACCCTTTGCCTTGATGACAGCTTTGCACACTCTTGATATTCTCTCAACCGGCTTCATGAGGAATGCTTTTCCAACAGCCTTGAAGGAGTTCCCACATATGCTGAGCACTTGTTGGCTGCTTTTCCTTTACTCTGTGGTCCAACTCATCCCAAACCATCTCCATTGGGTTTAGGTCAGGTGATTGTGGAGGCCAGGTCATCTGATGCAGCCCTTCATCACTCTCCTTCTTGGTCAAATAGCCCTTACACCGCCTGGAGCTGTGTTTTGGGTCATTGTCCAGTTGAAAAACAAATGATAGTCCCACTAAGTGCAAACCAGATGGGATGGTGTATAGCTGCAGAATGCTGTGGTAGCCATGCTGGTTAAGTGTGCCTTGAATTCTAAATAAATCACAGACAGTGTCACCAGCAAAGAATCCCCACACCATCACACCTCCTCCTCCATGCTACACGGTGGGAACCACACATGCAGAGATCATCCGTTCACCTACTCTTTGTCTCACAAAGACATGGTAGTTGGAACCAAAAATCTCGAATTTGGACTCATCAGACCAAAGGACAGATTTCCACCGGTCTAATATCCATTGCTCGTGTTTCTTGGCGCAAGCAAGTCTCTTCTTATTATTGGTGTCCTTTAACCTCAATGGGCTAGGTGGGACGTCACCGTCCCACTCTATTCAACAGCCAGTGGAACAGCGTGGCGCAAAATACAAATACCTCAAAAATGCAATAATTTCAATTTTTCAAACATATTACTATTTTACACCATTTTAAAGATAAGACTCTCGTTAATCTAACCACATTGTCCGATTTCAAAAAGGCTTTACAGAGAAAGCAAAAGATTAGATTATGTCAGGAGAGTACATAGCCCAAAATAATCACACAGCCATTTTCCAAGCAAGCATATATGTCAATAAAACCCAAAACACAGCTAAATGAAGCACTAACCTTTGATGATCTTCATCAGATGACACTTCTAGGACATTATGTTATACAATACATGCATGTTTTGTTCAATCAAGTTCATATTTATATCAAAAAACAGCTTTTTACATTAGCATGTGATGTTCAGAACTAGCATTCCCACCCAAAACTTCCGGTGAATTTACTAAATGACTCATCATAAACGTTGACAAAATACATAATTATTTTAAGAATTATAGATACAGAACTCCTTTATGCAATCGCTATGTCAGATTTTAAAATAGCTTTTCGGCGAAAGCACATTTTGCAATATTCTGAGTACATAGCTCAGCCATCACGGCTAGCTATTTTGACACCAGCCAACTTCGGGGCACACTAAACTCAGAATTAGTATTAGAAAAATTGTATTACCTTTGCTGATCTTCGTCAAAATGCACTCCCATGACTTCTACTTCCACAAGAAATGTTGTTTTTGTTCCAAATAATCCATAGTTATGTCCAAATACCTCTGTTTTGTTCGTGCGTTCAGGTCACTATCCAAAGGGTAACGTGCGAGCGCATTTCGAGACAAAAAAATTAAAAATGTTCCATTACCGTACTTAGAAGCATGTCAAACGCTGTTTAAAATCAAATTTTATGGTATTTTTCTCGTAAAATAGCGATAATATTCCAACAATAGTGTATTCATTCAAAGAGGAAAATAAAAAAACAGCGAGGTCTCGTGACAGCGCATATCCAATCTCTTAGTCACCAGGCAGACCACTGAGAAACTGAGCTACTGTACTCTGCCCAGAGACAGGAGACGCCTCAATCTGCTTTCTGAAGGCTTTAGAGAGCCAATGGAAGCCTTAGAAAGTGCTATGCAACCCCAGAGATACTGTAGTTTTGATAGAGAACCAAAAGAAGAACTACAAATTCTCAGACTGCTTGGAATTTTCTCAGGTTTTTGCCTGCCATATGAGTTCTGTTATACTCACAGACACCATTCAAACAGTTTTAGAAACTTCAGAGTGTTGTCTATCCAAATCAACTATAATATGCATATTCTCATTTCTGGGCAAGAGTAGTAACCAGTTTAAATCGGGTACGGTTTTTATCCGGCCGTGAAAATACTGCCCCCTAGCCCAGACAGGTTAATAGTGGTTGCTGGTCTTCCCTGTGGCTCAGATGGTAGAGCATGGTGTTTGCCATGCCAGCATGGTGTGTGCAACGCCAGGGTTGTGGGTTCGATTCCCACGGGGGACCAGTACAATTTTAAATGCATGAAATGAAATGTATGTATTCACTACTGTAAGTCGCTCTGGATAAGAGCGTCTGCTAAATGACTAAAATGTAATGTAAATGTTGCTTTGCAGCAATTCGACCATGAAATCCTGATTCAAGCGGTCTCCTCTGAACAGTTGATGTCTGTTACTTGAACTCTTTATTTGGGCTGCAATCTGAGGTGCAGTAAACTCTAATGAACTTATCCTCTGCAGCAGAGGTAACTCTGGGTCTTCCTTTCCTGTGGCGGTCCTCATGACAGCCAGTTTCATCATAGTGCTTGATGGTTTTTTGCAACTGCACTTGAAGAAACTATCAAAGTTCTTGAAATGTTCCGCATTGACAGACCATCATGCCTTAAAGTAATGATGGACTGTCATTTCTCTTTGCTTATTTGAGCTGTTCTTTCCATAATATGGACTTGGTCTTTTACCAAATAGGGCTATCTTCTGTATACCACCCATACTTTGTCACAACACAAATGATTGGCTCAAATGCATTATGGAAAGCAATTCTACCAATTATATTCTGACAAGACACACCTCTTAATTGAAATGCATTCCAAGTGACTATCTCATGAAGCTGGTTGAGAGTGTGCAAAGCTGTCATCAAGGCAAAGGGTGGCTACTTTGAATTATCTCAAATTTGTTTAACACTTTTTTGGTTACTACATGATTCCATATGTGTTATTTCATAGTTTTGATGTCTTCACTATTATTATGCAATGTAGAAAATACACTGCTCAAAAAAATTAAGGGAACACTTAAACAACACAATGTAACTCCAAGTCAATCACACTTCTGTGAAATCAAACTGTCCACTTAGGTAGCAACACTGATTGACAATACATTTCACATGCTGTTGTGCAAATGGAATAGACAACAGGTGGAAATTATAGGCAATTAGCAAGACACCCCCAATAAAGGAGTGGTTCTGCAGGTGGGGACCACAGACCACTTCTCAGTTCCTATGCTTCCTGTGGTAGCATGAGACGGAGTCTACAACCCACACAAGTGGCTCAGGTAGTGCAGCTCATCCAGGATGGCACATCAATGCGAGCTGTGGCAAGACAGTTTGCTGTGTCTGTCAGCGTAGTGTCCAGAGCATGGAGGCGCTACCAGGAGACAGGCCAGTACATCAGGAGACGTGGAGGAGGCCGTAGGAGGGCAACAACCCAGCAGCAGGACCGCTACCTCCGCCTTTGTGCAAGGAGGAGCAAGAGAAGCACTGCCAGAGCCCTGCAAAATGACCTCCAGCAGGCCACAAATGTGCATGTGTCTGCTCAAACGGTCAGAAACAGACTCCATGAGGGTGGTATGAGGGCCCGACGTCCACAGGTGGGGGTTGTGCGTACAGCCCAACACCGTGCTGGACGTTTGGCATTTGCCAGAGAACACCAAGATTGGCAAATTCGCCACTGGCGCCCTGTGCTCTTCACAGATGAAAGCAGGTTCACACTGAGCACGTGACAGATGTGACAGAGTCTGGGGACGCCGTGGAGAACGTTCTGCTGCCTGCAACATCCTCCAGCATGACCGGTTTGGCGGTGGGTCAGTCATGGTGTGGGGTGGCATTTCTTTGGGGGGCCGCACAGCCCTCCATGTGCTCGCCAGAGGTAGCCTGACTGCCATTAGGTACCGAGATGAGATCCTCAGACCCCTTGTGAGACCATATGCTGGTGCGTTTGGCCCTGGGTTCCTCCTAATGCAAGACAATGCTAGACCTCATGTGGCTGGAGTGTGTCAGCAGTTCCTGCAAGAGGAAGGCATTGATGCTATGGACTGGCCCGCCCGTTCCCCAGACCTGAATCCAATTGAGCACATCTGGGACATCATGTCTCGCTCCATCCACCAACGCCACATTGCACCACAGACTGTCCAGGAGTTGGCGGATGCTTTAGTCCAGATCTGGGAGGAGATCCCTCAGGAGACCATCCGCCACCTCATCAGGAGCATGCCCAGGCGTTGTAGGGAGGTCATACAGGCACGTGGAGGCCACACACACTACTGAGCCTCATTTTGACTTGTTTTAAGGACATTACATCAAAGTTGGATCAGCCTGTAGTGTGGTTTTCCACTTTCATTTTGAGTGTGACTCCAAATCCAGACCTCCATGGGTTGATAAATTGGATTTCCATTGATTATTTTTGTGTGATTTTGTTGTCAGCACATTCAACTATGTAAAGAAAAAAGTATTTAATAAGATTATTTCTTTCATTCAGATCTAGGATGTGTTGTTTAAGTGTTCCCTTTATTTTTTGAGCAGTATAGTAAAAATAAAGAAAAACCCTTGAATGAGTAGGTGTGTCCAAACTTTTACCGTGGTACCGTGTATAAAGTGTAATATTGGGATGCAAACTCATAATTGAATATATTTAAACTCTGTATCTGACATGGTCTTCTTTTTTAAAGCCATAACCATGTGTGTAAGGAGTATACTTTTGTTTCGAAGTAGATTTGTTTAAGACTACCAAGAATCACTCTGTGTGACCATCATTTAGCCCACTGCATTAAAAAGTTAGCAAGTCACATATTAAGTTGCATGGACTCCCTCTGTGTTCATCAATAGTGTTTAACATGATTTTTGAACGACTACCTCATCTCTGTACCCCACACATGCAGATAATTGTAAGGTGATTTTGAAACACAGATTCAACCACAAAGACCTGGGAGGTTTTCCAATGCCTCAAAAAAGGGCACCTATTGGTAGATGGGTAAAAAAAAAGTAGACATTGAATATCCCTTTGCGCATGGTGAAGTTATTAATCACACTTTTGATGGTGTACCAATACACCGCAAACGGGAAATACAGCAAACATTTGAAGTGCTCATTTAAAGAGTTTAAAATCAAGATATGGTCACTATGCCAAGGTTCTCCCGAACTGAGATTGCCGCTGCGCCACATTGCCATCTTGGCTGTGCCATAGCTAATGTTAGCTCACACAATGGTCATTAAGTTACATGGCTTAATTAACTACACATGGAACCTATTCACAGAAAAACATATTAAAGTTCATTACACGCTAATATGAGATAAAGTTAGCATATTTTGGTAGCTAGCTATATACTCAGAGCCAATCAACCCAACTTATATGTTTTTTGTTACGAGTATTTTCAGTTAATAAAGTTCCCCCCAACATTCCACCAACAATGGGGGTTCCTCAATGAACCTCACCTCCTAAATGGTTCTTGGAAGAAACATGTTGGTGTATTTTTCATTGCCAAGAACCCTAAGATTATAAGGGCACAGGGTGAGACCCAGATGCAGACACGGGAGGAAGATGGTCTCTCTGATATTTATTATAATTCAAGGGGCAGGCAAGAGAATGCTCGTGGACAGGCAAAAGATCATAACAAGGTCAGAGTCCAGGAGGTACAGAGTGGCAGGCAGGCTCGAGGTCAGGGCAGGCAGTATGGTCAGGCAGGCGGATTCAGAGTCAAGGCAGGCAAGGGTCAAAACCGGGAGGACTAGCAAAAGAGAGATAAGAAAAAGCAGGAGCACGGAAAAACACGCTGGTTGACTTGACAAGACGAACTGGCAACAGACAAACAGGGAACATCGGAATAAATACCCAGGGACTAATGGGGAAATCGGGTGACACCTGGAGGTGGGTGGAGACAATTACAAAGACAGGTGAAACTTTGGAAATGTATAATTTTCAATGAATCGAAAATGAGACATGGCAATCTGCACAAAGGCAAAAAGGCCATTGTTAAACAATGAATGAGCTTTCCTTAGTAATCTACTTGAGAACCATTTAGGGTTCAAGTAACATTTTTGGATAAGTGAAGCTTTTAGAGAGGGGTTTAGTGCTTTTATATTTAATAATCTCAACCCACCCGATTCATATTCATTATATATTTTTTCTGGTTTAGTGTCCCAGATAAAGCAAAATATTTTTTGCTCATATGATTTGACAAACGAATCATCAGGAGTAGGCAGTGCCATAAGTAAGTGAGTAAACTGAGATATGACTAAGGAGTTAATCAGGGCAATTTTTCCATAAATAGACAGGTATTTACCTCTCCATGGTTGCAGGATCTTGAAATTCATTGTGGAGAGCTTATTTATATATTTTGTGATATGAATACCAAGTATGTCTACTTCAACATCAGCCCATTTTATAGGTAAACTGCAGGGTAATGTAAAAGTTGTATTTTTTAAAGATCCAATACATAATATTGCACACTTATCATAATTAGATTTTAGTCCAGAGAGTACAGAAAAGTTATCTAGATCTTCAATGAGACATTGCAGGGATCTAGCTTGCAGACTTAATATAAAACTTGAGTCAGCGGCATACGTGGACACCTTTGTTTTTAAGCCTTGAATTTCTAATCCTCTAATGTTGTTATTGGATCTGATTTTAATAGCTAGCTTTCGATGGCCATAATGAATAGATATGGTGACAGCTGACACCCTTGTTTAACTCCTCTTGACAATTCAAATCTCTCTGAGAAGTAGCCGTTATTTACCATTTTACACCTGGGGTTGCTATACATTATTTTTACCCATTTTATAAGAGAATCACCGAAATTGAAAAAATCCAGGCATTTATAAATAAAATCCAGTCTTACTTTATCAAATGCCTTTTCAAAATCCACTATAAATACCAGGCCTGGCTTCTTAGATGTTTCATGATGTTCTATTTTTTCTAGTAGTTGTCATATATTATCTCCAATGTATCGTCCATGTAAAAAACCTGTCTGATCAGGATGAACAATATCTGGTAAAACCTTTTTATTTCTGAGTGCTATGCATTTCGCGAGTATTTTTGCATCACAACGTTGAAGTGTAACACGGAACCCAAACCGGCTGTGCGCGTGCGCCATCATGTGCCATCGTGCATAAATGTATTTTGTCCCCCCCACACCAAACGCAATCATGACACGCAGGTTAAAATATCAAAAACTCTGAACCAATTATATAAATATTTGGACAGGTCGAAAAGCATTAAACATTTATGGCAATTTAGATAGCTTATTTGCACTTGCTAGCTAATTTGTCCTTTTTAGCTAGCCTGCTGTTGCTAGCTAATGTGTCCTGGGATATAAACATTGAGTTGTTATTTTACCTGAAGTGCACAAGGTCCTCTACTCCGCCAATTAATCCACACATAAAATGGTCAACCGAATCGTTTCTAGTCATCTCTCCTCCTTCCAGTCTTTTTCGTCTCTTGACTTTATATTACGATTGGCAACTTTCATAAATTAGGTGTATTATCGCCACTGACTTGGTTCATCTTTCAGTCACCCACGTGGGTATAACCAATGAGGAGATGGCAAGTGGGTACCTGCTTCTATAAACCAATGAGGAGATGGCACGTGGGTACCTGCTTATATAAACCAATGAGGAGATTGGAGAGGCAGGACTTGCAGCACGATCTGCATCAGAAATAGAACTGACTTCTATTTTAGCCCTTGGCAATGCAGACGCTCGTTGGCGCACGCGAGCAGTGTGGGTGCAATAATTGAATAACATAGATTTCTACATTTATTTTGCAATGCTCACGCACGCAACGCGAGTGGTATAGTCAGTCTGTAAGGGGCCTCCAGTTTTTTTAGATAGACTGGGACTTTATATTTGCCATCTGGGTCTTGTTTTAATAATAGAGAAATCAGACCTTCCTGCTGAGTACCTGACAGACTACCCTTTCTATAGGAGTAGTTAAAACAATCTAACAATGGAGCTTTTAATATATCAAAAAAGGCTTGATATCAAATAAAAAACAAATCACATTTTATTGGTCACATTCACATGGTTAGCAAATGTTAATGCGAGTGTAGCGAAATGCTTGTGCTTCTAGTTCCGACCATGCAGTAATATCTAACAAGTAACCTAACAATTTCACAACAACTACCTTATACACACAAGTGTAAAGGAATGAATAAGAATATGTACATATAAATATATGGATGTCAGATGGCATTGAGATAGAAGCTGTTTTTCAGTCTCTCGGTCCCAGCTTTGATGCACCTGTACTGACCTAACCTTCCGGATGATAGCGGGGTGAACAGGCAGTGGCTCGGGTGGTTGTTGTCCTTGATTATCTTTTTGCCCTTCCTATGACATCGGTGGTGTAGGTGTCTTGGAAGGCAGGTAGTTTGCCCCCGGTGATACATTGTGCAGACCTCACTACCCTCTGGAGAGCCTTGCGGTTGTGGGCGGAGCAGTTGCCGTACCAGGCAGTGATACAGCCCAACAGGATGCTCTCGATTGTGCATCTGTAAAAGTTTGAGTGTTTTTGGTGACAAGACAAATTTCTTCAGCCTCCTGAGGTTGAAGAGGCGCTGTTGCACCTTCTTCACCATGCTGTCTGTGTGGGTGGACCATTTCAGTTTGTCCGTGATGTGTACACCGAGGAACTTAAAACTTTCCACCTTTTCCACTACTGTCCCGTCGATGTGGATAGGGGGGTGCTCCCTCTGCTGTTTCCTGAAGTCCACAATCATCTCCTTTGTTTTGTTGACGTTGAGTGAGAGGTTGTTTTCCTGACAACACACTTCGAGGGCCCTCACCTCCTCCCTGTAGGCCGTCTCGTCGTTGTTGGTAGTCAAGCCTACCACTGTAGTGTCATCTGCAAACTTGATGATTGAGTTGGAGGCGTGCATGGCCACGCAGTCATGGGTGAACAGGGAGTACAGGAGAGGGCTTAGAATGCACCCTTGTGGGGCCCCAGTGTTGAGGATCAATGGGGTGGAGATGTTGTTTCCTACCCTCACCACCTGGGGGCGGCCCATCAGAAAGTCCAGGACCCAGTTGCACAGGGCAGGGACGAGACCCAGGGTCTCGAGCTTAATGATGAGTTTGGAGGGTACTGTGGTGTTAAATGCTGAGCTGTAGTCGATGAACAGCATTCTTACCACGGTATTCCTCTTGTCCAGATGGTTTACGGCAGTGTGCAGTGTGATTGCGATTACGTTGTCTGTGGTAAGCAAATTGTAGTGGGTCTAGGGTGTCAGGTAGGGTGGAGGTGATATGATCCTTGACTAGTCTCTCAAAGCACTTCATTATGAGGGAAGTGAGTGCTACGGGGCAATAGTCGTTTAGCTCAGTTACCTTAGCTTTCTTGGGAACAGGAACAATGGTGGCCCTCTTGAAACATGTGGGAACAGCAGACTGGGATTGGGATTGATTGAATATGTCCGTAAACACACCAGACAGTTGGTCTGCGCATGCTCTGAGGACGCGGCTAGGGATGCCGTCTGGGCCGGCAGCCTTGTGAGGGTTAACACGTTTAAATGTTTTACTCACGCTGGCTGCAGTGAAGGAGAGTCCGCAGGTTTTGGTAGCGGGCCGTGTCGGTGGCACTGTATTGTTCTCATAGCGAGTGAAGAAGTTGTTTCGTTTTTCTAGGATCAAGAGGGCTGGTTTTCTTTTTGTAGTCCGTGATTGACTGTAGACCTTGCCACATTCCTCTCGTGTCTGAGCCGTTGAATTGCGACTCTACTTTGTCTCTATACTGGCGCTTAGCTTGTTTGATTGCCTTGCTGAGGGAATAGCTACACTGTTTGTATTCGGTCATGTTTCCAGTTGCCTTGCCCTGATTAAAAGGAGTGGTTCGCGCTTTCAGTTTTGCGCGAATGCTGCAGTCAATCCACGGTTTCTGGTTGGGGAAGGTTATAATAGTCGCTGTTGGTACAACAGCACCGATGCACTTGCTAATAATCTCGCTCACCGAATCAGAGTATACATCAATGTTGTTGTTGGACGCTATCCGGAACATATCCCAGTCCACATGATCAAAGCAATCTTGAAGCATGGAATCAGATTGGTCGGACCAGCGTTGAACAGACCTGAGCACGGGCCTTTCCTGTTTTAGTTTCTGTCTATAGGCTGGGAGCAACAAAATGGAGTCGTGGTCAGATTTGCCGAAAGGAGGGCGAGGGATGGCTTTGTATGAGTCGTGGAAGTTAGAGTAACAATGATCCAGAATTTTACCAGCCCGGGTCGCGCATTCGATATGCTGATAAAATTTAGGGAGCCTTGTTTTCAGATTAACCTTGTTAAAATCCCCAGCTACAATAAATGCAACCTCAGGATATATGGTTTCCAGTTTACATAGAGTCCAATGAGGTGTCTGCTTGGGGGGGGGGGGGGGGGGGGGGGGGGGGGGGGTGTACACGACTGTGATTATAAATCGAAGAGCATTCTCTTGGTAGATAATGCGGTCGGCATTTGATTGTAAGGAATTCTAGGTCATGTGAACAAAAGGACCTGAGTTCCTGTATGTTGTTATGATCACACCACGACTCGTTAATCATAAGGCATACGCCCTCGCCCTTCTTCTTACCAGAGAGATGTTTGTTTCTGTCGGCGCGATGCGTGAAGAAACCAGGTGGCTGTACCGACTCTGATAACGTTCCCGAGTGAGCCATGTTTCCGTGAAACAGAGAATGTTACAATCTCTGATGTCTCACTGGAAGGCAACCCTTGCTCGGATTTCGTCTACCTTGTTGTTAAGAGACTGGACGTTGGCGAGTAGTATACTCGGGAGCGGTGGGCGATGTGCCCCTCTACGGAGCCTGACCAGAAGACCGCTCCGTCCGCTCCCTTCTGCCACGCCGTTGTTTTGGGTCGCCTGCTGGGATCCGATCCATTGTCCTGGGTGGTGGACCAAACAGAGGATCCGCTTCGGGAAAGTCGTATTCCTGGTCGTAATGTTGGTAAGTTGACGTTGCGCTTATATCCAATAGTTCCTCCTGGCTGTATGTAATGAGACTTAAGATTTCCTGGGGTAACAGTGTAAGAAATAATACATTAAAAAACAAAATACTGCATAGTTTCCTAAGAACGCGAAGCGAGGCGGCCATCTCTGTCGGCGCCGGAAGATGTATCCATTACATCTTCCGGTGTATCCATTACATCTATATACCTCTACCGGTATGCCATCAAGCCCTGGGGTTTTTCCAGACTGAAAGGATTTAATAGCCTCAAAAATTTCTTCCTCTGTAATTTGGCCTTCACACTGATCTTTCTGTACATTTGTTAATTTTGTATTTTTTATATTATTTGGAAAGAATTCCTTACTTTTTCTTTCACATTTTCCTTTACGTTATGGTTTCAGCAACTATGATTGTTTGCACTCAAATTGTTGGGTAAATGGAATTAAATTGTGAATACCAGTATTAAGTCGAGAGCTGAAATCCAGACAGACTGTATAAGCATCATTCTTGTGTAAGCCACTTACGAGCCCATTTGAGCCCTCTACACATGAGTGCACCCATTCATACCCACCCATTCACACTGAAATTCCAATGAACACATACATTGCAGAAATTCCATGTACGCTTAGAGAAATAAATGGTTGAATAGAGTGTCAGTAAAATTATAATGATTTCTCACATAGTAAGTCATTAATATCCTTTGGGTCAATGGTTGAGGCTTCTTGGGTGCGTGACATCATTCTGAGCTCTTACAAAAACACCAAACATGGTGGACAATTTCTCTCGCCATCTAAAACCAGAAGTAACCACCAACTTCAATGGCAGTTAAATTAAAATGAATAGACAAATCTAACATTTCCGTGCCCTAATAACATTGTCGCCGAGGAGGGCTTGCTAGCTACAGTATTTGAGTAATCTTAGCCGTTTTCTTCTAAAACAGAATTTGCATTTAGCTAGCTAGCCTTCTTCTAGACCTGGGATCTCATGGGGGCTTCTGGAGCCAGCGGGTTGGAATCTAAATCTAGAATGGCGTGTAGACACGTTTGCACATTTGTTGGTCTCACAATTATTTTTCCCGCTCTCTTCACTCTTTAGTGTACTCAGACTCAAATAAATATTGCTGTATGTTCCTACATCATCCAGCTCTTCTTGGAAAGAGGAACCATCAGAAGCAGTCATGGTAATTATTTAGCAATCTGAGATAGACAGTGCACGGTAACACAGCTCCCCCGAACCTGTAAACTAGTACCACCCACATTTTGAAAAGTCTTCCTTTGAGGGTGGGAACAAGGAAATAGGGCTCCCGTTAGGCTGTTGTCTTTTTACATCTACCAATGGGTGCTCTTCTTTCTCTGTGTTTGACATTCAATGCCCGACTGAGGGACCTTATAGATAGTTTTGTGTGTGGGGTACAGAGATTGAACGCTATTATTACTCACAGATTGAGTCCATGCAACTTATTATGTGACTTGTTAAACAATATTTTACTCCTGAACTTATTTAGGCTTGCCATAACAAAGGGGTTGAAGACTCAAAACATTTCAGCTTTTCATTTTTTATTAATTTGTAAATAAAATTAAAAACATCATTCCACTTTGACATTATGGGGTATTGTGTGTAGGCCAGTGACACTTTTTTTCCCAATTCATTTCTTTTAAATTCAGGCTGTAATACAACAAAATGTTGAAAAAGTCAAGGGGTGTGAATACTGAAGGCACTGTATCTAGATATGTATCGAATCATCTTGAAAGTGAAAGATGCACATCCCTAATATATAATTCTATATATTCTCAACACTAAATATTGCGAAAATTCCACCAATTTACAAACAGAGAATGTAATTGAGATGATGTGCTGGTGGAACGGATCAAAGCGCGACATTTGGGGTGAATGCATCAAGTAGCCTATATAGGCCTACCAATGGACAGTTTTTGTTGGATATAACATGTACTGTTAGATCAATAATTACATGACTATCTCGCAACAATATCATATTTAGGTTTAGCAATCTAGTTAGTGTTTTGAGTTCCCACTTCCTCTGGTGAATTGTTGAGCACATAGCCTAGGCCAAAATGCACAAAAACAATGCAGTCAGATCAATATCCTAAAAGCAAAAAAGAAATCTGATCAATATGGATCCTATTTTGACATGTTTCACATCAAAACTATGATTCATGCATTCTCTGAACATTTTAGATGAAATTGCTAACTTGTTTCATGTCTTACTTGGCCCTGGAAAAGTCAGTCAAGAGCCCTAATGGAAAGTAACTGCATAAAAAGTATATACACCATTATACTTATCATGATATGACTTTTTGTCCATATCGCCCAGCTCTAGGAAGAGGGTAGCCTACATTTTTGTCTGATTCTCTGTATGGTAATAATAATGATAATAATGAATGACATGTTGTAAAGTGGATACCTGCATCATACAACACAATTTGCAGTCACCTTTTTGGCCCATGGTGTTACAGACCATTATTATAATTTTTTTCATCTTTGAACAAGTGACTTGAGCTTTAAGACAAGTAAAAAATCTGTCCTACTTGTTTGAATGTCAAGTGGCTAAAAAAGGTTAAGGTCAAGCCGTGTAGATGATTGCACAATGGTCAACGACAACTGGATACTAAAACTGAACCGATGGACATGAGGCAATGAAATTTGGTATGTAAACCTTATGTATATGTCCTTAGAAGCTGTGTGAATGTAAAGTTACTGCAACCTTAGATGGCTGCACCAGACCAGTTGGTTGCACTATGCATGTCATTGACACCAGTGGCACCATAAGATATTGATCAAGAGGGCTTTGTCTGAAGCAAATGAATGTTAGATTTAAATTATGCAGACGAACAATGTTAAATATTGTTATTACTATCTGTATAATCACATATTGAAAGTGAGTTCATGAAGGACTTCAATATGTTTCAAAAAGGTGAAGTCAAAAGAGCACAACGGATAATGAACTAAGTGTCAAAGACAGCCAAATTGATTGATAGTCCATTCCAACCAGCCACCACCACCAAGGGAGACATTCACACCAGAAGCCCTGCAGGTGGTGGCCTACCAAAATTACTTTGAGGGCCCATGATGGGAGTTCATTCAAGGGAATCCCACACATGGCCTGTGTCTTTTGAATCCAAAAGGATCTGGTAAAAAGTAGGGAATAGGGGGCCATTTCAGAGCTGGAATTTGTGAGACCCATCCAACACTCCAACTTTTTCCCTCTCAGTGTAGACAAGAGCCCTCCACTGTGCCCAGCGAGAGTGAGCCATTAACCTGTCTGTCGGAAGTGGAACCACTGCAGTCAACATAGTCCTCGAGTCTAATTTGATTTCCCGCATCCCCTAATCAATTAAGCACAGTACAAGAGAGTGGAAGGTGTCCATGGAAAGAGAAGAGGGTGTGCAGACAGCACCCCCACAGGCACCTCCAGTAATTTCCACTCACTCAGTATCTGTAGCAATCTGACAGCAATCTGGTGATGCAGCAGGAAAGTGCATTAGTTTGAATTTCCTCACACTGTCACATCTGCTCCCGCTCTTCCCTTCCCTTGGCTCTTGAGGGCGCCAGATTACCCTGCATCACACGCTCCTGCCATCATCACTCACACCTGCCCTCCCTCGTCACTCGCTTCAGCGTTATTGGACTCATCTGGACTCACTTATCACCTGTTATTTCCTCCCCTATATTTGTCAGTTCCCTAGCTCTGTTCCCGGCTGCTGCATGTATTGTTTTTGTCTTTTGAATGTTTCTGACGCTGTTCCTGTCTCGTCTCTGTCCGTTAAAATTAAATGTTTACTCCCCGTACCTGCTTTGTCTCTCCAGCGTCATTCCACGTGACAGAATGCAGCAGCCAAACATACGAAGCATCGGGGAGTACTGGCGTTCCGGTTGGAATGGTGGCAGCGGTTCTGCCTAGCCAGCTCGTCGGTCTTCCACGCCCTAGCTGGCTCAAGAGGTTTCCTTGCCCCGGTTGGCTCGGAGGGCACCCATCCCACGTCGGGCCTCAGCTGGATCGTCAGTTTTTGTTCGCCCAGCCGGTCCAGGAGTTTTTTTTTGTTTGTCTTGTGTTTTGTTGGTGACGTCGGGTGGATTCCGCCGCCGATGGAACCGGGGTGCCTAAGCCAGCCCATCGGGTTTTCACGCCTTGGCTGGCTCGAGAGGTTTTCCTGGCTCGGCGGCTTCCCATCACACGACAAGAGATCATCGGGCTCCCCTTCTGCTGCGGGATCGACAGGCTCTCATTGCCTCAACCGGATAATCAGGCTCTCATTGCCTCAACCGGATAATCAGGCTCTCATGCCTCGGCCGGCTCGCCAGGCTCTCATGCTCCTGCCGGTTCGTTGGGTTTTCACGCCCCAACCGGCTTGCCCAGCGCCCATGTCTCGGCCAGTTCGCCCAGGTGGGACGCCAGGTGGCGTCCCAAGAGAGAGGGGTACTGTCACGTCTGCTCTCGTTCTTCCCTTCCCCTGGCGCTTGAGGGCGTCCAGATTACCCTGCATCACACGCTCCTGCCATCATCACTCACACCTGCCCTCCCTCGTTACTCACTTCAGCGTTATTGGACTCACCTGGACTCACTTATCACCTGTTGTTTCCTCCCCTATATTTGTCAGTTCCCCAGCTCTGTTCCCCGCTGCTGCATGTATTGTTTTTATCTTTGAATTTGTTTCTCACGCTGTTCCTGTCTCATCTCTGTCCGTTATATTAAATGTTTACTTCCCGTACCTGCTTTGTCTCTCCAGGGTCATTCCGCGTGACACACACTCTGCTTGAGGATGGGATGGAAGGAGCGAGGGGTGTAGTGGAGTGGGGTTAGGGGCGGTTTATGCTTCTATTTGATTCATTCTCAACCTCTGAAAACCCTGCCATGAGCATTGTTTAGCATTTTGATGGGGAAACTAACGTCTTTAGATGAAGAAACGATTTAGCCTAGATGTGAAACGGTTTTGAAGTGAACATCCGGTAGCCGATGAGACCAGAGATCAATCTTTCCATCACTCTACCTTGTTCTGACCACATTTCATACTTTCCATTGATATGGTCATGTATTATACAGTACATAATAACCCTTATAATTGATATTGTGTTTCGTAAATAATTGAGCAGTCAATCATCTACAGACACGCTGTCAGTTGCTCTAACCTCAATGTCTGCTGTGTTGTGGCAATTCTCTTCTGTCTCTATGCCATTCAATTGAAGTCTTTAATGCCTGCTGTGCAGTGTCTCTCTCTCTCTGTGACACAGCTGACCTCCCCACCACCACTCTGCCGTCCTTGGCATGCCTCATTCTCCCTCCTCTGCAGCCCTTCTCTCTGTTCGCCGCATTTCTATCAGCCTTTCACTAGCAACGTTTTGTCTCTCTGCCTCCTCCTCTTCGCCCACAACTTCCGCTCGTTCGCTCTCTCGCTCCCTCCCTGTCTCACTCTCAATCTTTCTCTCGCGCCGCCACCGCGGGCACACCCTACTTCAGTCCCCGGCTCTCTTGTGTTTTCCGCCCACATCTGAGTGGCTGTGTGCTGTTTGCACATTGCTGCCTGGTGACGAATTCACTCTCTGCAACTGAACTGACAATCTCATGTACGTTCAGCAGGCATCAGGAGCATCTGGAAGCTGGAGTGGAGGGAGCACTCACCTTCAGCTGAATCCCCTGGGTTCCAGAGCCTTGGCTTCTGAGGGGTTTCTAGGTCACTGTCTGTCTGTCAATGCCCCGCTCTCATGTATGTACAAGGCCACAGGTTCTCTCTACGCTATCACCAAACAAATAGGATGGGTTGCATATTTTAAATAGTTTATATTTGTATATGTTTAAAAAGAAAACCTATTAACAATAGATATTTATTGAATAGATAGAGAGAGACGATAACAGTAGGGAAAGATAGAGGTTGTGTCAAAGGGCAGTCGGCCGGATTTGAAACTATGCCGAAACTTTAGACGTGTGTGCTGGAGGCTGCAGCATTACCGCTAGACCAGCCATGCCACATGTATTGATATTTAATGACATTATACTACTGGTTTAATTCAACAATATGAAATATCGCTTATCATCTGAATGATTAGTAATGGCCACTTTTGTGCCACGAAATACACTCTCCACATAAGTGTCTTCTAACTAGACGATTCCCCTCTGCTTTTACGGTTTATTATGCCTTAAGTGTCTGGTAATGCTTTGGAAGTGTTTTTAAAGCTCAGAGCCTTTGGTACACACTGTACTATCCCCAGCAACACTTAACATTAGTTGCTGTTATACCTGTGTAATAATACTGTTACTAACTCCAGTAATAATTAATTCAGAGAATGGGGGATTGTGACTAATGCAGAGACCACTAAGTGGAGGTACGTGTACACTGAAAGTGTATATATTACCAAAGCATATATAATATGGACTGTCCCTTTTTAATGAGGGTTTCAAAATATGTTTTATTCATTTAGTGAAAAATCTCAATAATGGAGGGTTTACTTTGAGTTAGTTAACACGAAGTCATCTATATTGTTAGTAAAGAATAAAGAAAATAATCTCCACTTTACCACTTTCAGTTAATGGATTCATCAAGTCTTCGTCAATATATTTGCAGAAAAGCCAATACTTGGCCTGTTTTTCATCTTCTGCTAACTTATAATGGACAATTACAACCTGGTTGCTTTCCTGTTTCAGTTGTTCAGTTGCTGAATCGTGGCCACGATTGCCACCCTGATGCTGAGGGTTCTTTTGAATACCACAATAGTATTTAAAAGCTTTATCTCAGTTGGAACATTGAATATTGATGTGATGTTACCCCCTCTTCCTCGTGTTTTCGAACCACTCTTATCATGTAGCATGGCTTTTCATTCATAGACCTGCTTTTAATATAGACCTATGTGTAATACCTGAGCCAGATCATAGTCCCTTTGCTCCATCTGCAAAGAGTTGTTATAGTCTAATGGATCTCAACAAGCCAGAGCATCCCTAACCTACAACAGTACACCCAAACAGCACTCACCCAGGCCCAAGGCTGATGGGGAAAGGCATGGCATGTGAAGATGATACGAGGTGGAAGGCTTTTACTAGTTGGGTTGTTTTCTTAGTGAAAAGTACTGAAGAGGAGGTATTGTAATGAAGATGATGGTTTGGGTCTTTCAGTGTATGACGTCATCTCTGTTTTAATTTATACATGTTTATTTTTATAGGGTTTCAGGGTCTTTTTCATCTGGAAAATATAAGGCAATAAATAGGCCATAGCGGCGAAATAATTACTATTTAGCATTAACACTGGAGTGATAGATGTGCAGATGATGATGTGCAAGTAGAGATACTGGTGTGCAAAAGAGCAAGAGGATAAATAACAATATGGGGATGAGGTAGTTGGGTGTGCTATTTGCAGACTGGCTGAGTACAGGTACAGTGATCGGTAAGCTGCTCTGACAGCTGATACTTAAAGTTAGAGAGGGAGATATGACTCTGGCTTAAGTGATTTTTGCAATTCGTTCCAGTCATTGGCAGCAGAGAACTGGAAGGAAAGGCAGCCAAAGGGAGTGTTGGCTTTGGGGATGACCAGTGAAATATACCTGCTGGAGCATGTGCTATGGGTGGGTGTTGCTATGGTGACCAGTGAGCTGAGAGAAGGCGAGGCTTTACCTAGCAAAGACTTATAGCTGACATGGAGCCAGTGGGTTTGGCGACGAATATGTAGTGAGAGCTAGCCAACAAGAGCATACAGGTCGCAGTGGTGGGTAGCATATGGGGCTTTAGTGACAAAACGGATGGCACTGTGATAGACTGCATCCAGTTTGCTGAGTAGAGTGTTGGAAGTTATTTTGTAAATGACATCGCCGAAGTCAAGGATCGGTAGGATAGTCAGTTTTACGAGGGTATGTTTGGCTGCATGAGTGAAGGAGGCTTTGTTGCGAAATAGGAAAGTGATTCTAGATTTAATTTTGGATTGGAGATGCTTAATGTGAGTCTGGAAGGAGAATTTACAGTCTAACCAGACAGCTAGGTATTTGTAGGACATATTCTAAGTCAGAACCATCCAGAGTAGTGACGCTAGTCGGGCGGGCGGGTTGGGGCAACAATCGGTTGAAGAGCATGCATTTAGTTTTACTAGCATTTAAAAGCAGTTGGAGGCCACGGAAGGAGTGTTGCCCGAGAATTGAACCCTGTGGCACCCCCATAGAGACTGCCGGAGGTCCGGACAACAGGCCCTCTGATTTGATACACTGAACTCTATCTGAGAAGTAGTTGGTGAACCAGGCGAGGCAGTCATTAGAGAAACCAAGGCTATTGAGTCGGTCAATAAGAATGCGGTGATTGACAGAGTCAAAAGCCTTGGCCGGGTCGATGAAGACGGCTACACAGTACTGTCTTTTATCGATGGTGGTTATGATATCGTTTAGGACCTTGAGCATGGCTGAGGTGCAACCATGACCAGCTCGGAAACCAGATTGCATAGTGGAGAAGGTACGGTGATTTTCAAAATGATCGGTGATCTGTTTGTTAACTTGGCTTTCGAAGATTTTAGAAAGGCAGGGCAGGATGGATATAGGTCTATAACAGTTTGGGTCTAGAGTGTCTCCCCCTTTGAAGAGGGGGATGACTGCGGCAGCTTTCCAATCTTTAGGGATCTCAGACAATACGAAAGAGAGGTTGAACAGGCTAGTAATAGGGGTTGCAACAACTGCCGCAGATAATTTTAGAAAGAGAGGATCCAGATTGTCTAGTGGTGAAGGAGAAATGGGGGAGGCTTGGGCAAGTTGCTGTGGGGGGCGCAGGGCTGTTGACCGGGGTAGGGGTAGCCAGGTAGAAAGCATGACCAGCCGTAGAAAAAAGCTTATTGAAATTCTCAATTATTGGAGATTTATCGGTGGTGACAGTGTTTCCTAGACTCAGTGCAGTGGGCAGCTGAGTCCGTAGCTGGAAAGTGAGATTAAAATATATACGAAATATATACGTAGAAAACTATATATATACATGAGACACACATCCGACTGCTACGCCATCTTGGATACAGTGCCTTGCGAAAGTATTCATACCGCTTAGATTTCTTCACATTTTATTTTGTTACAAAGAGGGATAAAAATGTATTTAATTGTCATTTTTTTGTCAACAATCTGCTCAAAATGCTATGTAATGTTAAAGTGGAAGAAAAACGGCAATTTTTTTTAAAGATGAATAAAATTTGTATAACTAAAATATAGTCGTTGCATAATATTCAGCCCGTTTGTTCAGGCAAGCTTAAATTAGTTCAGGAGTAACATTTGGCTTAGCAAATCATATAATAAAAGTTACAAGGACTCATTATCTGTGCAATAATAGGTGTTGACATGATTTTTGAATGACTAACCCTTCCTCTGTCCCCCATACATACAAGGTCCCCCAGTACAAGGTCCCCCAGTCAAGTATTGAATTTCAAGCAAAGATTCAAAGACCAGGGAGCTTTTTGAAAGCCTCAAACAAGGGCTGTCATTGGTAGATGGCTAACAATAACCCTTGAACAAGGTAGTTGACCCACTGTTCCCCGGTAGGATGTCATTGTAACTAAGATTTTGCTCTTAACTGACTTGCCTAGTTAAATAAAGGTTAAATAAAAAATATATATAACCATGGTCATGGGTGGATTATGTATTAAACCACCCAGACACATCAAAGATACAGGAATGAAACTGCTCAGGGATGTTACCATGAGGGCATTGATGATTTTAAAACCGTTTGTTTCATGGCTGTGATGGGAGAAAACTGAAGATGGATCAACAACATTGTAGTGACTCCACAATAATGACTTAAATGACATAGTAAAAATAAGTATACAAATATACAGATTAAAAATATTCCAAAACATGCATCTTGTATGCAACGAGGCACTAAAGTAATGCTGCAAACAAACACGGCAAAGGAATACACTTATTGGCCTAAATGCCTTATGTTTGAGGCAAATCCTACACAACACATCACTGACTAACTGCCTCCTAATTTTCAAGCATGGTGGTGGCTGCATCATTGCTATCTAGCCATGATCCCCGAAATCTTGACAGAGCTTGAAGAATTCTGAAAATAATAATCGGCTAATATTGCACAATCCAGGTGTGTAAAGCTCTTAGAGACTCACCCAAAAAGACTCGCATATCTAGTCGCTGCCAATGGTGTTTCTAACATGTATTGATTCAGGGGGCTGAATACTTTTGCAACCACTATATTTTAGTTATTCAATTTATATTAATCTTTAAATCCTGTTAACATTGTTCTTCCACTTTGGAAATACATAGTATTTAGTGAAGGTTGTTGAGAAAAAATTACCATTAAATCCAATTTAAACCCACTTTGTAACAAAATAAAAAGTGAAGAAATCCAAGGGGTATGAATCCTTTTGCAAGGCACTGTATGGGTCCTGGTCAAAAGTAGTGCAGTATAAAGGGAATATGATGCCATTTGTTTCCTTGGAGTAGTTTAGAAGTATGGTTGACTCACATGTTACTGAGGAATGTGATTGTCATCAGGACTTGGTATATATGATTGATCTTTTTTTTTTATCTATGACTCTTCTATGTTTCTGTAATTTAAGTGAACAGTATGTGTCTATATCAAAACATGTTTTTGTATGCTGTGTCTATGTCTGTAAGTTGTTACTGTCACGTCCTGACCAGCAGAGGGAGTAATTGTATTATAATTTGGTCAGGACGTGGCAGAAGGATATTTGTTTTGTATGGTTGGGGTTGTGTGTGTATATTAAAGGGGTGTTTGGTTTATGTAGTCTGGGGTTTAAGTATATGTTCTAGTGTTGGTTTTCTATGGTTTTCTAGTCTGTCTATTTCTGTGTGGTTTGTGTGGCTCCCGATCAGGAACAGCTGTACGTCGTTGTTCCTGATTGGGAGTCATATATTAGATGCTTGTTTTCACCTGGGGATTTTGTGGGTAGTTGTCTTTAGCACTGCTGTTGTGAGTATAGCCTGTTAAACTGTCTTTTGTCGTTTGTCGTTTTATTTTTTCCGTGCTCTCTGTGTTTAATAAATATTCAAGATGAGCATCCACATTCCTGCTGCATTTTGGTCATCTCTACACAACGACACCCGTGACAGTTACAGTATGTCTGATATACAGTTGAAGTTGGAAATTTACATACACTTAGGTTGGAGTCATTAAAACACATTTTTCACCCACTCCACAAATTTCTTGTTAACAAACTATAGTTTTGGCAAGTCGGTTAGAGCATCTACTTTGTGCATGACACAAGTAATTTTTCCAACAATTGTTTACAAACAGATCATTTCATTTATAATTCACTGTATCACAATTCCAGTGGGTCAGAAGTTTACATACAGTAATTTGACTGTGCCTTTAAACAGCTTGGAACATTCCAGAAAATGATGTCATGGCTTTAGAAGCTTTTGATAGGCTAATTGACATCATTTGAGTCAATTGGAAGTGTACCTGTGGATGTATTTCAAGGCCTACCTTCAAACTCACTGCCTCTTTGCTTGATATCATGGGACAATCAAAAGAAATCAGCCAAGACCTCCGAAAAAAATTGTAGACCTCCACAAGTCTGGTTCATCCTTGAGAGCAATTTCCAAATGCCTGAAGTTACCACGTTCATCTGTACAAACAATAATACGCAAGTATAAACACCATGGGTGTCACGACTTCCACCAAAGTCATTTCCTCTCCTTGTTCGGGCGGTGTTCGGTGGTCGGCGTCACCGGTCTTCTAGCCATCGTCGAGGAACTTTTCATTTTCCATTTGTTTTGTCTTGTTTTCTTACACACCTGGTTTCCATTTCCCTCATTAATTGTTGTGTATTTAACCCTCTGCTCCCCCCATGTCCTTGTGTGGAATTGTTTGTTTGTAAGTGCTTGTACTCTATAATACTGGTGCGGGTCGGGTTTTGTACCCATGTAGGTTCTTTTTGTATTGCCGTGGGTTTTGTATTAAACTGCTCCGGCTATTACCTATTCTGCTCTCCTGCGTCTGACTTCATTGCCACCAGTTCCGCAACCCTTACAATGGGACCACGCAACCGTCATACCGCTCAGGAAGGAGACACGTTTTGTCTCCGAGAGATTAATGTACTTTGGTGCGAAAAGTGCAAATCAATCCCAGAACAACAGCTAAGGACCGTGTGCAGATGCTGGAGGAAATAGGTACAAAAGTATCTATATCCACACTTAAACGAGTCCTATATCGACATAACCTGAAAGGCCGTTCAGCAAGGAAGAATCCACTGCTCCGAAACCACCATAAAAAAGCCAGACTACGGTTTGCAACTGCACATGGGGACAAAGATCGTACTTTTCGGAAAATCCGCTGGTCCTCTGGTCTGATGAAACAAAATAGAACTGTTTGGCCATAAAGACCATGGTGATGTTTGGAGGAAAAAGGGGGAGGCTTGCAAGCCGAAGAACATCATCCCAACCATGAAGCATGGGGGTGACAGCATCATGTTGTGGGGGTGCTTTGCTGCAGGAGGGATTGGTGCACTTCACAAAATAGATGGCATCATGAGGCAGGAAAATTATGTGGATATATTGAAGCAACATCTCAAGACATCAGTCAGGAAGTTAAAGCTTGGTCGCAAATGGGTCTTCCAAATGGACATTGACCCCAAGCACACTTCCAAAGTTGTGCCATCACAAAGCCCTGACCTCAATCCTATAGAACGTTTGTGAGCAGAACTGAAAAAGCATGTGCGAGCAAGGAGGCCTAAAAACCTGACTGAGTTACACCAGCTCTGTCTGGAGGAATGGGCCAAAATTCACCCAACTTATTGTGGGAAGCTTGTGGAAGGCTACCCAAAACATTTGACCCAAGTTAAACAATATATATAGGCAATGCTACCAAATACTAATTGAGTGTATGTAAACTTCTGACCCACTGGGAATGTGATGAAAGAAATAAAAGCTGAAATAAATCATTCTCTCTACTATTATTCTGACATTTCACATTCTTAAAATAAAGTGGTGATCCTACCTGACCTAAGACAGGGAACTTTTACTAGGATTAAATGTCAGGAATTGTGAAAAACTGATTTTAAATGTATTTGGCTAAGGTGGATGTAAACTTCTGACTTCAACTGTATGTCTCAAACATTGTTCCCCCCTGCTGCTGTCTTGGTTGGACCAGGTCTCTTTTGAAAAAAATGTGTTGTTATCTCAGTGAGACTGACCTTGATAAATAAAGGTTAAATAAATAAATACAACTTGGGACGCAGACAAAGCATATCATCTATTGTATACAGCTATGCTGGACCAAAACACATTTGTGGTGGTTTGTTTGTGGTTTGTAAACATTTTTACACATTTCCCGTGTAAACACACTGTACATAAACTAAACAGAGCCAAACAAAAATAACAAGATCATGTACTGTACTTTTCTGCAACCTCCCACAACATGAAGTTCATCATGCTCATTTGCATGATCTCCTCACTCCCTCCTTCCTGTTAAAGTGCCCCATTACTGTGAGACCAGCAATGCTCTCTCCTCGATGGTGGGTATGTGATGGCTCTGGTGTAGATGTGTTCCTGCCAGGGGTGAGATAGACGGAGGAGGGCAGGTCTTCCAGCTCTGCTCCAGTACCAGGCGCCTGGCCTGCCTGTCTGCCAACTGTGGAGGCCGAGAAACACGTGGGATGTGTTGATGTTCCAACCGGGCTCTCGGTAGAGCAGAATACTGTATAACCACGTGAGGTCTTCTTCTGAGTTCTCCCACTCTGCTATCCCATTCCCTACTCGGTGAGCCTGTGAAGCCCTTGACACCGGGGCTCATGCAAAATATCCTTTGAGAAAGGCTCTGATGCTGGCTCCCAGGGACACATGACTTGGAGCCAAAATGGCCTCTTGTCTGCTTAGGCCAAGGGCTTTAAAGGGGCAATCTGTGATTGGTACATCAATTTTTACATCCATTGATTCTTGAAGAATATAACTTGTGAGCTTAGTTCAACTGTCATACCCCATCAGAGCCCAACATATAAGCTTGTTTTACTCCAATGTTTGTTCATTTTAAATGTTAACAAACACTGTATAGCCTTAAACATGGATAAACAACCATAACTTCTACACCTGCATTGCTTGCTATTTGGGGGTTTAGGCTGGGTTTCTGTACAGCACTTTGAGATATCAGCTGATGTAAGAAGGACTATATAAATAAATTTGATTTGATTTGATAATGGATGTTCAGTCCTTGCATCCATTCCTGGAGTCAACATGGCCTCTTGTTGGAAGGGGAGAATTTGATCCCTGCGCGACTGAAATTAAGCGCCCCCCACTCTGGCCACGCATGCTAGCAGTAAAGATTTAAAGCTATGTTGCATATCTCAATGCTTTTTCCATGCTCTGTGCTCTCCTGACGCCAAATAATAATTAACACTTATTAAAATTAATAGAATGGACTGTGGTCAGTAAACCCATGGAATATGGTGTCAATAATATTTTTTCAAAAATCTATTAGCAAGTATAAATTACAAGTGCATAACTACATCGTAATTGATCATGAAGAAATATTGTTGAAAAAAGTATTTATAATTTTGTTGCAGTGTATTCATAAACCATGTCCAATATTTGATTGGTAATTAAAATAAAGCCTAATGTTTACATTTACATTTACGTCATTTAGCAGACGCTCTTATCCAGAGCGACTTACAAATTGGTGCATTCACCTTATGATATCCAGTGGAACAACCACTTTACAATAGTACATCTATATCTTTTTGGGGGGGAGGGTAGGGGGGAGGGTTTGAAGGACTACTTAATCCTGTCCCAGGTATTCCTTAAAGAGGTGGGGTTTCAGGTGTCTCCGGAAGGTGGTGATTGACTCCGCTGTCCTGGTGTCGTGAGGGAGCTTGTTCCACCATTGGGGTGCCAGAGCAGCGAACAGTTTTGACTGGGCTGAGCGGGAACTGTGCTTCCGCAGAGGTAGGAAGGCGAGCAGGCCAGAGGTGGATGAACGCAGTGCCCTTCTTTGGGTGTAGGGACTGATCAGAGCCTGAAGGTACGGAGGTGCCATTCCCCTCACAGCTCCGTAGGCAAGCACCATTGTCTTGTAGCTGATGCGAGCTTCAACTGGAAGCCAGTGGAGTGTGCGGAGGAGCGGGGTGACATGAGAGAACTTGGGATGGTTGAACACCAGATGGGCTGCGGCGTTCTGGATGAGTTGTAGGGGTTTAATGGCACAGGCAGGGAGCCCCGCCAACAGCGAGTTGCAGTAATCCAGACGGGAGATGACAAGTGCCTGGATTAGGACCTGCGTCGCTTCCTGTGTGAGGCAGGGTCGTACTCTGCGAATATTGTAGAGCATGAACCTACAGGATCGGGTCACCACCTTGATGTTAGCGGAGAACGACAGGGTGTTGTCCAGGGTCACGCCAAGGCTCTTAGCACTCTGGGAGGAGGACACAATGGAGTTGTCAACCATGATGGCGAGATCATGGAACGGGCAGTCCTTCCCCGGGAGGAAGAGCAGCTCCGTCTTGTCGAGGTTCAGCTTGAGGTGGTGATCCGTCATCCACACTGATATGTCTGCCAGACATGCAGAGATAATGATAATGTTGATGTTGGTCACATTACCGTTAACTACCGTGAGCTAGTCATGCTGCGCGCACTGTGCAGTTCCAAAATAATCCAAATGGTGTCAGCCTAAACCACAAATGTATGTTTTGCATGAAAGGATTTTCTAGTTACGTGCAATATAGTAGGATTGGGATTTTAGACTGCCATCCTTTGGATTATGTTGGAACGGCATAAACTCACATTAGTCGTAGGTTTGTACTATAACTGTAGAGCGTGAGGGGGACAACTTTTGCAGATAATATGTAAAAAACGCAGGCACCAAACACGCTTGAAAATCATGATTTTATAACATATGTGGTAATAAATCACAGATTCCAAGGTCAATTAGCTACAGGACGATATTTCTACCTAATGAATTACACAAAAATAAATACACCCCCTCCAACACCCCTGTAGTAAAAACACTTCACAATTCTACACACATTTACACATGTCACGATTCCCACCGAAGGTGGCGCCCCCTCCTGCTCGGGTGGCGCTCGGCGGTCGTCGTCACCGGCCTACTAGCTGCCACTGATTCCCTTTTTGTTTTCCCCCTTTCTGTTATTGTTTGCACCTGTTCTTAGTGGGGGTGATTAGCGGGGCTATATGAGCTAGCTGGCCCGCCTGCTCTTTGTGCGGGATTGTTTATCTGTTGTATGCTTGTGTACACGCTGGTTGTGGTTTTGCGCCAACTGTGTTTTCCCCTGTGTTTGGGGCACTTTGTTTTGTGTGCGCTCTCATCGCTGTTTGGGGTGGCTTGTGTTTTTTCGCCATTTGGCCCATTAAAAGCCACTACCCTGTATTCGCTGCTTCCTGCGTTTTATTCCTCACCCACGACGCCCGAGCATTACAACATACCAGCATACAACCCTTTCTCCAACTAAATATTCACAATGTTTGCGAGTACTAGGATGTTAGTCCATCCATAAAAATAAGAAATTAAACAAAATGAAACTGTAGCTGCAAACCTGTCTATGACTTCACTCTTTCCCAAGCGTGTTAGTATGTATATCTTTGTCAATTGTCATGATGCATTCTATCTTCGGTCCTTGGGCTCCTAAACCAGGTATATAGATGTATTAATGCACTGAAAGAGCACTCACAGCTGCTAACTGGGATGGTCAGTGCGGCCTGTATGATTGCCTTCAGTGATGGGAACATATCAGGATCTAACTAACAATTTATACACACAGGATATGTCAGAAGTGGCATCTTTCTTTTTTGAGAGGTAATGTTTAGCATGGATTACTTCTTCTAGCATTGAGAGGAATATGCCATGTTTGTCTTGTGTGGGCCTCCCCTCTCTCTATGTTCTCCTGTGTTCTCTCTGTCCTGTCTGCTCCCCTCTCTTCCTTGCTGTCTGAAGTTCTGCTTTCCTGGATCTCCTATATTATTAGAGATGGCATAGCATCAGTGCCGTAGCAATATGGAGTATTCTGAACAGATAAACATACAGAGATCAATATACGCACACACACACACAATATGAACAACAGGCAAATCATGTTTACCTGAATTGAGCTAAAGGTAAAATCTGGAATCAGATTAGATTGTTAACATGGAAGCTATATTTCTTCTCCAATGTTTATTGAAAACAAATACATTTGCACAATGACCACTTGTTGTTTCACATAGATCGTTACAGTTGTTGGTTAGCTGGCTAGCGAACTTGAGCCATATTTGCATTGACATGAAATCAGTCAAAACACCTCAAAACAAGACATGGTATCAATAACATGATGAAACATGCTGAAAGAAACCACTTGATTTATGCCCCATATGGAAGAGCGCACATCGTTTTGGTGATGTCGTCAGCCAACCCAACACACACACACACACACACACACACACACACACACACACACACACACACACACACACACACACACACACACACACACACACAATCTATTCAGTTTCTGTGTTTGCTGAGCTGCATCCTCAGTTCAATAAGGTGTGTCCATCTTTTATACATTGGAAAAAATGTTGCCAAAGCAGCAGCTACTCTTCCTGGGGTCCAACAAAATGTAGGCAGTTTATACAATTTTAAAACATTACAATACATTCACAGATTTCACAACACACTGTGTGCCTTCAGGCCCCTACTCCACCACTACCATAGATCTACAGTACTAAATCCATGTGTATGTAAAGTGTGTATGTTATTGTGTGGTGTGTGTGTGTGTGTGTGTGTGTGTGTGTGTGTGTGTGTGTGTGTGTGTGTGTGTGTGTGTGTGTGTGTGTGTGTGTGTGTGTGTGTGTGTATATGCATGTGTCTGAGCCAATGTTTGTGTTGCTTCACAGTCCCCGCTGTTCCATAAGGTGTTTTTTTTATCTGTTTTTTAAATCTAATTTTACTGCTTGCATCAGTTACTTGATGTGCAACAGAGTTCCGTGTAGTCATGGCTCTATGTAGTATTGTGTGCCTCCCATAGTCTGTTCTTGTCACGACAGTGACGGATGGTGGCGCCCCTCCTCGGCCGGGCGGAGCTCGGCGGTCGTCGTCACCGGCCTACTAGCTGCCATCGATCCCTTTTTGTTTCACTTTCTGTTGGTTAGGTCTAGGTAGGCACGCACCTGTTTTGGGTTAGTCATTAGTAGGGGGGGGTTATTTAGTTTAGCGTAGGATGTATGTGTTTGTGCGTGATTGTGTTTCTTGTCCGGGTTTTGCTATAGGAACGTGTACTGGTTTTTTCCCTCTGCCTGTGGTTTGTTTTCATTGTGTACACCACCGCAGAATAATTTTAAGGGCTGCGCCCCTATATTTTTGGCGACCACATCCAGTTGTCTTGAATAAAGAAGTGTGGTCAAGAACTCTCTGTCTCCTGCGCCTGACTCTACCTCTCCTGTTGTTTTTTCGAGCCAGCCCGTGACAGTTCTGGACTTTGGGACTGTGAAGAGACCTCCTGTGGCATGTCTTGTGGGGTATGCATGGGTGTCTGAGCTGTGTGCCAGTAGTTTAGACAGACAGCTCGGTGCATTCAACACGTCAATAGCACTCATAAATAAAAGTAGTGATGAAGTCAATCTCTCCTCCATTTTCAGCCAGGAGAGATTGACATGCATATTATTAATTAGCTCTCTGTGTACATCCAAGGGCCAGCTGTACTGCCCTGTTCTGAGCCAATTGCAATTTTCCTAAGTCCTTTTTTGTTGCACCTGACCACACGACTGAACAGTAGTCAAGGTGCGACAAAACTAGGGCCTGTAGGACCTGCCATGTTGATAGTGTTGGTAAGAAGGCAGAGCATCGCTTTATTATAGATAGACTTCTCCCCATCTTAGCTACTACTGCATCAATATGTTTTGACCATGACAGTTTACAATCCAGGGTTACTCCAAGCAGTTTAGTCATCTCAACTTGCTCAATTTCCACATTATTCATTACAAGATTTTGTCACGACACCGACGGATGGTGGCGCCCCTCCTCGACCGGGCGGCGCTCGGCGGTCGTCGTCGCCGGCCTACCACCTGCCATCGATCCTTTTTGTTTCACTTTCTGTTGGTTAGGTCTAGGTAGGCACGCACCTGTTTTGGGTTAGTTATTAGTAGGGGGGGGGGGTATTTAGTTTAGCGAGGTATGTCTGTGTTTGTGCGTGATTATGTTCCTTGTCAGGTTTTGTGGTTCTTGAGGAACGTGTGTTTTTTCCCTCTGCCTGTGGTTGGTTTTGTGTTTTATCACCGCAGAGGTATTTATGGGCTGCGTCCCATTTTGTGACGTCTACAAGGGTTTTGGAGCGCGATACTGTTTGACGCCCTACCCTACCGTGTTTGGACTATCTTTATTTTTGTACATACGGATTAAAGTGTGTTCAAGAATTTACTGTCTCCTGCGCTTGACTCTACCTCTCCTGCTTCCTTGAGCCAGCCTTGACAGATTTAGTTTAGTGAGTGTTTTGTTCCAAATACAATGCTTTTAGTTTTAGAAATATTTAGGGTTAACTTATTCCACCCACTCTGAAACTAACTGCAGCTCTTTGTTGAGTGTTGCAGTAATTTCAGTCGCTGTAGTAGCTGACGTGTACAGTATAGTGTTGAGTCATCCGCGTACATAGACACTCTGGCTTTATTCAAAGTCAGTGACATGTCGTTAGTAAAAATTGAAAAAAGCAAGGGGCCTAAAACAGCTACCCTGGGGAAGTCCTGATTCTAACTGGATTATATTTGAGAGGCTTCCATTAAAGAACACCCTCTGTGTTCTGTTAGACAAGTAACTCTTTATCCACAATAAAGCAGGGGGTGTAAAGCCGTAACACATACATTTTTCCAGCAGCAGACTATGGTCGATGATGTCAAAAGCCACACTGAAGTCAAACAAGACAGCCCCCACAATCATTTTATCATCAATTTCTCAATTCCTCAATCATCAGTAATTTGTGTAAGTGCTGTGCTTGTTGAGTGTCCTTCCCT
Source organism: Salmo salar (assembly GCF_965601325.2). NCBI lineage: Eukaryota > Metazoa > Chordata > Actinopteri > Salmoniformes > Salmonidae > Salmo > Salmo salar. The sequence goes on along the minus strand of NC_138304.1, from coordinate 65,795,595 downwards.
ATAAGCATGCTGAAATTCTGTTGTCATTTTGTTTACTGTGAAATAGCATTGTATCTGGTCAAACACAATTTTTTCCAGAAGTTTACTAAGGGTTGGTAACAGGCTGATTTGTCGGCTATTTGAACCAGTAAAGGGGGCTTTACTATTCTTGGGTTGCGGAATGACTTTAGCTTCCCTCGAGGCCTGAGGGCACACACTCTCTAGTAGGCTTAAATTGAAGATGTGGCAAATAGGAGTGGCAATATCATCTGCTATTATCCTCAGTAATTTTCCATCCAGATTGTCAGACCCCAGTGGCTTGTCATTGTTAATAGACAACAATCATTTTTTCACCTCTTCCACACACCGACTTTATGGAATTCAAAAGTACAATTCTTGTCTTTCATAATTTGGTCCGATATACTTGGATGCTTATCTTGCCAATGAAAAAGTAATTAAAGTAGTTTGCAATATCAGTGGGCTTTGTGATGAATGAGCCATCTGATTCAATGAATGAATGAGCTGAGTTGGCTTTTTTTCTCAAAATTTAATTTAAGGTGCCCCAAAGCTTTTTACTATAATTCTTTATATGATTTATCTTTGTTTCATAGTGTAGTTTATTTTTATTTAGTTTAGTCACATGATTTCTTCATTCGCAGTACGTTTGCCAATCAGTTGGGCTGCCAGACTTAATTGCCATACCTTTTGCCTCATCCCTCTCAACCATACCATTTTTCAATTCCTCATCAATCCAAGGGGATTTAACCATTTTTACAGTCATTTTCTTAATGTGTGTTTGCTTATTAGTAACTGGAAAAAGTAGTTTCATAAATGCGTTGAGTGCAGCGTCTGGTTGCTCCTCATTCCACACCACAGACCAGCAAATATTCTTTACATATGAATCAATATATGAATCACAAAACATATTGTATGACCTCTTATACACTATATTAGGCACAGACTTTGGAACTTAGGTTTTCCTAGATATGGCTATTATATTGTGATCACTACATCCTATGGATTTGGATACTGCTTTAAAACAAATATCTGCAGCGTTAGTAAAGATGTGATCAATACATGTTGATGATTTAATTCCTGTGCTGTCTGTAACTACCCTGGTAGGTTGACTGATAACCTGAACCAGGTTGCAGGCACTGGTTACAGTTTGACGTTTTTTCCTGAGTGGGCAGCTTGATGATAGCCAGTTAATATTTAAATCACACAGAAAATATAGTTCTCTGTTGATATCACATACATTATCAAGCATTTCACACATATTATCCAGATACTTACTGTTAGCACTTGGTGGTCTATAGCAGCTTCCCACAAGAATGGGCTTTAAGTGAGGCAGATTAACCTGTAGCCATATTACTTCAACAGTATTTAACATCTCTAAGCTTTACAGGAATGTGGTTCTGAATATAGACCACAACACCACCTCTGTTGGCATTTCTGTATTTTCGGTAGATGTTATAATCATGTATTGCTACCACTGTATCATCAAAGGTATTATCTAAGTGAGTTTCAGAGTCAGAATATGAATGTTATCTGTTACAAGCAAGTTATTGACATCATGGACCTTGTTTCTTAGGCTACATATGTTAATATGGGCTATTTTTAGCACTTTTCTGGGTTGCTTGATTGTTTTTAATGCTTTACTGGGAAGCTTATCAGAGGTAGACTTACTCCTGTTACTTACATTTGAGCTGATAGTGCAGGGTGAGCTGCATAAAGTGGTCTTCCTACTATTGCACACCACCTCAGTGCTAACAGTGTAGCTCTGAGCTGACGTTACCAAAAGTAGCTAAGGTCATGTTAGCCATGTTAGCCTTAAGTTAGCTAGCTATATTTATTAGTCATTTTTAGCATATTTGGACAATACTTGATTAGACAGTAATTGGTTAGTTAGTGATACGTTGTCGGGTGGTGAACAGAGCTCCAGCAGTTGGATTCAGTGTCCAGATAGCTAATCAATAACTGTACTGTCACAACCCTGCTCATGAAATTTGCTAGGATGCTAATGAAGCAGCACTGCTAGCTAGACTGGGTAGTCCCTCGCGTTAGTTAGTTAGCTTAACGTTATCTGTCAGTGCAGCTTTTGAGTCAACATGTTGAAATGTAAGTTACTAGAATGTGGCTTACTGTGAGGTCAATAGCTGTGAATAACATCATCATGGGCTAACAAACTGTGCTATAGTAATAGCAAGCTAACAAAGTTTATCTCCGGTGTCCTTCCCTCCCTCAGAGAATGAACAGTCACCCGCGCTCGCCGAAATGTATATTTTTTGGGGATGGATCAAAAATGACTTTGGAAAACCACTTTGACTCTGCCTAAAGTGTCACCGTACACAGAAATGTTGGTTTTAGGCAGCACTAAAAAGGCAGAGCAGGCCAGGGCTCATGTTTGGAGTATTCATTCCAGTGTGTAATGCAGTGTAGCCTAGCTTGATTCACACCATCTCAGCAGGGCAAAAGACTCGGGTTGAGACAAAATCATTCGGGGCTGAAGCCCCAAAAGCCCGGGGCTGGTGAAATCAATGATGTGCACACACAATGGAATTATGACATAGAGTGATTTTGATACTTGGGTATTGTCATGTAATGGGATTACAGTATATAATGGGTGTGATGGAATATTAAACATGCATATATTAAACATAGATGTAACTGACAAAATAAAGGAAATACCAACATAAGGTGTTTTAATAGGGAGTTGGTCCATCATGAGCCGCCAGAACAGCTTCAATGCGCATTGGCACAGATTCTACAAGTGTTTGGAACTGTATTGGAGGGATGCGACACCATTCTTTCATGAGAAGAAGTCTTCCAGACGACAATACAAACTGTGTTGTCTTCCGGGAGATTTCTCAAGGCTTTCCTTTTTGTTCCACACGATTGGTTTAGGAACCTTCTCACCTCAATGCATTATATATAAATCTGTTAATTGCAAATTGCCCCATTAGAAGTTTTGATGGATGGATAGATGGATGGACGGATGAATGAGTTGTGATGGAGGGATAAATGTGTGGATCTCTTGACTTTGTTAGCGCTGGAAACATACAAGAGTTTTCTTGCCTCAACACCTGGATGAGTCAGGACTGTGGAGAAAGAAAGCAATTCCAGAGAGCCCTCCAGCAGTCTTTTCTTTCATTACCTAGTGCTCTGTGTGTCTCTCCGGAAAGCATTTCTCTGCGGTTGGTCGATAACATTTAGCCATTGGAAACAGCATCCGAAGTCTCACTTTGTTTACTGATTCAGACTCTTTTATCCGACTCCCACATACAGAGGAAAGTGACAAGCATTTATTTAGATAAAGCAAGCATAACTAACACAGGGCCAACATTCAGGATGACTAATACTGTACATGAATTTACATGTTTTAAACTCGCATTGTGATAAACAAAAGGCGTATCTCACATAGTTGTAGAGTAGTTATTTGCCATCAGTTGTTAGTCCAACTTTCTGTGTACTTTGCTGAGTGAAGGGGGACACTAGATTAGTACTAGAATAGAGGATGGGCAAGTGTTTGTTATGAAGGTGAGAGAAATAGGGGTAAGATACAAAGGCTACATGAAAGTGAATTTTCCTGAGAAAGATCAGATCGGTTCAGGTATGATACAGGTATGATTAACTGTATCACGAAACATGCTTTCTGCACTTCTACTGTGAAGACTATTACATTTAGATAAAGAGATGATTGATACATGATGGAACTGAACTTTTGCCTCTTCACAGGGATGAATGACTGTATCATGAAACATGCTTTCTGCACTTGACCTGTGAGGAGTTACTCATCGGGAGCAGACTGTGCAAGGGGGAAGTGTATTTGGGTGTGCATGTGTGCTTGTGGGCGTGCACAAACACATTGGTGTACTGCATGTGTGTACACTTCAAACATAAATGCACCTGTACACTGTTTAACTCTGCAACAACACTGTGCATGAGTGTGTGTGTTTGTATGTCTTTGAGGTTTGTCATTATGAGTTGTGCATGCTGCATAGCTCTCTCCCAGCTGCAGCCTCAGATGCTGGTCTTAAAGACCCAGATGGCTGGGGGACAGGTAATCTCCCATTGACCCACAGGAATTGTGACAAACATGTAGCAAACCAACACTGAGCATGTCTGAATAAAAAAACAACCCTATAGGCCAGACTGGTATTAAGTCAATCTGCTTGCATAATTTCTAGTGGAAAATATTAGAATTTATATCCAAATATTTTGAGTTATGTCACACCCTGATCTGTTTCACCTGTCTTCGTGCTTGTTTCCACCCCCCTCCAGGAGTAGCCCATCTTCCCCATTATCCCCTGTGCATTTTTACCTGTGTTCTCTGTTTGTCTGTTGCCAGTTCGGCTTGTCTCGTTGTTTTTCGTACTCCTGTTTTCTTGAACCCCTGTTTTCTAGTTTGATCATTCTGCCCCCCTCCCTGAGCCTGTCTGCCGTTCTGTACCTTACGGACTCTGCCCTGGACTATCGACCTCTGCCTGCCCTTGACCTGTCATTTGTCTGCCCCCTGCTTTATAAATAAACGTCTGTTATTCGAACTGTCTGCATCTGGGTCTTATCCTGAGCCGTGATAGTACGAACTGGCCATGACGGACCCAGCAGACTCGGACCAGATCCGCAACGCCATCTCCTCCCAAGGAGCCACCATTGGGAGGCACGAGGAGTTGCTTCGTGGTCTTATGGAAGGTTTCCAGGCCTTGTCAGAATGCCATGACCGTGCGTTGAATACATTGTTGGAACAATTCCGCCGATTGTCTGTTAGGCACCCTACCATGACGGTAACCTCCCAGCCCCTCAGTAACCCAGCTGTCAGCAGTGTGATCGTGATCCTCAGTTCTCGTCCCGGTTCTAGAGGGGGTTCTGCACGCTCACTGGGTTGTCTGCCCCGTTTTATAAGTAAACATCTGTTATTCGAACTGTCTGCATCTGGGTCTTATCCTGAGCCGTGATAAATTGGCAGAAATTAGATGAATATCATGGGACGAGGTTGTGAAACTATAGTGTGTAGCTTAATGCTAAGAGCACTAAGTTGGAGGGAAAAAAAGTTGTTCTGGTGCTAGTCCCACATTCACTACATGTGGACATGTGGACACCTGCTTGTCAAACATATAATTCCAAAATCATGGGCATCAATATGGAGTTGGTCCCCCCTTTGCTGCTATAACAGTCTTGAATCTCTTCAGGGAAGACTTTCCACTAGATGTTGGAACATTGCTGTGGGTACTTGCTTCCATTCAGCCACAAGAGCATTAATAAGGCCGGGCACTGATGTTGGGAGATTAGGCATGGCTCACAGTCGGAGTTCCAATTCATCCCTAAGGTGTTCGATGGAGTTGAGGTCAGGGCTCTGTGCAGGCCAGTCAAGTTCTTCCACACCGATCTTGACAAACCATTTCTGTATGGACCTCACTTTTTGCACAGGGGCATTGTCATGCTGAAACAGGAAAGGGCCTTCTCCAAACTGTTGCCACAAAATTGGAAGCACAGAATCGTCTGGAATGTCATTATATGCTGTAGCATTAAGATTTCCCTTCACTGGAACTAAAGGGTTTAGCCCAAACCATGAAAAACAGCCCCAGACCATTATTCCTCCTCCACCAAACTCTGTGACAGGAAGCATCTCCTGGCATCTGCCAAACCTAGATTCGTCCTTCAGACTGCCAGATATTGACGAGTAATCCATCACTCCAGAGAACGTGTTTCTACTGCTCCAGAGCTTTACACTCCTCCAGCAGACGCTTGGAATTGCGCATGGTGATCTTAGGCTTGTGTGTGGCTGCTCGGCCATGAAAACCCATTACATATAGCTCCAGACGAACAGCTATTGTGCTGACATTGCTTCAAGAGTCAGTTTGGAACTCGGTAGTGAGTGTTGCAACCGAGGACTGGCAATTTTTACGCGCTACGTGCTACAGCACTCGGCGGTCCCTTTCTGTGCCCTGTTTGGCCAACCAATTTGCGTCTGAGATGTTGTTGCCTCTGAAACTGACTTGTCGTAAAGGTGGCATATTATAACGGTGCCAAGTTGAAAGTCACTGAGCTCTTCAGGACGGGCCATTCTACTGCCAATGTTTGTCTATGGAGATTGCATGGCTGTGTGCTCAATTTTATACACCTGTCAGTGGCTGAAATAGCTGAATCCACTAATTTGAAAGAGTGTCCATATACTTTTGGCGTATTACATTACAGACTACACCACTCCCCATTGATGCATCTATAACATGCTATTGGAGCAATATCTGTCAATCAGTCCCATATACTCAATCATACATATTCATTCATTTTCATAACAGTATATCCATTACCTACATAGCCTATATTTTCCTTTGATGACCTTTTGGAGGGGGTGATAGGAACAAAAACCTCCCTAGCTCAAAAATGATGTTCCCACCATTTTGGGTAAAGTGATCTTACCCGTGATACTGAAAGTGGTTAAATGGCACTCAGGCTTCACAGCATAATATGTCCACTTGTACTGAACTTACAAAACAACCAGGTTCAGTGATTGAGTACATCTTTTTAGCTTCCGGGGTAAAACGACTCCCACAACTCCGTACTTTATTATGGTTGTAATCACAATATTTCATGCTGTCACGTGTGCTCCCTCTTCGGCCTCTAGGTCACCAGGCTGCTCGTTATAGCGCACACCTGTCACCATCTTTAAGCACACCTGCGCGTCATTAGACTCACCTGGACTTCATCACTTCCCTGATTACCTTCCATATATATGTCACTCCCTTTGGTTCCTTCCCCAGGCGTCATTGTTTCTGTTTCATGTCTGTGCGTTGTTCGTGTTTCTTGTTTTGTATTATGTTTTAATTTATTTATTAAACGATTCACTCCCTGAACTTGCTTCCTTTCTCCCAGCGCACACGTTACACATGCCCATGTTTTTGGTATCTCTTTTGCATAAGGTACCTTATAAACAACTTAGATCAGTCTTGGTTTCTATGGAAACTAATTAGCGAAACTGAGTGTGTGGGTGTTTCAGGAAATCACGTTTTGTTTGACTTGGTGAATCTCTGACGGAATATTGTCTTTTTTTATCTAGGACATCAGCATTAAGTCCAAAGATATATTTATTTCACAGTCATCAACTGTAAATATAGAATAGTCTTCTTTGTAGACTTCACTTAACCCTTTACTCTCGTGGGAATCGGCTTATATGGATAGGAATAAATTGAAAAGAAGTATTCAACTATATATTTTTTTAGCTCTCCTACAGTAGCTATGTCGTTGAGGGACTAAAGCAAGCACACTTACCTCTGCTGTTTGCACAATACAAAAACGGCCAATTGTGAATCGCAGTCTGGTTCAGGTGGGCATCATTTGAATGCTTGTTCTATTGCCAAATAGATACGACCTTACAGCGTTAGGCTTTCACAAGCCAATTCAGAGAAACATATCGTATTTTTGGTGTGAATAGAAAGGAGTCATGAGTGCATTCGGGTGCTTGTTCCGCAGCAAATTTTCTTCACAATAGACAAACAAGCTCATTCTGTTCAGAACAACACAGGATATGGTGCAACGTCATCTTGTAACTGTACATGAAACATTGACACTGTATATGACATGAGTTTAATTATATGGAAATGTGAAGTGCACATTTGGACTCACGGGTGTTTGGCTTGCTTGTATTACATCAAAGCGGCATTTATTATAATCCTCAATCTCAATTTCATCTTTCAAATTACGTAGAGTCATCTTTAATAACAGTATTTTCCTCACTCAGATAACAAAGCATTTGCAAAGGTTGTCTAATTAGCTGGAGGGATGGGGACAACTCCTTGTCATGTGCGGTGCTCAAGTTCAGAATGGCTGACGGTCAAAACCTATACGTCGCTGTGAAGTGAAGAGCCTGAGCTCTGGCGTCAGTTATATTATGTTACTATACAGCTACTGAGTCACAATTTGGAGCTTATCAGTGTCCAAATCTGCCATTTTCACCCTGTATATGGGTACGAGTGTAAAGGGCTACATCCATTTTTGGACCTCAAAATGAATAATGTGTACCCATTGATTCTTGAAGAACATAACTTCTAAATGCCTCATGAGCTCAGTTCAACTGTCGTACGACATCAGAACCCAAAATATAAGCTTATTTTACTACAACATTTGTAAACGAAGTACATCTAAACAAACACTATGTAGCCTCAAAACATGCTTAACTATAATTTTGATATCATGGGTGGTCAATCCTTGCATCCATAGCTCTGTCTATGGATTTGAGAGTGGTTACATTTCTCCAGCCCATCTCTCACCCTTCTACCGAAACAGGGGCGGGGAGTTTGCTTTTGTTATTGTTTGATCAGTGGATTGCCCCTTTATGCATGAAAACGTTTATCTACATATTGTACACAGGTCATATTTAAAGCATCAGGCAAGATTTGAAATCGTATTCAGTTCATTCCCTTTTCGTTGCCCCATGTAAACATTGTTCACACACGAGTACATGAATCACATCAGACATTCTTGCAGCACAAAGAAATGTATGTTTCTTCCTCAATTTCCTGCGGAAACCTGCTGAGTTTATATACATGGGGAGTATGATTAACTCTAGTCTCATATACTGCCTTCCTGACAAATAAATACATCTGATCAAATGGACCAATCTTTCATTCAAAAAAACGTATACAACTACAGTGTCTTCAGAAAGTATTCACACCCCTTGACTTATTCCACATTTTGTTGTGTTACAGCCTGAATTCAGAATTGATCAAATATTTTTCACAAACTGAAAACATGTTTTAGACATTTTCGCAAAATTCTGGCAAATTAAATACAAAAATATCTCATTTACAGAAGTATTCACATCCCTGGGTCATTACATGTTAGAATCACCTTTGCAAGCAAATACAGCTGTGAGTCTTTCAGTGTAAGTACATCTCTATGAGCTTTGTACACCTGGATTGTACAATATTTGCCCATTATTCTTTTCAAAATTCTTCAAGCTCTGTCAAATTGGTTGTTGATCATAGCTGAACAACCCTTTTCAAGTCTTGACATAGATTTTCAAGCAGATTTAAGTCAAAACTGTAACTCGGCCACTCAGTAACATTCACTGTCTTCTTGGTAATCAACGCCAGTGTGGATTTGGCCTTGTGTTTTAGGTTATTGTCCTGCTGAAAGTGTCTGTTGGAAAGCAGACTGAACCAGGTTTTCCTCTAGGATTTTGCCTGTGCTTAGCTCCATACCGTTTCTTTTTTATCCTGAAAAGCTCGCCAGTTGTTAACTATTACAAGCATACCCCTAAAATGATGCAGCCATCCCTATACTTGAAAATATGGAGAGTGGTACTCAGTGTATTGGATTTGCCCCAAATATAACACTTTGTGTTCAGGACAAAAAGTGAATTGCTTCCTCTCCGGCAACTGGGTTAGGAAGGATGCCTGTATCCTTGTAGTGACTGGGTGTATTGATACACCATCCAAAGTGTAATTAATAACTTCACCATGCTCAAAGGGATATTCAATGTCTGCTTTAAAAAAAAATGCTTGGCTGGGATTTTACAGATAATTGTATGTATGGGATACATTTAGGCTGTAACACAACAAAATGTTGTAAAAATTAAGGGGTGGGATTACTTTCTGAAGGCACTTTCTGTATGGTTGTATAAGACCTGGCACAATAACATCAAAAGCTACCTATCCAAAAGGTTGTGTAAACAATGTGATGACTGTAATTGCTGAAGAGCAAGGTGAAAGCAGTGTTCTCCTGCAATTGGATAGCTTTAGTCTCAGCATTATAGCGGAAATTAAGCTGACCGACCACCGCTTTTATTCCTATTGTTGCTGTTATTGTTTTCTACCACTGTAGTCTGTACTCCATTTTCCTGCTCTACTTCCACTCCAGTTACTCTGACATTGAAATCTTTTCGTATATTCTTTCCGTTGCATCACGCTTTTTTATTGCAAGTAATTACATTTTCGTTGGAGCTGCTGAGGCCTTGACAGACAGACAATAACACATACAACTGTAAAAAAAAAAAATGAAATTATTTCACCTTGTTTACTGAATGATGTATTTGACTTTTTTTTGCTTTGAAACTGAAATATCTAATGAGTTAAACTAAACCACCTATGAGTCAAACGATGTATCATAGTTGTATTTTATAAAATGTATTCCACACGAATTCACTCTCATTCTCTGAGTCATGGAGATGGTCTATTTAGTTACGCATGGGATAAGTATGTTCGAATGTAGCCTACTTGCCCACGAACGTTTCATATAGACCTACAGGAAGTTGGTAACAGATTAATCTATGGCAATATCTGGTCACATGATGAAATTGTGCAAGAAGTGTGACACACTGAACATAGCTATTTACTGTATTGCTATTTTCAGATATAGTAATTCTAACAGATATTGTGCGAATGTGTTATAACTTGGTGGGAGTTTGTGAAGCTGTGGGTTCAAATTGTATGAGGTAGATTTGACGCACTCTCTCATTCGGCATCTCAGCTTGAATCAGATAACAGCTTGAAAGAATCTTTAAATATAGACAAAGAGTAGGAAACTAATGAACAAATTCACACATGAACAAATTCACATAATTCATGAAACAAAGTGTTTATATAATAGTAATGGCGTAGGAAAAAACGGGAAGACAATGTACATGCTCAATGTCCATCTCTCACTTTCTATTTGAGCTTCAAGCCCAACACCAATTAGCAAGTCATGTTATTTGTATCTTAGGTGTGTAACTATCTGTTGTAACTAACTATTCAAAGAAGTCTATTAACACCAAAGCAGTAATCAGAGTATTAATCACCACTCCGCTACACACTAAACTGAAATCCCCCCCTCAGTCACTATAGCCTGGTCTTAACATTGTTCCTGATGTGAAACCATCCTACTTTGGCTCCTGCTTGTCCATACTTAACTAACCCATCCTGGCCATTATACAATGCCACCCCCCCCCCCCCCCACTCCCACACACACACACATGCCTACTCCTCCACTTAGTTGAACTGGCCACTAATTGATCCCGGGTGCACTGAGCCATCTGGTGTGGCGCTCAGAGAGACGGATGAGATCAGTGAAGACGAGAGATGGAAAGAGAGACGGGTGGAGAGACCTGAGAGATAGGCTGGGTCCCAAATGGCACCCTATTCCCTTTATAGTACACTATGTTTGACCAGAGCCCTATGGAGCCTGGCCAAAAGTTGTGCACTAAATAGGGAATAAGGTCCCATTTGGGACACAGCCTATCTCTCCCACCCCCCATGTACACTTACACACACATGCAAACACCTACTGTATACACCTACACACATATACATTCAGACAGACATGCACCCACACACAGACCTACACACACACACACACACACACACACACGAAGATGACTTGCAGTCCAAGGGAGAGATCCACAGTTTTGTTAGGACAGGTCATTGAGAGAGTGCAGGTGTGTGGGTGCCAGACAGTAGAGAGCTCAGTTTTGATCCACTTGTTATCTAATTGCACATGCACAAACTCATGGTGCCTCTGTAGGTCTACTGTCTGGGACCATTATGCAGTGTGTCTCATCTCTTCTCTTCAATCTGAACACTGCTGCACAGTCTTAAAAAGCTGTTGATAACATATTGAGGTTCTGGAGTTGTGTACAGCACTTTGGATGGGTCTCAAGTACAAACAAAGTAACAATGTTATTTTTCTTGATCCCGGGCACCTTTTGTGCTGTTTTAAGTTGATTAAAATATGATAAAAGATAATTGGAAAATATGATATTGTTAAGACCCCCTTTGTTTCAATGACTCATTCAGCAGCATGTTCACAACTAGTTCACAATAGCGTAATTTTCATTATTCATTTTTTGACAAAGTCTTTTCCAAATGTTTAAATCTCAAACTTTTAATAGCTATACAGCTGACTATGCATGTCCTCCTTGACCTGTACTATATTGCCTGTTTTTTTATTGCACCGTCTGGTACAAGAGGTTTGTTGAAGCAGGCCAAGTACTAGCCTGTAAAGTAAAAAGCAATTGACCATACTTAAGTGTGAGATGAATGAATACCCTTTCCAAAAGTGACTGCCATAAGACCATTAGAAACATGTAAACTTTTAAAATGTCATATAAAACAGGTGCTACAGAAATTGCAATATGAAAAAAAAAATAGTATTGGTTTGTTTAGTGCATTTTCTCAGAGACCGTCCCCATGATTTTATGCAGGTCACCCAGTACAGCTGGGCTCTTGGTTTTTTACTAATTATTCCACTTCTGTCTCAAACTCGTTCAGCATTCTCTTATTACATACCAAACCCATTGGAAAGTAATGGGCACAGACAGACACAGCGTCTGCTGTTGAGTGTACCTTGTCTAAAAGCCATCCTTCAGCTGAAAGCAAACGCCATTGAATAAAAACCTTTCTAGCACTCTGAATTATTTTGATTTAAATGATTAATTTACAGAGGATAGCAACATTGGATATCGAAGGTCAAACAACGAGGAGGTAGTGTACGTAATAAACAGGAAGTCTGTATTCTAGCGGTTTTATGATTGAGAGACCATGTTACTCTAAAATCAATAGGGATTCCAGTATTGCTGAGTTTAATATATATATATATAAAGATTTTGTATTTTATTGGACAAAGGAGAGAGTGAGAAAGATCGACAGAGTGTGTCACAAATGCAGTGGGCTAGATTCAAACCCACGGAGCCAACACCGACAAATGATTGCTGTAGGCAGCGGCACAAACTTATTGACTACCCAGGCCACAGGTATTGCTCAGTTATTGAAAATTCTAATGATTCTAGAGATGACTAGGACTCAATACAAAGTTGCTTCTGGAAGATGCTCTGTGTTCCCTCACCCATCCCACCCACTCTCTCTGCTGGCCTTGTGATTGGTCACACCCCTGGGGTGGTGGAAGTCATAGCCTTTGGAGGTGGCCTGGAGACTAATGGACGGGATGCTGAGCCATTTTCCGGTCATACCCACACCCGGTGGGAGTTCTGTGAGACTCAGAGCCCATCTGAAGGCAGATTAACTTTTCAGATCTTCCATTCATTGGGATGAGTTCAGCTTCCTCTGTATAATTATTATTATTATTATTTATTTGTATTTTATTTAATTATCCTTTATTTAATTAGGCAAGTCAGTTAAGACCAAATTCTAATTTACAATGATGGCCTACACCGGCCAAACCCGGACGATGCTGGGCCAATTGTGCGCTGCCGTATGGGACTACCAATCACGGCCGGTTGTGATACAGCCTGGAATTGATAAAGTTGTGGGCACCACAAACAAATGTGTTACTGGAAAGGTATCACACCACAAACAAACAAACCTTAGTCATTAGCATTAGCATGACTGGCATTAGTACCCGAGACATCTGCTTAGCCTATCAAAGAGCATAGTTAATGCTTCCACTCAAGGACCCAGAAAGGTGAGCCAGTGGCCCTTATCCACCTGTCCTTCCTTAAGACCCATTGTCACAGTGCTGTGTCTGATTACATGTGTTTAATGTTCCAAGAGCCATGTGGGCCATATGGGTACCGTTAGGGCTCTGACGTACATGTGGAGGAGAATGAAAGAGAGAGTGTCTTGTCAGAGAGGTAGAATTTCCATTCACATCAAGGTAGTAAATATTGCAAACAATGGCTAAAAGTTGAAGAGACTGGTAAGTAAGTGAATAGTGAGTGGGCTTGATATAATTAGGTTGAAATTAGAGTGTACTCAAGGATCGGACATTTTACGTTCTGTAGGGCCTGCTGGGAAGTAAAATGAAATAATACTCTGATTTATGTTGTCATTCATGTTTGAATAAAGGGAGCTGTCAGAGTTGTTGTCCCTCTGAGAAAGAAAGGTATTTGTTTTGATCTCGTCATGGTCTAAAATAGGATGAATCAAACTTTCACAGTACGTTTCATTTTTTTGTACCTCTTTTTCATGATATCCAATTGGTAGTTACAGTCGTGTCCCATCACTGCAACTTCCATATGGACTCGGGAGAGGCGGAGGTTGAGAGCCATGCGTCCTCCGAAACATGAGCCTGCCAAGCCGCACTGCTTCTTGACACATTGCTTGCTTAACCCAGAAGCCAGCCACACCAATGTGTCAGAGGAAACACCATACAGCTGGCAACTGGGGTCAGCTTGCAGGCGCCCAACCCACCACAAGGTGTCGCTAGAGCACGATGGGACAAGGAAACCCCGGCCGGACAAACCCTCTCCTAACCTGGATGACGCTGGGCCAATTGTGCGCCACCTCATGGGTCTCCGCCTGGGATCAAACCAAGGGCGGGGCTGTAGTGATGCTTCAAGCACTGCAATGCAGTGCCTTAGACCACTGCACCACTCGGGAGGCCCTCAGTAAGGTTTTTTAATGATATCCTTTATCCTCAACTTAAATGCAAATAAACACAAAGGGCAATAAATGGTTGAATTTCATTGTTGAAACATTGATTTGATTTAACATGCAGCAACTGAACCATTGCTAGCATTGATGCTAAGTTGACATGTAACTAGGCAGCTGTAGAAACATGAGACTTCATAGTCTTGAAAAGATTTATCAACAATGATAACATAATTTCAGACACATTTATGACAGCTTCATATAACTACAGAGGGGTATACTACAATGCAGCATCAAGAAGTTAGCCATCTAACTTGCCTAAATATTGTCATACAACTTTACATTTTGTTTGAAAGATAAGCTTGAAATGGGCATGGATCTAATTGATTCAACAAACGAAAACACATATCTAAAACACAAATCGATAGTTATTTCTGGTTGCTTATCAAAGTTACTGTATGTGACTAACTCATTGTTCCTGCTTTGTAGTATACCTCTCTGCTAACTACTGGAGTATGTTTGGAAGAGGATCAGCTATGTTTGTCCAGTTTGTAAACAGCTGAAATGTCTGTCAGATTGGAGCTTCCCCTCTTTGTTATCCCCAAAGCCCATACATGCTTACACAACATCCTGAATCCAAAACGAATGGCATGTGTCACGCAGGAAAAATCTCTACAGTATCATACAGTAGGTATCAGACAGCTAAGCACATCATGGATCTCAGCATGCAACACAAATGGAAATATGTCTTGGAGATGCACATTAGACTTGACTGACCAACCTCACTCAAGGCTCCCCACCTGAATTGACAACTTCAAAGGTTCTCACAGGTGGGTCAGTCAAAGGTGGGTCAGTCAAGTATGATGTCATAATGAATTACTCTGAGACCTACTTCCATCTGTGTTGCATGCTGAGATAGTTTTTTCTACATACTATGTAATAATGTGTACCTACACTGTAATGACACTGCAGTTAAAAATGTACTACTATGATATAAGGCAGGGTTCCCCAACTGGTGGCCCAGTGATTTTATTTGGCCCCCCAAGTAAAAATAAATAATTGTTGGACATAAAAACAAATTAATTTTGGATATCTTTTCAAATGTATGTGGACACCCCTTCTAATTAGTGGATTCAGCTATTTCAGCCACACCTGTTCCTGACGGGTGTACAAAATCGAGCACATAGCCATACAATCTCCATAGGAAAACATTGGCAGTAGAATTGCCTTACTGAAGAGCTCAGTGACTTTCAACGTGGAACCGTCATAGGATGCCTCTTTTCCAACAAGTCAGTTCGTCAAATTTCTGCTCTGCTAGAGCTGCCCCACTCAAGTGCTGTAAGTGCTGTTATTGTGAAGTGGAAAAGTCTAAGAGCAACAACGGCTCAGCCGCAAAATGGTAGGCCATACAAGCTCACAGAACGGGGCTGCCAAATGTTGAAGTACGCAGTGAGTAAAAATCATCTGTCCTCCGTTGCAACACTCACTACCAAGTTCCAAACTGCCTTTGGAAGCAATGTAAGCACAATAACTGTTTTTGGGAGCTTAATGGAAGGAGTTTCCATGGCCGAGCACCCGCACACAAGCCTAAGATCACCATGCGTAATGCCAAGTGTCGGCTGGAGTGGTGTAAAGCTCGACGCCATTGGATTCTGGAGTGATGAATCACAAATCTCCATCTGGCAGTCCGACAGACAAATCTGGGTTTGGCGGATGCCAGGATAATGCTATTTGCCCGAATGCATAGTGCCAACTTAAGTTTTGTTGAAGAGGAATAATGGTCTGGGGATGTTTTCCATGGTTCGGGCTAGGCCCCTTAGTTCCAGTGAAAGGAAATCTTAATGCTACAGCATACATAGACATTCTAAAAGATTCAGTGCTTCCAACTTTGTGGCAACAGTTTGGTGAAGGTCCTTTCCTGTTTCAGCATGACAATGCCCCCATGCAAAAAGCGAGGTCAATACAGAAATTATTTTGGGATGAATGAAACACCTTTGGGATGAATTGGAACACCGACTGCGAGTCAGGCCTAATCGCCCAACATCTGTGCCTGACCTCACTAATGCTCTTGTGGCTGAATGGAAGCAAGTCACTGCAGAAATGTTCCAACCACTAGTGGAAAGCTATCCTAGAAGACTGGAGGCTTTTATATCAGCAAAGGGGGGACCAACTCCATATTAATCCCCATGATTTTGGAATGAGATGTTCGACGAGAAGGTGTCCACACACATTTGGACATGTCGTGTACATGTGATGACAATGTCCCCATATACAAATGGGAAAGTTTGAAATTATTATGTTTTAGTGAAATGTTATATCTGTTAGGGCTTCTTGCTGTCACGCCCTGACCGGGGCGGTTTATTTCTCTATTTTGTTAGGTCAGGGTATGTTTTGTATTTCTTTGTTTTGGGCCGAGTATGGTTCCTAATCAGAGGCAGCTGTCTATCGTTGTCTCTGATTAGGAATCATACTTAGGTAGCCTTTTCCCACCTGTGTTTGTGGGTAGTTGTTTTCTGTACCTGACAGAACTGTGCGCTTTCGTTTTCCCTTTGTTATTTTTTGTTTGAGTGTTTGTTTGATTCTAAGAAATAATCATGAACATGTGCCACGCTGCATCTTGGTCCCCTCTCTACGATAGTCGTTACAGAACTACCCACCACAACTGGATCAAGCAGCGTGCCCGGGGGGAGATGGATTCCTGGTCTCTGGAGGAGTTGCGAGAGAGGATAGACTGGACTTGGGGGGAAAGTATTGGAGAGATACAGAAGCATGCCGGGGAAGCAGGTGAAGGCAGCGAGAGAGGAACTAGCACGGCAAGGACGGAAGCACGAGAGGCAGCCCCCCCCAAAAAATTGGACGGGGGCACACGGGTAGCTTAGCGGAGTCAGGGTTGAGACCTGAGCCAACTCCCCGTGCTTATCGTGGTGAACATGTGTCTGCTCCTCGCACTCTCCCTCCAGTGCGCCTCTACAGCCCAGTAAGTCCTGTGCCTGCTCCTCGCACTCCCCCTCCAGTGAGTCTATTCAGCCTGGTACGCCCTGTATCAGGCTGTCAGTACGTCTCCTCAGTCCATTGAGACCCGTTCCGGCGCCACATAAGAAGCCTCCAGTGATGATCCATGGCATGAAGCCTCCAGTGATGATCCATGGTTCGAAGCCTCCAGTGATGATCCATGGCATGAAGCCTCCAGTGATGATCCACGGCCCGGAGCCTGTAGGGATAATCCATGGCCCGGAGCCTGTAGGGATGATCCATGGCACAAAGCCTCCAGTGATAATCCATGGCCTGGAGGCTGTAGGGATAATCCATGGCAAGAAGCCTGTAGGGATGATCCATGGCCCGGAACCTGTTGAGATGATCCATGGCACGAAGCCTCCAGTGATGATCCATGGCACAAAGCCTCCAGTGGTGATCCATGGTGCGGAGCCTGCAGTGATGATCCATGGCATGGAGCCTGTAGCGACAGTCCCCAGTACGGAACCTCCTGAGACGGCCTGCAGTACGGAACCTCCTGAGATGGCCTGCAGTACGGAACCCGGGACCTCCTGAGACGGCCTGCAGCCCGGGACCTTCTGAGGAGGCCTGCAGCCCGGAACCTTCAGCGGTGGCCTGCAGCCCGGAACCTTCAGCGGCGGCCTGCAGCCCAGAGTCTTCAGCGGCGGCCTGCAGCCCAGAGTCTTCAGCGGCGGTCGGCAGTTCAGAGCCTCCGGCGACAATCTACGGTCTGGTTCCTCCGGCGACACAGAAGCGGGGGGATCAGCAGGCGGAGTGGGGGCTACGCCCCGAACCAGAGCCGCCGCCAAGAATAGATGCCCACCCGGACCCTCCCCTATAGGTTCAGGTTTGCGGCCAGGAGTCCGCACCTTTGGGGGGGGGGGGGGGGGTACTGTCACGCCCTGACCTGAGAGAGACGGTTTATTTCTCTATTTTGTTAGGTCAGGGTGTGGGGTGGGCATTCTATGTTTTGTATTTCTTTGTTTTGGGCCGAGTATGGTTCATAATCAGAGGCAGCTGTCTATCGTTGTCTCTGATTAGGAATCATACTTAGGTAGCCTTTTCCCACCTGTGTTTGTGGGTAGTTGTTTTCTGTACCTGACAGAACTGTGCGCTTTCGTTTTCCCTTTGTTATTTTTTGTTTGAGTGTTTGTTTGATTCTAAGAAATAATCATGAACATGTGCCACGCTGCATCTTGGTCCCCTGGCAGTCAATTTTCAGTCTACAAATTAAATGTAATTATGTTCCTGCCACCTGACAATCCACTGAAGAACAAAAATGGCCTGCGGCTGAATTTAGTTGATGATCTCTAATTTAAGGTATGCAGTGCACTCAAAGTATCCAGACCCCTTCACTTTTTCCACATTTTCTCCTTATTCTAAAATTGATTTAAAAAGATATATTCCTCATTCATCTACACACAATAAACAATAATGACAAAGCGAAAACAGATTTTTAGAAATGTTTGTAAACGTATTAAAGATAAAAAACAGAAATACCTTATTTACATAAGTAGTGAGACCCTTTGCTATGAGACTCGAAATTGAGCTCAGGTGCATCCTGTTTCCATTGATCATCCTTGAGATGTTTCTAAAACTTTACCTGTGGTAAATTCAATTGATTGACATGATTTGGAAAGGCATACACCTGTCTATATAAGGTCCCACAGTTGACAATACATGTCAGAGCAAAAACAAAGCCATGATGTCAAAGGAATTGTCTGTATAGCTCTAAGATTGTGTCGAGGCACAGATCTGGGGAAGGGTACCAAAAAATGTATGCAGCATTGAAGGTCCCCAAGAACACAGTAGCCTCCATCATTCTTAAATGGAAGCAGTTTGGAACCACCAAGACTCTTCATTGTGCTGGCCTGTGTCGTGTCTTTGGCTATGCCGGATTAAGTGATATGACATGCTAACTTATAAAATGATTTCTCTGTAATTAATATTACCTGATTAAGCTAATCATGTAAATATAATTAACTAGAAAGTCTGGGCACCACGGAAGAACGTTTATAGAGCCGTTATCTTCCGAATAAACTCTTAAAATACTTTGTAATATTTTACATCTATAGCAGTCAATATTAACCCTTGTCTTATTTTCAGTCTCATAATGAAAGTTGTAAATTATTGGTTATCTTCACGAACCCTGGCTAACAAGTTGAATCAGCAATACAAAATTGGGTTTAATTATTTATTTACTAAATACCTAACTAATCACACAGAATTGCAAATACACAGAATACAATGATGTCATACAGAAAACGTCCCGGTAGACGGAACAGATATGACGGCTGGTTACACAAAGGAAAGGGGGTTGGGCTTGAATGAAAGAGCGGGAAGATTTAGGAACAGAGAAACAGCAGCTAGGCTATCGTAAATACATTATCTTATGCATTCTAAATTACCGCCCATTTGGAAAAGGAAAATGCAATAAATATTTACTCTGAGCTGCGCTTCGGTAGATTGGTCGTAGATGCTGGCCGGGTTGGCCAACAGATCTCCCTGTTTTCGGAAGAATGTCAATGGTGGTCAATTGGATACGTGGTGGTATCTTCGTCTGGTTGTTAGACTGGATCCGTCGTCCGTCCTTTCCTAGCCCACGTTACAGTGGCCGCTGCTAACTCAACGGCTAGGAAGTAGCACTTCTGTAGTGAATAAGCTCAAAGTTCATACCATTTGCCACCAAAGCTCACGCCGAGGTTGGCTTAGTTCTGTTCTTGACATGTGTGTCCTTCTAACGTAGAGGCTGCAGACCTCCCGCACTGGAACCACCCTGGTTATCTTTTCGTCAAAGGCTTATATAGTGGAGAGGGGGAGGGAGGTGTTTCATCGTTTATAACCCCTGTCTCTTCACAGGGTTGGGCCACTGATCGAGCAGGGCACTTTCCTTATGAAAACCCAATTCTCTTAATTGGGAAGCTAAAATTACATTTAATCTCCTAACAAACAATTTCCATATCAAACATTTCAATTGCATAACAATTCCATGTGACTCTGATAACTAGAGGGTGGATACTTTCCCAGGTACAGTTTATGTCGTCCTGTCATCAATCATAATGTCTCAGATGACAACTGAAATGAAATCCATACTCATTACGTTATCAAGCATATTTCCAACTGGTTTTATTAACAAAATATGGTTCCTTTTCCCCATTTGTTTGATGTTCCCAGACTCTCTATGTTTAACACAGGCTATTCAAGTCCTTCAGTAGATTCAGAGAGGGGAAGGGAGAAAGGTATTTATGGGGGGGGGGGGGGTCCATAAACCTTACCCACAGGCCAACGTCATGACACCTGCTTTCCCTACGGTGAAACATGGCGGTGACAGCATCATGCTGTGGGGAAGTTGTTCATTGGCAGGGACTGGGAGACAAGTCAGGATTGAGTCAAAGATGAACGCAGCAAAGAGATCCTTGAAAACCTTCTCCAGAGCGCTCAGGACCTCAGTCTGGGGCGAAGGTTCAGCTTCCAACAGGACAATGACCCTAAGCACACAGCCAAGACAATGCAGGAGTGGCTTCAGGACAAGTCTGGAGTGTCATGGAGTGGCCCAGCCAGAGCCCGGACTCGAACATCTCCTGAGAGACCTGAAAATAGCTGTGCAGCAATGCTCCCCATCCAACCTGACAGAGGTTGAGAGGATCTGCAAAGAAGAATGGGAGAAACTCACTAAATACAGGTGTGCCAAACTGGTTGCGTCATACCCAAGAAGACTCGAGGCTGTAATCACTCCCAAGGTGCTTCAACAAAGTACTGAGTAAAGGGTCTGAATACTTATGTAAATGTGAAATTTCAGGTTTTTATTTGTAATAAATTAGCAAACATTTCTATAATCCGGTTTTTGCTTTGTTATTATGGCGTATTGTGTGTAGATTGATACATTTTAGAATAAGGCTGTATCCTACCAAACTGTGGAAAAAGTCACTGCATGTTATAAAATTGGAATGAATTTGGAATTTCAGGATGTGATAATAGCTTAATGCAGTAGCATTGCCAACGCTTTCAATCTTATGAGGGATATTTATCCTACTGTACTGTAATGCTCTGTACCCTTCTTTCAGGGAAAGGATATGACTCACATCAAGACCTCACAGAGTACAGGCAATTTGAATTCACAATTCATATGAACCCTGGTCACAGCATGTGCAATAGACATACCTATGTTTGAAAAGGATCCCAACTTTGCAAGAAACAGGTGCACCACAGAACCTGTCATATTAACTTTTAAAACAATGCAAATTAAGTATTTCCTGTATTTCCAACAGCAGGTTGCTAAACCAAGCTATTGCTGTGGGACTCTGGGATTGCCATGATGCCATTCCAACATTTAGGTGCTCTCAGTTGTCATGGTGATAGGGGGGGTTTCCTGGCAGGGGCGGGCAATACTTCCTGCCGGAATGTCCATACCATCAGATGAACAGACGGGTGCTCCCCAAAGCTCCGTCCCACACCCTTTTTACTGTACTTTGTGAGGGGGAACACTGCACTGAAGAATTCCATGTGCATTTACGGAGGTGCCACCAACAGCAAGCGAGCGAGTGAGTGATCTGTCCTGGAATTCAGTAGCCTGTTTCCTCCCACAGCCCTTCTGTTCCAAGGACACAGATTCATTGGTAGATGATACGTTTTGTTTAGTCATCGCTGCTTTAAAGCATTTTAGTCATGCAGCGCCATAGTCTGTTAAGTGCTTTACTAAACACTCTGATACTCTGTAAAGTGTCAAGCAACCCTCTAATTGAACTCTTTAATATCTTTGCACCAACAAATTTATTCCACACAATTGCCTTTTTTGGATTGGTTTTAAATTGTTGAACTATGAGACTCTGTTTTGTTATGTTATATAAGAAATATAGGTCTTGTTTTTACATGAACGTGTTCCCTATACCTTGTTTTGACATGTCAAAACGTATGAAGTTTTGAAATGTAAAAACGTGTGGAATTTTGTCAAGCTAAGCCAGGAATTCTAGCCTTGCCCCAGATCTGTTTGTGCTATCATGTCAACTCCTATTATGACAATTGACAATGGAAGACACTGAAAGTATACTATGAGACGTCATTTGACGTGGCACAGTGACGGACAACAAGTCCATTAAAACCTCTTATGGACAGACGTTCCGCTAGCGGAACGCCTCACCAATATCCAATGGTAGCGCCTGGCGCGAAATACGAAAAACCTTAAAAATGCTATAATTTCAATTTCTCAAACATATGACTATTTTGCAGCATTTTAAAGACAAGACTCTCCTTTATCTAACCACATTGTCCGATTTCAAAAAGGCTTTACAACGAAAGCAAAAGATTAGATTATGTCAGCAGAGTACCCAGCCAGAAATAATCAGACACCCATTTTTCAAGCTAGCATATAATGTCACATAAACCCAAACCACAGCTAAATGCAGCACTAACCTTTGATGATCTTCATCAGATGACACTCCTAGGACATTATGTTATACAATACATGCATGTTTTGTTCAATCAAGTTCATATTTATATCAAAAACCAGCTTTTTACATTAGCATGTGACGTTCAGAACTAGCATACCCACCGAAAACTTCCGGTGAATTTACTAAATTACTCACGATAAACGTTCACAAAAAACATAACAATTATTTTAAGAATTATAGATACAGAACTCCTTTATGCAATTGCGGTGTCCGATTTTAAAATAGCTTTTTGGTGAAAGCACATTTTGCAATATTCTGAGTAGATAGCCCGGCCATCATGGCTAGCTATTTTGACACCCACCAAGTTTGGCACTCACCAAACTCAGATTTACTATAAGAAAAATTGGATTACCTTTGCTGTTCTTCATCAGAATGCACTCCCAGGACTTCTACTTCAACTCCCAATGTTGTTTTGGTTCCAAATAATCCATAGTTGCTGCGTTTTGTTCTTGCGTTCAAGACACTATCCGAAGGGTGACGCGCCGGCGCGTATCGTGACAATACATTTCAAAATATTCCATTACCGTACTTCGAAGCATGTCAAACGCTGTTTAAAATCAATTTTTATGCGATTTTTCTCGTAAAATAGCGATAATATTCCAACCGGGAGACGTTGTATCCGTTCAAACACTGAAAATAGAAAATGGAGTCGTCACATGCACTTTTTTTTTTGAACGTTCACCCAACTCGGGAACTCGGGCCTCTGTCTAGAGCTCTGACTTTCTGACCTGAAGATCACTGACTTCATGTTTTGACCTTGTACTTTTATGAGTTCCCAGTTTTACCTTAAAGGTCATTCTTAATACTAGGATAGCTAATGATAGAGAGTGTAATTATTTAGACATAACTCCTGCTGATCCCTCTCCTGCTGTTGAAAGAACCACCATGAATAAACCTTCCCTTCCGGACTCTGGTACTCCACTCCTGAATCTTCCAGCTCATGCTTCATTCTTAATCTCGTTTTCCATTTCACCAACAAGAGAGGCCTTCTGTGACCTTTGAGAGAAGTGCATGCGTAAGCAGGTGTAAAAGGGCAAGACTGTGACGTGTGTGTCATCATTTGCTGATGCTGTACCTGGCGGGAGGTGGGTGGCAGGAAGCAGGCACCAGAACATTCAAAATGCCTGGCAACCAGTCATTAGGCTGAAAATGGCTCAACATCAGCCATTCTCTCCCTCTGTTTCCTGTCTTTATGTTTCCTCATAGAGGCTTGCTGTTCACATCACAATCTCATCGTCTACTTTTCTTGCCCACATCTCATCACTCTTTCCACCTACACAGTGGGGCATCTTAAGTTACATCATGGAATAGTCCTAGAAAATATTATATAAGCAGAATGATAAGCAGAATGTAGCAAATAATAGTTTAGCAAACCAAATGATTTTAATTAGTCAAAATACTATCTTGTGTTACCTCATGGATATTCCTAGAGTCTTCTTTCTTTGAGTGCAAATGTGTTGTGCAATAATGACCGATGAGCAGAATGTAGCACATATTCGCTTTCAAAGTATTCTCATTCACTTTCCTCATGTTTTTTCCAACTTCTTTTTCCAAGAGTGTTCCAGGAAGCTCTCCTGCTGACTAAGATCGTCACTGTGTTTTATTTTTACTCTTATTTTTTCCCCACAGTCGTAGTTGGCTTAGCAACAGGCTTGTGAATAACATCTTTGCAGCCATTTTAATGGATTAGACCAATATCATTATCATATAACTCAGGTTTATTAAAAAGTCTAGCGAATCATCTTTCCTTTCCATAGTGGGCCTTTCAAGAGAGTTCCCCTTTGATTCCGTTCTTTGTGCTTTCCATTTCATCCCACCTGTTCCACAAATGGAGAAAGGTCTCCACTCAGATAAGGCTATGTCAGGCATCAAATTGTCAGAGCAAGTTTTATCTATCTACCCATCCACACAAGTCCTAAAATTACACATCTTAATACAATCCCCAAGATTACGTAGCTGAATTCATGCATGAGATACTAAAGGAAGAGGCTCCTTCAGTTTGCTATTTATGTACTGAGCTGAGGACCAGGTGATAGACAACGTCTACAACATATTAGAAGAGCACATTGTTCGGTAAAAACAGGACTCAGATAATACTGCTTGTAATCCCAGCTAAATTGAGCTTGGTATCGCTGTAATTCATTTGTTGTTTATTTCCATTGGGACGTCATGGGCAGAAATCTTTCAGAATGTGCTTATTGATTTTGCTTCTAGACAAGGTCTGCCACATAATGTAGTAAATTTGCAAAAAGCTATTTGACAGGACGTGTTGGTTAGAGAGAAAGAGAGGGAGGTTCTTTTGGCCCTTTGTTCTTGCCCATGAAGGGAAACAGAGATATTATGTAGAGCCATTCACTACAGGCCATCCTTTCAAATGGTCAATTCAATTTCAGTCGAACTATTACAACTTTTCAAAGACATCACAAAGACAAAAGCCATGTTCCCTGCATTGTGTTTTTATTCTCCAAAATTGAGTCAATTAGTCATTAACAGTGTTGGAATGAGTTACTTGGAAACGTTTAACAAAAGTAACGCATTACTTTACAATGTTACTTTGAGTGGAAAGTTACTTTCATGAAAAAAGTCTAAATCTCACTGTTTGTTTGACTGTCGGAGGGAGCAGGAACAAGCCACGTGCGTTCTACCAAAGATAGTGAAGAACCTATCTTTAGTGAATAACCTAACTCAGGTCTGATCACTAGTTTCTCCTTTAACTGTGCTGCTTTCCTGTGCTTGTCTACAAGTGCTGCGCTATATATGGGCTGCTTAGCCATATACTGTATATTGTAAGCCAAACATCTTGTACAGATTTCCTATCTTTTCATTCAAAATCGTTCTCTTGAGCTGCCAGTTCTGGTTATAGACTGCACTTACATGGACCCATAGAGATGTACTGTATAGAGGGCACACTTGCCACTAGATGGGAAAGCCCTCTTCGGGCTTTGCTATTATAGATGCGATCAATGGCAAACATCAGAGGTGCACCCTCTATACACTTCTATGGACAGCAGCTGACATGACATTTCTCCAGACAACCATTCTCCTCTCGCTCGAGATCTAAATGAGTCAACAAGTCGAGATTGGATTATGGAAATATGCACCCGGTAGAGATGTGATTATGAAAGTAACTGTAATGATATTACCCAATTTGTAAAAGTAACATGTTACCTAACTCCATTACTCATAAAAGTAATCTGATTGCGTAAAGCATTACTTTTGTAACGCATTATCCCCAACACTGGTCATTAGCCAACTATATATAATTTGAAATAATACTTTGGTAAATAAATTACCGACAGGTATAATTCATAATGATACATAATGATGCTACATAGAGAGACATAGCATATTAAAAGCCTTATTCATGACATTGTAAAGGCTCATATAACAAGTAATAAAACATAACACCTGTTGGAATCATAAACCATACTTATATTCATGTCTTTCCCTGAAGGAATGAAAAGTATTCATGAAGGAAAGATGTAGGTCTTTATTTCATAGAAAGATAATGAAAGAAATGTTAACAGAAATGTGGGAGACAAGAAATTACCTTTCAAGAAAGGACCTTTGGGAAAGGTGAGAAAAGAGCCAGTGCATTAGAGCTCAGATTGCCTTCCTCACAGGCCTTCACTGCACTGTGTGAGTAAGCGAACGGAAGCTGCAGCCCTTGAAATGATTCGCTGTTGGGGTGTGTGGTATCCTTGCACCTTTGAAGGGGATTGTCGGAAGAGGGATAGCCATACAGCAAATTAAAAAGGAGCATTACCATGTCTTGTTCTCACAAAGCCCACAAATTGTCTACAATTAGCCTAGTTTCAGAGACTACAGCTGATGAGACCATTCAGACTGACTTTTGTCTCTATCTTTCATTATAGTAAAACAGTGGGTAGAAAATGGCTCCTTCACAGCTGTTGGCCCTTACTTACTTACTTGCTTACTTACTTAAGCCTTTGTATTCCTTACGGAACATAAGCCACGATGAATCGCCTCCATCCCTTTCGGTCTTGTGCCCTCCGCTCCAGGCGTTGCCATATCAGACCCTCTGCCTTCATCTCTTGCTCCGTTCTTCATCTTCAGGTGGTTCTAGGTCGGCCCTCTTTTGCGTTTGCTTGTAGGTTCCATGTCAGGTCCTGTTTTCTGATTGATCTATTATTTCTTGGTGTCTGTCCTATCCAGCTCCACTTCCTCCTCTTAAATTGTGCTTCTATTGGGTCTTGTTTTGTAGTTACCACAGATTAATGGTGTTGATGGTGTCTGGCCAGTGGACTCGCAGAATGCATCTGAGACAGTGGTTAATGAACGTCTGTAGTTTGTTCTGCATGTTAGTAGTGGTTCTCCATGTTTCCGATCCGTACCGAACAATGGATTTGACATTTGACATGTGTTTGGTTTTTGCAGATCTTATTTAGAGTGTCAAACGCTATTCTTGCTTTACCAATTCTTGCTTCATATCTTCATCCATCCCTCCGTCCACTGTTATCAAACTTCCTAGGTAAGTGAATATATCTACCTCATCTAGTTGGTTGTTTTCCATGGTTAATGGTGAGTTGTTTCTATTGTTGGTCCTAATGATTTTGGTTTACAGAGGGTTGATCTTAAGTCTGAGCGTAGCTGCTATTATTTCGAGAGTACGGGATTTGTCCTGCCTCTGTGTAATCTATTGCCAATCATCTTTTAGCTGTTCGGTGGGCTTTGCTGCGTGGTATTTCCTGATGATGATGATGGGGACAATCTTGGAACCAAGTGGGGGGGATGATGTCACACAGGAAGATTAGGCTACAACCATAGAGATCCTGTTAAGTATTCTAATTCCTCATTCTATGGCTACAACAGTGGTGGATTCCAGAACTGACTGAAGGAGAGATACTCTAACTTTTACTCTAACTTCTGCAACACATACAAAGCCCTCCCCCGCCCTCCTTTCGGAAAATGTGACCACGACTCCATTTTGTTGCTCCCAGCCTATAGACAGAAACTAAAACAGGAAACACCCGTGCTCAGGTCTGTTCAACGCTGGTCTGACCAATCGGATTCCATGCTTCAAGATTGCTTCGATCACGTGGACTGGGATATGTTCCGCATAGCCTCGGACAATAACATTTATGAATATGCTGATTCTGTGAGTTTATTAGCAAGTGCATCGGTGATGTTGTACCCACAGTGACTATTAAAACCCAACCAGAAACCGTGGATTGATGGCAGCATTTGCGCAAAATTGAAAGCGCGAACCACTGCTTTTAATCAGGGCAAGGCCACCGGAAACATGACCGAATACAAACAGTGTAGCTATTCCCTCAGCAAGGCAATCAAACAAGCTAAGCGTCAGTATAGAGACAAAGTAGAGTCGCAATTCAACGGCTCAGACAAGAGAGGTATGTGGCAGGGTCTACAGTCAATCACGGACTACAAAAACAAAACCAGCCCGTTGCGGACCACGATGTCTTGTTCCCAGACAAACTAAACAACTGCTTTGCTCGCTTTGAGGACAATACAGTGCCACCGACACGGCCCGCTACCAAAACATGCGGGCTCTCCTTCACTGCAGCCAACGTGAGTAAAACATTTAAATGTGTTAACCCTCGCAAGGCTGCCGGCATCCCTAGCCTCGTCCTCAGAGCATGCGCAGACCACCTAGCTGGTGTGTTTACGGACATATTCAATCAATCCTTATCCCAGTCTGCTGTTCCCACATGCTTCAAGAGGGCCACCATTGTTCCTGTTCCCAAGAAAGCTAAGGTAACTAAGCTAAATGACTATTGCCCCGTAGCACTCACTTCCGTCATCATGAAGTGCTTTGAGAGACTAGTCAAGGACCATATCACCTCCTGTCACGACTTCGGCAGAAGTTGATGTCTCTCCTTGTTTGGGTGGTGTTCGGCGGTCGACGTCACCGGTCTTCTAGCCATCGCCGATCCATTTGTCATTTTCCATTTGTTGTGTCTCATTTTCCCACACACCTGTTTTTTTCTCCCAATTACTGGTCATGTATTTAACCCTCTGTTTCCCCCATGTCTTTGTGTGTGATTGTAATTTGTTCAGGTCGGTATGTTCCGGCTAGTTTGTACCGGGTGCTGTTTATCACCCATGCTTTGTGGCAACTGTTCTTTTTGCACTTTGTAAATTGTTTACTTTGTGCTGTCGAGTAAAGTGCGTTGTTTCACTCATCTCTGCTCTCCTGCGCCTGACTTTATACACCAGCTACACCCACCACCCTGACACCACCACCCTACCTGACACCCTAGACCCACTCCAATTTGCTTACCGCCCCAATAGGTCCACAGACGACGCAATCGCAATCACACTGCCCTAACCC
The DNA here is from genome assembly GCF_965601325.2 of Salmo salar. Lineage (NCBI taxonomy): Eukaryota > Metazoa > Chordata > Actinopteri > Salmoniformes > Salmonidae > Salmo > Salmo salar. The sequence goes on along the minus strand of NC_138304.1, from coordinate 65,766,559 downwards.
ATCTGAACAAGAGGAATACCTATGTAACAATGCTGTTCATCGACTACAGCTCAGCATTTAACACCATAGTACCCTCCGAACTCATCATTAAGCTCGAGATCTTGGGTCTCGACCCCGCCCTGTGCAACTGGGTCCTGGACTTCCTGATGGGCCGCCCCCAGGTGGTGAGGGTAGGAAACATCTCCACCCCGCTGATCCTCAACACTGGGGCCCCACATGGGTGCGTTCTTAGCCCTCTCCTGTACTCCCTGTTCACCCATAACTGCGTGGCCATGCATGCCTCCAACACAATCATCAAGTTTGCAGATGACACTACAGTAGTAGGCTTGATTACCAACAACGACAAGACGGCCTACAGGGAGGAGGTGAGGGCCCTCGGAGTGTGGTGTCATGACAATAATCTCACACTCAATGTCAACAAAACAAAGGAGATGATCGTGGACTTCAGGAAACAGCAGAGGGAGCAGCCCCCTATCCACATCGACGGGACAGTAGTGGAGAAGGTGGAAAGTTTTAACTTCCTCGGCATACACATCACGGACAAACTTGAATTGTCCACCCACACAGACAGCGTGGTGAAGATGGCGCAGCAGCGCCTCTTCAACCTCAGGAGGCTGAAGAAATTCGGCTTGTCACCAAAATCACTCACAAACATTTACAGATGCACAAACGAGAACATCCTGTGTGGCTGTACCACCGCCTGGTACGGCAACTGCTCCGCCCACAACCGTAAGGCTCACCAGAGGGTAGTGAGGTCTGCACAAACAATGCATCACCGGGGACAAACTCTACTCTATACTATCTACTGCATCTTACCTATGCCGTTCAGCTATCGCTCATCCATATATTTATATGTACATATTCTTATTCATTCCTTCACACTTGTGTGTATAAGGTAGTTGTTGTGAAATTGTTAGATTACTTGTTAGATATTACTGCATGGTCGGAACTAGAAGCACAAGCATTTCGCTACACTCGCATTAACATCTGCAAACCATGTGTATGTGACAAATAAACATTTATTTGATTTGATCTGATTTGGAACAGAATGAAAGAAATGTTGTCAACAATCTGGAAATTGAGAAGACACTTCGCAAGAAAGGACTTGGGCCTAGTTTCAATCAGTATTGTGGAAGATCCTCAATTTAAATTGAGACTGCATTTATGGTAAACGCTGCATATGGGGGACCGTTGGGTGATGTGAACAGGGCGGTACTAACGTTGGGCAAAGCAGAACTTTATGCAAATACACAGCGATATTACGGTGCGATTGACTGATAAAATGCTCACTAGAGCTTCCGGCCACCACTGGACTAGCTGTTGATACCTAGCACTTCCTAGCATGCTGTCAGTTTGCTCGCACTCACATGATGAGCTACTATAGACGAAGCTGGAGTAGCTAGGCGCAGGTAGCCTAGTGGTTAGAGCGTTGGGCCAGTAACCGAAAGGTTGCTGTATTGAGTCCCCGAGGTGACAAGGTAAAAATCTGGCGTTCTGCTCCTGAACAAGGAAGTTAACCCACTGTTTCCCGGGTGCCAAACACGTGGATGTCAATCATGGCAACTCCCTGCACCTCTCTGATTCAGAGGGGTTGGATTAAATGCAGAAGACACATTTCAGTTGAATGCATGCAGGTGTACAACTCCCTAGGTATCCCCTTTCCCTAGGCGAAGCATTGCTAGTATGTGGATCTTGGCTGTAAGCAGACAGAAGCTACAGCCCTTGAAAGGATTCCCTGTTGGAGGTGTGGTATCCTTGCCCCTTTTGAAGGGGATTGTGAAAAAGGGATAGCTGTACAGCACATTGCCGAACAGCATTGCCCACAATACACACACGTGGAAATGAGTTTCCCTTACATGGCCTGCAATTCATTTCAGAGGCTACAGCTGATGAGACCATTCAGGCTGACTTTTGGCTCTATCCTTCATCATGGTCGCCCTGTGGGAAGTTAATGGCTCCTTCTCAGCGGTGTGCTCTGCTGCAGGCTATTTCCTGATGATGACGGGGCTTCTCCTGGAACCTGAGTGGATGATGTCACACAGTGGGAAATTCCAGAACAAGACTGAAGGAGGTCCTCTTCTCCTCCCACTCTCCCTCTCTGGATGACTGCCACCCTGACTCCCCCTCAAACTCCTCCTCACGGACTACAGCAGCACGGTGGTGTGTGTGCTTGCGCTCTCTCTCTCTGTCTCTCTCTCTCTGTGTCTCCCTCTCTCTCTGTCTCTCTCTATCTCTCTCTGTCTCTCTGTCTCATATTCCTCTGTAGCTTGGGAGACTCCGGCTAAAGCCAGCTAAAAGGTGACCCTTTTGTAACAACTGTGCTCCTGGCATGCCCCACTGTCTGTCCAGCGTCATCTCTTTACTCTCCTCTCTGCTCCTCCTCCTCTTCTCTCCTCCTCCATCCCCTCCACACATACTGAGCCCTCTGTTTTCTCAGCCCACATAGGGCACACTCATGAAGGAAAACCCGCCCATAGATATCGTTATAGTTGGCATACCTCCGTGACGAATGGCACAGTAAAGAGGAAAACACCTCACGATAGAAAAAAAAGAAAATGTGTCATTTGTGAAGAGGATATATTTTGAGACCGGATGCATCTTAAAATGCCTTCAGATCATCCACAGAACTGCTGTTAAAAAGACAATGACAGTGTGCGTAGGGGATTTCCTGTGGATCCTCTTTGACTTCTTGTTTCAGATTTGACTTGGTGCACAGATCATTGTTACGTCCCAAATGGCACCCTGTTCCCTATATAGTGCACTACTTTGGTCATACTAGGACCAGGAGTTTTCTTTGACCACATGACCTGACTAGGAAAAAACTCTTGGCCTTACAAATGTTATCCAAGCTAGTAATGTAGGCCGTCATTGTAAATACAAATTAATTGAATTGCCTTAAATAAATGTTAAATAAAAAGAGTAAGCACAAATTGTTAGAGCCAGCCGGAAGGGCTCATAGGAGCAGGAGCCTATATCCTGTTTCTGTAGCGTGAGGCACCTTGATGTACAGTGCATTCGGAAAGTATTCATACCCCTTGACTTTTTCCACATTTTGTTACGTTACAGCCTTATTCTAAAATGGATTAAATTGTTTATTTTCCTTGTCAATCTACACACAATACTGCATAACGACAAACCAAAAACAGATTTTGTATTTTCTTTTGCAAATTTTGTCAAAATAATAAAACTGTAATATCACATTTACATAAGTATTCAGACCCTTTACTCAGTACTTTGATGAAGCACCTTTGGCAGTGATTACATCTTTGAGTCTTCTTGGGTATGATGCTACAGGCTTGGCACACCTGTATTTGGGGAATTTCTCTCATTCTTCTCTGCAGATCCTCTCAACCTCTGTCAGGTTGGATGGGGAGCGTCACCGCACAGCTATTTTCAGGTCTCTCGGGAGATGTTCGATCGGGTTCAAGTCCGGGCTCTGGCTGGGCCACTCAAGGACATTCAGATGACTTGTCCCGAAGCCACTCCTGTGTTGTCTTGGCGGTGTGCTTAGGGTTGTTGTCCTGTTGGAAGGTGAACCTTCACCCCAGTCTGAGGTCCTGAGCGCTCTGGAGCAGGTTTTCATCAAGGATCTCTGTACTTTGCTCCGTTCATCTTTCCCTAGATCCTGACTAGTCTCCCAGTCCCTGCCGCTGAAAAACATCCCCACAGAATGGTGCTGCCACCACCATGCTTTACCGTAGGGATGGTGATAAGTTTCTTTCAGACATGACGCTTGGCATTCAGGCCAAAAAGATCAGTCTTGGTTTCATCAGACCAGAGAATCTTGTTTCTCATGGTCTGGGTTGTTAGATGCCTTTTGGCAAACTCCAAGTGGGCTGTCATGTGCCTTTTACTGGGGAGTGGCCTCCGTCTGGCCACTCTACCATAAAGGCCTGATTGGGTGCTGCAGAGATGGTTGTCCGTCTTGGAGGTTCTCCCTTCTCCACAGAGGAACTCTGGAGCTCTGTCAGAGTGACTATCGGGTTCTTGGTCACCTCCCTGACCAAGGCCCTTCCCCCAGATTTCTCAGTTTGGCCGGGGGCCAGCTCTAGGAAGAGTCTTGGTGGTTCCAAACTTCTTCCATTTAAGAATGATGGAGGCCACTGTGTTCTTGCGGACCTTCAATGCTGCATACATTTTTTAGTACCCTTCCCCAGATATGTGCCTCAACACAATTCTGTTTCGGCGCTCTACGGAAAATTCCTTTGACCTCACGGCTTGTTTTTTTCTGACATGCACTGTCAATTGCCTGTTTGTTCTTCAAAAGTTCCTTCCTCACCATCTTAAATAAGTAAGAACAGACATAGCTCTTGGTTCACTCCAGACTTGACTGCCCTTGACCAGCACAAAAACATTATGTGGCGCACTGCACTAGCTTCGAATAGTCCCCACGACATGCAACTTTTCAGGAACCAATATACACAGTCAGTTAGGAAAGCAAAGGCTAGGTTTTTCAAACAGAAATTTGCATCCTGCTGCACTAATTCCAAAAAGTTTTGGGACACTGTAAAGTCCATGGAGAATAAGAGCACCTCCTCTCAGCTGCCCACTGCACTGAGGCTAGGAAACACTGTCACCACCGATAAATCCACGATAATCGAGAATTTCAATAAGCATTTCTCTACGGCTGGCCATGCTTTCCACCTGGCTGCCCAACCCCGGCAACAGCTCTGCACCCCCCGCAGCAACTGGTTTGCTTTATCTTGGCCAGGTCACATTTGTAAATAAGAACTTGTTCTCAACTGACCTACCTGGTTAAATAAAGGTGAAATAAAAATAAAATAAAAACTGTGGGACCTTATATAGACAGCTGTGTGCCTTTCCGAATCATGTCCAATCAATTTAATTTATCACAGGTAGACTCCAATTAAATTGGTGAAACATCTCAAGGATGATCAATGGAAACAGGATGCACCTGAGCTCAATTTCGAGTCTCATAGCAAAGGGTCTGACAGTATTTCTGTCTTTTATTTTTGATAAATTAGCAAACATTTCTGAAAACCAGTTTTTGCTTTGTCATTATGGGGTATTGTGTGTAGATCGATGAGGACATTTTTTATTAAATCCATTTTGGAATAATGCTGTAACATAACAAAATGTGGAAAAAGTAAAGCGGTCTGAATACTTTCCCAATACACTGTACATGTAACGGTTGTCGTCGGGAATGGAGGACCAAAACGCAGCAGGAATGTGGATGCTCATCTTGTATTTATTTTAAATCAAGAGAACACCAAAATAACAAACAAAGAACGCACGAACAACAAAAACAGCTTGTCAGGCACACTCAGCACAACAAGAAACAATCTCCCACAAACACCAAACCAAACAATTACCCATATATAGGACTCTCAATCAGAGGCAACGAGAAAGCACCTGCCTCCATTGAGAGTCCAACCCCCCATCAACCTAAACATAGAAATACAACAAACCAGAAAGAACATAGAAATACAAAACATAGAACATAGACCGAAACCCGGAAATAATAAATCAAACACCCTACTACATACACCACCACCCCGAAACACATAAACAAAATACCCTCTGCCACATCCTGACCAAACTACAATAACAAATAACCCTTATACTGGTCAGGACGTGACAGTACAAGTGCTATCAAATTTATTTTTCAAATTTATTTATATAGCCCTTCGTACATCAGCTGATATCCCAAAGTGCTGTACAGAAACCCAGCCTAAAACCCCAAACAGCAAGCAATGCATGTGAAAGAAGCACGGTGGCTAGGAAAAACTCCCTAGGAAAAACTCCCTAGAAAGGCCAAAAACCTAGGAAGAAACCTAGAGAGGAACCAGGCTATGAGGGGTGGCCAGTCCTCTTCTGGCTGTGCCGGGTGGATATTATAACAGAACATGGTCAAGATGTTAAAATGTTCATAAATGACCAGCATGGTAAAATAATAATAATCATAGTAGTTGTCGAGGGGGCAACAAGCACGTCCGGTAAACAGGTCAGGGTTCCATAGCCGCAGGCAGAACAGTTGAAACTGGAGCAGCAGCATGGCCAGGTGGACTGGGGACAGCAAGGAGTCATCATGCCAGGTAGTCCTGAGGCATGGTCCTAGGGCTCAGGTCCTCCGAGAGAAAGAAAGAAAGAGAGAAAGAGAATTAGAGAGAGCATATTTAAATTCACACAGGACACCGGATAAGACAAGAGAAATACTCCAGATGTAACAGACTGACCCTAGCCCCCCGACACATAAACTACTGCAGCATAAATACTGGAGGCTGAGACAGGAGGGGTCAGGAGACACTGTGGCCCCATCCAATGATACCCCCAGACAGGGCCAAACAGGCAGGATATAACCCCACCCACTTTGCCAAAGCACAGCCCCCACACCACTAGAGGGATGTCTCCAACCACCAACTTACCGTCCTAAGACAAGGCCGAGTATAGCCCACAAAGATCTCCGCCACGGCACAACCCAAGGGGGGGGGGGGGGCGCCAACCCAGACAGGAAGACCTTAAGTCGTCCACATACATTCGGTTTACTCCTAGAAGAATTCGGCTATGAGAAGTGAACATCTGTGCTCGCATTCTCCCTTGAAAAAGTGGCAATATTACTGTTTGCCCTTCTTTTTTTAACCTTTTTTTCTCTCCAATTTTGTCTTATCCCATTGGTAATTACAGTCTTGGCTCATTGCTGCAACTCCCCTATGGACTCGGGAGAGGCAAAGGTCGAGAGCCATGCATCCTCCAAAACATGACCCCGCCAAGCCGCACTGCTCACTAAACCTGGAAGTCAGCCGCACCAAAGTGTCAGAGGAAACACCGTCCTACTGACAACCGAAGTCAGCTTGCAGGCAACCGGCCACCACATGGAGTCACTAGAGCATGATGGACAAGGAAATTCTGGCCGGCCAAAACCTCCCCAAACCCCGACGACGCTGTGCCAATTGTGCATCGCCTCGGAGGGTCTCCCGGTCACGATCGGCTGTGACACAGGCTGGGATCAAACCCGAGGCTGTAGGGACACCTCAGCACCGCGATGCAGTGCCATAGATCACTGCGCCACTCAGGAGGTCCTGTTTGTCCCTCTTGAGTTGCTGTAGTATCATGTTCACTTCCTCAAAATAGTCTGAATTAATCTAAGATAACTCAAGATATGTGTAATTCATTTGGACATTTTTGCAGAGGAGTCACGCAATTTTACATCTAATTAAGATGTTTGGTGCAGTATTTTTCAAGTGAAAAAAATGTGCTTTAAAACTAGTCCTCTGTCGTTGAATGACAACAAACATTTAATTGAAGGATCCCTACTCTTGACCAGTCACCAACGAAGAGGTGCTGACTTGGCTACCGAAGTTCGACAAGCCTAAAGAAAAATAAATGTGTTCTAGTACAGCCCAAAAAAGACCTGAACACTGCCCAACACCAAACCAGGGGTTAGAACCGGTTCAGGGAACAGAACCGAAAACCGGAAAATAACAAAATTCTCGAGGAACTGAATCCGAACCGGAAACTAAAGTGAGCTATACTGTTCCCGAAACAGAACCATTATTTTAAAAGCATGGGAACCAGTTATCAACATTCTTTTACATTCTGGGCATTTTTTCCCAGTCCCACAAAAATTACAGCAAAGCGCCTATGCAAAGCCCTCACTCTGTCACTTAGAAACTTATTCTATCGTTTGCCTGCCAACTGGAAATCTTTGCCAGTGGGTGTGCTGTATGTTGGCTCCCTGCCTCTCCCCCTCTGAAACATAGGTTACTGTATGCTACTGACAACGTTACATGTGTAATTCAGAAATTCAGGAGAGAAGTTTAATTAGAGAAGAATGGATTGACTTTTTCAATACTAGTAAAGTATACTATAATTATCACGTTTCACATTGGATTTAATAACAACAAAATGCTAAGACATGTTTTTTATTCTAGTGCTGCTCTGCACACACAAGTTTGTTAGCCAGCTAGTTTGCTCTGGTCCATCATTAAACCAACTCGGAAGTTCAAAGACATTCAAAGCCGCTCCTCCGTAGGTATAATTCTGTGGGCCTAATTCAGGTAATGCATGTCATAACAAGATGCTCGGCGCTTCAAGGCAAGCTTCCTTCACCCTCTCTCACTCTCTCCTCAATTTCAGTTGCATCTCGCGCCCTACACTGGTCTGTTCATAGTGACTAGGAGCACAGTCTGTGTGTTTGTCTTTCATTATGATTAAACCATGTAAAATATAATTAGCTCTTAACAACTTTCCTATACAGATTAAATTGCTTACCCGCTCCATAACAAGCGGCTCAATCCGCACTGATTGGTGAAGAAATGTAAGGTAAAAAAAATAACATTTCAGAGGTTTAATAAGAAACAGAAAGGAATGATATAAACCTGTACTTGTATGGGCTTCAAACCGGTTCAGAACATTATTTTGTTAATCGGGAAAAGTGGAACAGAATTAAAAAAATAATGATTCTGTTCAAAACAAAATTACTGGAAATCATTTCGGTTTCAACCCCTGTACCAATACAAACAAAAACGTCACAAAATGTAATCATAGTATATGCGCAAACTGTTTCGACTGGGAAGCATACGTTATGCTTTACTCCCAATTTATCACCTTAACGCTGAGTCCCAAGCAGAGACACATCAGGTCCCATTTCTACAGTCTTTGGTATGATCTGGCTGAGGAATTGAATTCCCAACCTTTCCATCTCAGGGCGGACACTCTAACCACAAGGCCACAGAGTCGGTAAACTCCTTTAGTGCTTTCGTAATATTTTTTGTCTCTATCTATTTTAACCAACGGAACAATGTAGCCTAAAATATAGAGACATATAATGCTACCTTTCTATTCTTTCTCTCATGGACCAAGAAGAATAGTAAGGGTCTTGCACAACATGTCTGTAGTTGCAAAAGTGTCTTGGACCATAAATAATAATAATGAATAAAACGAATCGATTGGATTTATATAGAACGTTTCTACAAACTGAGGTTCTCAAAGCGATTTACACAATAAGGGGGAAGAATCACGTTCTTACCTCTTATGTTTGAGTGGAAGAGACAGAGATAAGTTGTTGTGTAACATCATGCTGGATAAAGTGCTGCAAACTACTTGTATTCTTTTATCCAGAACAAAACACGTTGACACAGATCGTAAAAACAGATTCAAGTGGATAAATCCAATAAAAAGTGAATGAAATTGCATAACTGAAATGTAAATGGACACGTCAACCAATTTATCTACCACTCAAAACATAAATGATCCTATTCATTATTCCATCATGGGTCTGTACAACATGGCTCCTTTAGGGCCTGAGATTTCAATAGAAGTATTATGAAAATAATTTCTTATATATTGAGTGATAAACTAACATTTTCTCACTATAGGAACCCCTATCTGAAGGCTACTTACACTGAGTGTACAAAACATTAATATTGAGTTGCACCCCCTTTTTCTCAGAACAGCCTCAATTCATCGGGGCATGGAGTCTAAGGTGTTGAAGGCGTTCCACAGGGATGCTGGCCCATGTTGACTCCAATGCTTCCCACAGCTGTGTCAAGTTGGCTGCATGTCCTTTGGGTGGTGGACCGTTCTTGATACACACAGGAAACTGTTGGATGTGAAAAAGCCAGCAGCGTTGCAGTTCTTGAAACAAACCGGTGCGCCTGGCACCTACTACCATACACCGTTCAAATGCACTTAAATATGTTTTCTTGCCCGTTCACCCTATGAATGGTACACATACACAATCCATGTCTCAATTCTCTCAAGGCTTAGAAATACTTGTGACATCAATAAGGGATCATATCTTTCACCTTGATTTACTTGGTCAGCCTATGTCAGGTTTTGTACACTCAGTGTATATTTTCCTGAGCGAAGTTTAATAGTGTATAAGGCAAAAGACAGAGATATATTAATGTTATCTTGTATTTAATTCTGTGGCAATCGTCTCCATGGGAACGTGAGAACCTGTGTTTCAACTGAGTCAGAGGGGGCACTTTGGGTGTCCATGGCAACGTGGTGATTGAATTGAAAGAATGAGCGATGGCCAAGTGGCATAGGCAAGGTGCAATAGATGGTACAAAACACAGTAGACATATAATATCAGTAATGTAAGATGTGTGAACATTAATAAAGTGGCATTATTTAAAGTGGCATTGTTTAAAGTGACTAGTGATCCATGTATTAAAGTGGCCAGTGATTGGGTCTCAATGTAGGCAGCAGCCTCTCTGGGTTAGTGATTGCTGTTTAGCAGTCTGATGGTCTTGAGATAGAAGCTGTTTTTCAGTCTCTCGGTCCCAGCTTTGATGCACCTGTACTGACCTCGCCTTCTGGATGGTAGCGGTGTGAACAGGCAGTGGCTTGGGTGGTTGTTGTCCTTGATGATCTTTTTGGTCTTCCTGTGACATCGGGTGCTGTAGGTGTCATGGAGGGCAGGTAGTTTGCCCCCGGTGATGTGTTGTGCAGACCGCACCACCCTCTGGAGAGCCTTGCAGTTGAGGGCAGTGCAGTGATGATTGAGTTGGAGGCATGCATGGCCACGCCGTCGTGGGTAAACAGAGAATACAGGAGGGGGCTGAGCACGCACCCTTGTGGTGTCTCAGTGTTGAGGGTCAGCGAAGTGGAGATGTTGTTTCCTACCTTTACCACCTAGAGGCGGCCCGTCAGAATGTCCAGCACCCAATTGCACAGGTTGAGACCCAGGGCCTCCAGCTTGATGATGAGCTTGCATGGTACTATGGTGTTGAATGCTGAGCTGTAGTCAATGAACAGCATTCTTACATAGGTATTCCTCTTGTCCAGATGGGATAGGGCAGCGTGCAGTGTGATGGCAATTGCATTGTCTGTGGACCTATTGGGGCGGTATGCAAACTGGAGTGGGTCTAGGGTGGCCGGTAAGGTAAGGGTGATATGATCCTTGACTAGTCTCTCAAAGCACTTCATGATGGCAGAAGTGAGTGCTGCGGGACGGTAGGGATGCCGTCTGGGCCAGCAGCCTTGCGAGGATTAACACGTTTAAATGTTTTACTCACGTCGGCCACTGAGAAGGAGGGGGGGGCACAGTCCTTGTTAGCAGGTCGCGACGGTAGCACTGTATTATCCTCAAAGCGGACAAAGAAGGTGTTTAGTTTGTCTGGACTGGAAGCCTGACGTCAGTGTCCCTGACGTGGCTGGTTTTCTTTTTGTAATTCGTGATTTCCTGTAGACCCTGCCACATACATCTCATGTCTGCGCCGTTGAATTGCAACTCCACTTTGTCCCTGTACCGAAATTTCGCTTGATTGATTGACTTGCGGAGAGAATAACTACACTGCTTATATTCAGCCATATTCCCAGACCTCTTTCCATGGTTAAATGCGGTGGTTCACACTTTTAGTTTTGCGCAAATTCCGCCATCCATCCACGGTTTCTGGTTAGGGTAGGTTTTAATAGTCACAGTGGGTACAACATCTCCAATGCACTTCTTTATAAATTCACTCACCGAGTCAGTGTATAGATCAATGTTATTATCTGAGGCTGACCGGAACACATCCCAGTCCGCGTGATCAAAACAATCTTGAAGCGTGGATTCAGACCAGCGTTGAATGGTTCTAGTCACTGCTACATCCTGTTTGAGTTTCTGCCTATAAGACAGGAGTAGCAAGAATGCGTAGTGGTCGGATTTGCCGAAGGGAGGGCGGGGAAGGGCTTTGTATGCAACGCGGAAGAGTAACAGTGATCGAGTGTATTACCCCCACGCGTAGTGCAATCAATATGCTGATAGAATTTAGGTAGCCTTGTTCTCAAATTTGCTTTGTTAAAATCCCAGCTACAATAAATGCAGCCTCAGGATATATGGTTATATGGATATATGGTTTCCAGTTTACATAGAGTCCGGTGAAGTTCCTTGAGGGCCGTCTTGGTGTCTGCTTGAGGGGAAATGTACACAGCTGTGATGATAACTGACGAGAATTCTCTTGGGAGGTAATATGGCCGGCATTTGATTGTAAGGAATTCTAGCTCGAGTGAGCTTAACCTCTCTGGGCTAGGTGGGACGAAATCGTCCCACCTACGCAACAGCCAGTGTAATCCCGTGGCGCGATTTTCAAATACCTTAGAAATGCTATTACTTCAATTTCTCAAACATATGACTATTTTACACCATTTTAAAGACAAGACTCTCGTTAATCTAACCACACTGTCCGATTTCAAAAAGGCTTTACAACGAAAGCAAAACATTAGATTATGTCAGCAGAGTACCCAGCCAGAAATAATCAGACACCCATTTTTCAAGCTAGCATATAATGTCACAAAAACCCAGAAGACAGCTAAATGCAGCACTAACCTTTGATGATCTTCATCAGATGACACACCTAGGACATTATGTTATACAATACATGCATGTTTTGTTCAATCAAGTTCATATTTATATCAAAAACCGGCTTTTTACATTAGCATGTGACGTTCAGAACTAGCATACCCCCCGCAAACCTCCGGTGAATTTACTAAATTACTCACGATAAACGTTCACAAAAAACATAACAATTATTTTAAGAATTATAGATACAGAACTCCTTTGTGCAATCGAGGTGTCCGATTTTAAAATAGCTTTTCGGTGAAAGCACATTTTGCAATATTCTGAGTACATAGCCCAGGCATCACGGCTAGCTATTTAGACACCCACCAAGTTTAGCCCTGACCAAACTCCGATTTACTATTACAAAAGTTTGATTACCTTTGATGTTCTTCGTCAGAATGCACTCCCAGGACTGCTACTTCAATAACAAATGTTGGTTTGGTCCAAAATAATCCATCGTTATATCCAAATAGCGGCGTTTTGTTTGTGCGTTCAAGACACTATCCGAAGTGTAAACAAGGGTCACGAGCATGGCGCAATTCGTGACAAAAAAAATCTAAATATTCCATTACCGTATTTCGAAGCATGTCAACCGCTGTTTAAAATCCATTTTTATGCCATTTTTCTCGTAAAAAAGCGATAATATTCTGACCGGGAATCTGCGTTTAGGTAAACAGACAAAAGAAAACAAAGCATGAGGTCGACTCGGGCACGCGCCTGAGTCTCACAGTACTGTAACCAGCCACTACCCAAACGCGCTACTTTTTTTCAACCAGAGCCTGCAAAGCCACGATTCAGCTTTTTGCCGCCTTCTGAGAGCCCATGGGAGCCGTAGGAAGTGTCACGTAACAGCAGAGATCCTCTGTAATGGATAGAGATAATCAAGAAGGGCAAGAAATTGTCAGACAGGCCACTTCCTGCATGGAATCTTCTCAGGTTTTGGCCTGCCATATGAGTTCTGTTATACTCACAGACACCATTCAAACAGTTTTAGAAACTTTAGGGTGTTTTCTATCCAAAGCCAATAATTATATGCATATTCTAGTTACTGGGCAGGAGTAGTAACCAGATTAAATCGGGTACGTTTTTTATCCAGCCGTGTCAATACTGCCCCCTAGCCCTAACAGGATAAGCACTTGAGTTCCTGTATGTCGTTATGATTACACCATGAGTCGTTAACCTCTTGGGGCTAGGTGGGACGCTAGCGTGCCACCCGTGGTGCACTCCATCAACAGCAGGTGCATTTCAAGAGCGGCAAATTTGAATCCAAATAAATGTCAAAATTCAAATTTTTCTAAAATACAACTATTTTACACCATTTGAAAGATAAACATCTCCTTAATCTAACCACGTTTTACGATTTCAAAAAGGTTTTACGGCGAAAGCATAAATTTAGAGTATGTTAGGACAGTACATTTACAAGAGTTGTGTGTAATGTTTTGTCAAGTCAAAGACAGGGTCACCAAAACCATAAAACCAGCTAAAATGATGCACTAACCTTTTACAATCTCCATCAGATGACACTCCTAGGACATTATGTTAGACAATGCATGCATTTTTAGTTCTATCAAGTTCATATTTATATCCAAAAACAGCGTTTTACTATGGCATTGATGTTGAGGAAATCGTTTCCCTCCAATAACCGGCAGTCAAGTCAGCGTCACAAATTAAATAATTAAAATTAGAAAACATTGGTAAAATATTATATTGTCATTTAAAGAATTATAGATTTACATCTCTTGAACTCAATCAACTTGCCAGATTTAAAAATAACCTTACTGGGAAATCACACTTTGCAATAATCTGAGCACTGCGCCCAGAAAAATACGCGTTGCGATACAGACTAGACGTCATGTTGGGGAGATCTAAAATCGAAAATACTATGTAAATAATCCATTACCTTTGATTCTCTTCATCAGATGTCACTTCCAGGTATCACAGGTCCATAACGAATGTAGTTTTGTTCAAAAAAGCTCATCATTTATGTCCAAAAATCTCCGTCTCGTTAGCACATGATGTAAGCCAGCCGGACTTCTCGTCATGAACGAGGGGAAAAAATATATTTCCGTTCGTTCAAACATGTCAAACGTTGTATAGCATAAATCATTAGGGCCTTTTTTAACCAGAACATGAATAATATTCAAGGTGGACGAATGCATACTCTTTTATAACGTATTGGAACGAGGGTACCCAACATGAACTCGCGCGCCAGGTGTCTAATGGGACATCATCGTTCCATGGCTCTTGTTCGGTCAGATCTCCCTCCAGAAGACTCAAAACACTTTGTAAAGGCTGGTGACATCTAGTGGAAGCAATAGGAAGTGCCAAAATATTCCTAAGCCCCTGTGTTTTTCAATGGGATAGGTTTAAAGTCAATACAACACATCAGGTATCCACTTCCTGTCAGAAAATGTCTCAGGGTTTTGCCTGCCAAATGAGTTCTGTTATACTCACAGACACCATTCAAACAGTTTTAGAAACTTTAGAGTGTTTTCTATCCATATATAATAAGTATATGCATATTCTAGTTACTGGGTAGGATTAGTAACCAGATTAAATCGGGTACATTTTTTTTATCCAGACGTGCAAATGCTGCCTAGACCCAACAGGTTAATCATGAAGCATACACCCCCATCCTTCCTTATCCCAGAGAATATGTTTATCTCTGTTGGTGCGATGCATGGAGAAGCCCGGTGGCTGAACCGATTCCGACAACATATACTGAGAGAGCCATGTTACATGAGAGAGAATGTTACAATCTCTGATGTCTCTCTGGAAGGCAACCCTTGCTCGAATTTGATCTACCTTGTTGTCAAGAAACTGGACATTGGCGAGTAGTATACTCGGGAGCGGTATCAATCTATTATAAGATCATATAGAGAAGCTAGCTAGTGAGGGAAAGGGTTCTCATCATCTTCTCAGAGGCTAATGGTGAACGTTGTACACAATCCAGGAGATACACAAGGGTCTTTGAGGGCCATCAGAACACGATGCCATCCAGGATATTGGTTGAGTTGCACAAAATTTAAGGATCACACAATATTATATTCATTCAGATAAAGCTGGCACTAACCACATTTCCATCCACAGTTTTTGTGCGAGTAAAGTCATATAGTATTAAAAAACAATAATGGCAGCTGTGATGGAAACAGGAAGTTCAGGTGCAATTTTATAAATGCAGACAAATCATTTGTACATTCGACATGGTGGGATCTTTTTATGTCAATCAAATTATTTATGTGAGAAATGGCGGTGGAAATGCCTTTATATAATAACCATCATATTGAAGTAGATTGGTTCGAGATGATATGGTGTGTGGTACTCCCACTGCGGTTCGGTAAACCATGCAGTTTATTAGGCTACAGATTAAATAAGTTATGATCAACTTCACAGGGTGGTGAAGTGTATGGTGATGAGCTTGATGTTCCTTTCCAAAAAATATTAAGGGTCTTATTCTGGTGACATGATGGTCGATGCTTGACTGACATTTGACAAAAAAATATTATCCATAATAATCTTATCCATAATAATATTTTTCACACTATGTGCAGGACAACAATCATGTCCCCATGAGTAGGGCAGATGTATCACATATCTCAGCTGAAATGACAGAACATGATACAGGTGGAAGAGGATAATTCCTCGGCTCCCAAGGACAAAGACGGAGTGAATGAAACATTGGAGTTGGTACCTGGTGAGCCAGAGTCTACCACAGTGACCTCTCATTCCATGAAAAAGAACAGGAATAAGAGCAAAAATGCTAAAAATGAAGCTGGGTAAGTGGCTACTGAGAGCAGCGACAATCATAACCCAATAGAAAACTCTGAGGTTAATAAGTGACCCCGAAGGCAGTGCAACTCTCTGCGGAATACAAAAGAAGGCAGCCAAACATCAATGCTGGCCTTCATTCAAACATTCCGGAATCAACAAACACCCAAGCAGTCCAGGGTACCAAGCTTCCCATCAGAGTCTGGAGTTAGGTCACCTGCAGAAAAAAAGACTGATATGGAGGATGGAATCCTGGGAGAAGTGGAGAAAAGTCCCCCTAATTAGCCATCCAGACCGAAATCGTTGATGAATGGTGGAACGCCTCCCTACCTCTGAGGAAGCACAGTTCCCGCTCAGCCCAGTCAAAACTGTTCGCTGCTCTGGCACCCCAATGGTGGAACAAGCTCCCTCACGACGCCAGGACAGCGGAGTCAATCACCTCCTTCCGGAGACACCTGAAACCCCACCTCTTCAAGGAATACCTAGGATAGCATAAAGTAATCCTTCTAACCCCCCCCCCCCCTTAAAGGATTTATATGCACTACTGTAAAGTGGTTGTTCCACTGGATATCATAAGGTGAATGTACCAATCTGTAAGTCGCTCTGGATAAGAGCGTCTGCTAAATGACTTAAATGGAAATGGAAATGGAACATGAATGATTGAAATCATCTATATTTGAGTAGCCTATATTATCTGGATCAGAGAAGAACATCTGTGTATGTGAGCATAACCTCTGTCACTAACATGGCTTTTCACGAGAATGATCAATCTGCAGATAACTCTTGATACACGTCCCAAACAAAACCCGCCTTCGAGACAGAAACTAGTTCCCTTAACCTAGGTATTAGAAAACATTGTACCATGAAACCATTAATCAGTCTAAAATGCTCTGGGACCATGGTTCCAAGCCTAGAGGAATATTGGGAGGTCATCTGAATATTCGTAGAATTATTTCTAAGAGTGAACAGGTTGAACATTTATTAAATGACTCTAATCTTGATTTTGTTCTGTTTCTCTTAGACATGGCTGAAGAAATCTTCTCCTATTTCTGCCTTTAATGTCCCTGGATATTCCATATTAAGATTGGACAGGGGAGAGGGCAGAGGAGGTGGATTGCTTATGAACATGAAAGATAACTTTAAATGCAATCGTATCATATGGAAACATGTCAATGACCTTGAATGTATGGGGCTGAATGTCTTTCTCTCGCCTCATATGTATCTCACTATTATGGGATTATATCAACCACCAACATCTGATATCTCATTTTATGACCATTTAAATGCCATGCTTAAAGAATGTGATCATAAGAAGGAGATCATCTTCATGGGTGATTTCAATATGAACTGGGGAAACAAAATTTGCAAGAAAAAAATCAGAGAACACAGACTATTTCAACCTGACTCAAATAATACAAGGTCCAAACAGAGTAACACAGTCATCCCAGACTGAAATTGAGCTGGGGTTTACTAACTGACCTGATCAAATAACTAGCTTATCGGACCACAATGTTACATTGGTGGTTAGAAAACTCACTAAAAAGAGATTTAAGAACCATATTAATGATTTTAAAAATCCTGGAAAGTGAGCAGAGTAACTACGATGCAGCCAAATTGACTGGTCTGGTCTGTTAAGCAATGAAGACCCAGAGTCTGGAAACAGAACATTTCTGTCAGCTACTGACAAAGCGGATACCTCTTTTACTAGGAAATTTCTACGTAAGCCAAGACGGAAAAACTCTAGCATGGCTCAACGAGGACATCTGGAGGCAGATGAGAGAACGAGATCTTTCCTTGAAAAAAGCACTGAAGTCTGGTCAGAATGATGACAGAGGTATATTTACAGCCCCAAGAAATAAGGTGATAAGGAATATACAAAAAAGCAAAAGCAGAGTTCTTTCTTAGCGTGATCAATGAAGCAAAATGTCACATTCCTCTTTGTCAGAAGATATGTTGAAATCGCTGTCGGAAAAAGTGGACCAATATGCAGCGGATTGCGTGCTCATCATCATTTATTTTCAATGTGAACACAAGGAAAAAACAATAACCAAAACTCACGACAGGAACAGTGTAGCAGGCTAAACAAAAGCAGTGCTAACATACAACTACCCACAAGTGACAAACAAAACACACACCTACTTATAGGACTCCCAATCAGAGGCAACTAGAAACACCTGCCTCCAATTGAGAGTCCAGCAACCAAACCTGCACATAGAAAACTTAATCTAGAACCTACTCATACTAAAACATACACCACAAAACCCCGGAACACATAAATAACACACCCCTCTAAGCTATACACAAAAAAAACACCTTACAAAACAAACATACCTCTGCCACGCCCTGACCAAATAATACAAATAATCCTCTATACTGGTCAGGACGTGACACAAAAAGAAATGGCAAAGTGATTTGGGAAAATCTCAACCAGCTAACAGGGAGAGGAGCTGAAAAGTGCAAAAAAAAACATCCCAAATTGAAGGTTAATGGGATTCTATATCAAGTCTCCAATTTCAAATCCACCACCTTTAACTATTTTTTTGCTGACTCTGTCAGGGAACTGGCTCAAAGATTTTCAACCAAGACCACAGTTCTCACTCCCATAGATAATAATAAATCAATATTCAGAATTGCTGAAATCTCAGCATCAGCAGTGGACAGTATTATTAGCTTCTTCAGGAGCTTTAGAACAAAATATTTATTTGGTCTAGACACTGTATTCCTGAAGAGACACAAATATTCTCTGATTGCCCCTATTGTACATCTAGTTAATCTGTCCATCAAATACGGGTTCTTCCCCAATGCTTGGAAGTCTGCTGCTGTGATACCTGTTTTAAAATTTGGTGACCCAACACTGGTGGAAAATTACCAACCTATAAGCATTCTTCCAGTGCTATGAAAAGTAGCTTAAAAATGGGTGGCTGATCATCTTACTGATCACCTCATTCAGGGCAACTCCATACATCAAATGCTATTTGGATTCAGAACTAACTATTCTACCGAAACAGCCAATTGCTATTTTCTGGAGTGCATTAAATCTAAACTGGACATAGGTAGTGAAGTCGGTGTAGTCATTTTGGATCTTAAAAAGGCCTTTGATACTGTGAATCATGAGGTCCTCCTATCCAAACTATCCTTCCTTAATGTGTCCACTGAAGTTATTAGTTGGATGTATTCCTATCTGACAAACAGAAGTCAGGGGGGTTGTTTGGGGTACACTCAATTGGACTCTCTTTACTATAACATTGGTGTCCCACAAGGGTCAAAATTAGGCCCCCTTCTGTTTACCATCTATATAAATGATCTCCCACTTGCTTGCCGACAAATTAACTTGCAGATGTATGCAGACGTTACAGTTCTGTATGTACACTCAAAAAATAGACAACTAGTTGTTAATAAGTTAACTGAAGTTATGGTACATGGATGTTTCAAAGATATAAAATCACTCATAATGTCTCTTATGCAGAGGCTGCAAGGCAGATTGGTGGAACTATTCAGCAGAATGATGGAGATAATAGGGTCAGTCCTGGAATAAAGGGACCTACTGTAGGAATTGTTGCTTATGTTGGTCCAGATGTGGATATGAGACCTGTTCCGAAATCTTTCTCTCACAAATGTGTCGTTTCTAAGGACACCTTAGTAGTTAATCAGATTGACTTTATAGCCTTCATTAGAAAGGTTATCAACCTGTCTGCGTTTGTGGAAAGTTGAAGACCATTGTGGAAGCAGCAACAGAGTTTTTAGGAGTAACAGATGTTACTGTCGCCATGACTGTTGATATGTTGACTCCTAATAATACTAATGATGGAATGTCTCAGTATGGTGATAATTACAGTTATGGTTTTTGTCATCCTTCAGTGGAATACCAGAAGCCTTATTGCTAATGGTCAGGAGTTTAGGAACTATATAATAGATTTAAAGATCAAACCTGATGTGATATGTGTTCAAGAAACATGGACTAGACCACATGTTGATTTTATTATTCCTGGTTATTGTTCAATCAGATCTGATCAATCAACTGGACAGAGTGGTGGGTGTGCTACGTTCATAAGGGAAGTTCTGTATATCGTAATATAACTTTTCCAGCTGAATATGAATGTATGATGGTGGAAATCTACAGTGCAGGTAGTAATAAGGTACACAATTTTTAAAACCCTTGTAATCAACTGTCTGTAGCGACGTTTGATGGAATATCAGGAGAATTGGGCTCTGGAGAGATATGGCATGGTGACTTTAATACACATAGTAGTTTATTGGAAAGCACACATACAGATGCTAATGGTACTATTGTGTAAAATTTGATGGAAACAAGAGCATTAGTATGTCTTAGTGATGGATGTGGTACAAGAGTTGATGTTGTTAGAGGGGTTACATCCTGCCTGGACCTCACAATGGCTTCTAACTCTATTTCATGTGTGAATGGAATGGAATGAATTATTCTACCGTTGGAAGTAATAATTTCCCAATTTTGTGTACCATGAACTTTGATGTTTACTGTTCAGAAGATGGGTCTTTCATAAAGCAGACTGGGAAAAGTTTGGTGATCATTATTAAAGTCTGTTGGACTGTTGTCTTTAGAGAGGCCGGTTGAAGTATGTGCTGCCTCTGTAACCTCTCTGGTTTTGAGTGCTGTGAATTTATATGTACCAATGAGGGAAGTGGGTGAGAAAAGGAAGGTGGTTCCTTGGTGGACTGAAGAGTGCACTGCGGCTATTTCTAGAAAGAAATAGCTGCGTAGGAATATAACTCCGGAAAATCTAGTTGATTTCCAAAGGAAGAGCACTTAGTACATAGAATCATTAAGTCTGTCAAGAGAAATGCATGGATACAGCTCTGCTCTACAATAGGCAGCGGTACTGAGCTGGGCGATGTATGGTCTATGTTGAAGAAGATGACTGGAAGAAGCAAGTCCACTCGAATTCCAGTTTTGGTTGTGGGTATAAAAATGTCCATAACTGATCAAGAAAAAGCTGACTTGTTGGGGAAGACATTTGCTAGGGTACATAGTGCCGTTACTTTGGATGACGTATATAAGCAACGCAGGTGTGAGATTTGAAATGCTCATGTTAATGTGTATAAGAAAAGGGATATTGCTGACTTCTTTGGATGCTGGTTTTACCATACGTGAGATGTGTTCAACCTTAATAGGCTGTGGATATACTGCCCCCAGTCATGATCAGTTGTGCTATGTAATGTTTAGGCATCTACCTGATGTGGTCATACATCTTCTCCTGCATTATTTAATAATATTTGGAGTGAGGGGGTTATACCTTCTGGTTGGAAACGTGCAGTAATATTACCTTTTGTAAAGCCTTCTAAGGACGCTTCATGTGCTGATAGTTACAGACCAATAGCACTGACCTCTAACTTGTGTAAACTGATGGAAAAGATGATAATAGATTGTCATATTTCCTGGAACATAGAGGTTTATTGAGTCAATGTCAGAGCGGATTCCGAAAGGTAGATCTACTTTGGATGCATTAGTAAAGGTGAGCAATGAAGTTGAGAAAACTCTGGTCATTAAAGAAGCAATGGCTACTGTCTTTTTTGACATTGAAAAGGCTTATGATGCTGTGTGGAGAGAAGGCCTACTGATTAAGATGGAAAGACTTGGTATTGGTGGGAGATTATATAACTGGGTTTTAGCCTTCTTAATTAATCACTCTTTTCGAGTTAAAATAGGATCCATTTTATCTGAAGCCTATGGAGTTGACAATGGTATTCCTCAAGGCAGTGCTATCAGTCCTATTTTGTTCAACATTATGATTAACAATGTGTCTTCAAATGTAGGTAGGTGTATTGGGGCTTCCTTATATGCTGATGATGGAGCCATTTGGAAGAGGGGAAGGAATGTCTCTCATGTGACCAAATCTATTCAACAAGCTATAGTGGATGTAGAAAGATAGTCGATTGACTGTGGTTTTAAATTGTCAGTGACGAAGTCTTGTTGTATGTTCTTCTTGAAGAAGAAAGTTGCTGATAATATACAGTTGTTTCTGTATGGACAGCCTATGGGGAGGGTTTCTAAGTTCAAATATTTTGGGCTATGGCTCAATGAGCGATATACACGGAATGAAACAAAGTGTAAGAAGGTGTTTTAAAGCTGTGAGGTTAAGCATTCCACTGCTACTGTTCTAGATGACTGTTGGGAATATACTAGTAGACAAGGCATTGGTTTTGGTTGGACAGTTGAAAAGCTTGCTGACGAGAGTGGTTTGAGGGAGTTGGAGGTTGGCACTCATGTGGTGATAGGGGATGTTCCTCCATGGTTACTCCCAGATCCTGTTGTTGATCTAACCTTGGTAGAGAAAAGGAAAGATTGGTCAGTGGTAGTCAGTGGTATAGGGAAACTGGTTGACAATTACATTGGTTGAAGTTTTTATGCTTTTTTACCTCTTTTCACAGATGGACCAATGACCCAGATAGTGGACGCACAGGAGCAGGCATTTACGCTCCTGAATTTGATGTGGAAGACTAACAGATGAACTGTCAGTATACTCAGTTGAACTGTTGGTGATAATAGTTGCCCTCCAGTGGGTGGAGGACGTACAACCTGTTAGAATTATAGTATGCTTAGATTCTCTGTCTGTATTGAATAGTTTATCATCTGGTAAATCTAATAGGAGTGACCTACTATTGGATGTATTAATGTTATTATGGAGAATTGAGAGAATGGGTGTATTCGTGAGATTCTGCTGGGTCCCAGTACATTTGGGTGTGGAAGGGAAGGAAATTGTAGATCAGTTAGCCAAAAGAGCTTTGAAACGAGATATATTTGATATTAATGTTCCACTGGGTAGAGGTGAGGCCAAATGTATGATCAGAGCCATTTTGATAGATATGTGGCAGAAGAGATGGGTCTCTGAGCCCAAGGGACGGCATATATAGGCCCTCCAGAAAGGTCGGTGGACCAAGATTCAAAGGTCAAATTAGGAAGGAAGAGGTGGTGTTTGCTCGATTGCGCTTAGGACGTTGTACATTGAACTCGTCATTACATCTGGTTGGCAAGCATGTGAATGGTTTGTGTCTGGAGTGTCTGGTCGATGAAACCGTGGCGCATGTGTTGTTATATTGTTGTAAGTATGTTGAAAGATTCGGTCATCGAGGGTCATTGAGGTTGGCCGGGGTTGGGGGGGTTTGGAAGAGATTTGGGGGATGGGGGAGGGTCTATTAGAAGTTAGTAGGGCTCTTTTTTTTATTTTCTCAGAAGTACTGAGTTAGGTAGGAGGATTTAGAAATGTTGTAAACCGTGATTGACCACACACTCCCGCACAGTAGGTGGCGGCATGCACCTTTAACATTGGTTTGCGGACCGCCATTATATCATATAAGAAGAAGAATAACCCTTCCACCCCAGCTGCCAATTGGCAGTGAATGCATTCCAGAGGCATGGCAGATCCTTGCCTGCAGAGCATTTGATGGCTTCGTTTGGTGAGAGCACTTGGTCAATGGAGTTTATAAGAACTGTGAAAGTAGTATAGACACCTGCCTGCTGGACTGTCTTCCTGTGTCCCTTTATGTTTGGTTTGTACTTTGTGCTTTTAAACAGCATGGTTTTTAAAAGAAATGGAATGGAAAGAAACTGCATTGATGGTGTGCGTTGGCAATTTCAGAACATGCTGGAACTAAATATTGTGGAAAAAGCCATGCCTTACAAAATAAATGTTTGAAAACTGTCCCTTTGTTGTCTGCCTCTGCTTCACTCAGCCTCCTCGACCCAGACCAAGATCCTGTTACTTTTCCACCACATGACAGTAACAGTTAAACATATTTAGTTGGCTATAATTAGTTACAGCAAAGCTCTTTGCTAGCAAGCGTAACGCTGTCTCTAAAACTGAAAATATTTTTTCTTCTAATGTTTCTTTTTTTTAAGTTTGTCTGCACTTTCTAAACATATTCACATGTTACTATCATTGTTGCATTCCATTGAACCTTCAAGGGGTGATAAATAAAATCAATATTATTTAGGTCAACAAGTTTGAAAGATCCAAGGTATTACAGATAATTGTATTCTATCATTTCATAATGATCAGACAATTTCAGAGGGTCAGGTAGTTCAAAGACTGCGAAACCTCTGTGTCCCAAATGGCACCCTATTCTATACATGTTGCACTATTTTTGACCAGAGTCCTATGGGGAATAAGCTGCCATTTGGAACGCAGACCCTGATATTCCTTATGGAAGACTTGGCTAACTGGTGTGTGTAAACAGGGACTCTGCGTTTTTCACTGTCAGTTCTCAAGTCATTGGTTCTCCAGCTGATTCAGGTGACTCAGAGACTTGTAGATGGGCAATTATCATGTGTGTTATTGCTGCATTTGTTTTCTTGATTTGCCCCTTTTTAGCCAGACTAGACTTGTTTTTTTTGTCCTCACAGGACAGTAACAGTGTTTAAAGTCACACATTAGTTTTTATAGATAGTGTTAATATGAAAATAACATCTGCATCATAGAACTGACAAACTGTGGTTTATAAATGGAATGTACTGCTTTGGTCTCAGAACAGGGAATTTCACGTCTAACCCATAAACCCTGACGGTTTGCAAACTCACAAAGAAGCCCCTAATGTTGAGCATGTGACTTATCTACTATATTTTGGCACTAAAAGACATCCCTCACTAAAACCACTACTAATGAGGGTCTATCCCAACAAATAACTGTGTGTAAGGCCTGACACAAATGTCTAGTTTGGTAGACTACAGGAAACAATGGACCGCCTGTATTCAATCGAACACAATAAAGGTCATTGAGTTTCCAGCTAAACATCCCAAAGGAAAATGAATCGTGATCCCAGTGCGGAAAAAAACAACTCCATTACGACTGAATATGTGGGCCTCGCACAAAGCCGAAAGTCACGAAGTAGAGAGGGTGTGAGTGCCGAGGCGTCAGATCATTAGGTGCGTTCGATATTAACACCCCGACCTGTAATACCTGGGCACAATGGCAATAATGTACAGGTAATCTTAGCACAAAGACTCAATGTTCACCGTAGGCTGCTCTTTCAGGGGGCTACGTCCTCCTCCACCCAGCCGAAGTTCTCTGTCTCAGTCACATTTTAAATAAATGAAATTACCAGAGCGCTTCGTGCACTCTGCTCTCATTGGCTCAGCATTAACTCTGTACAAAGCGAACTGGACACTTGGTTGAGGTTACTTTGACCGTATACGTTATAATTCAAGTGGTCAGTTTTCAGATATGATAAAGATAATTATTACCATCCAAACACAAAACCAATCACACAAACCAAACACAAACACCCAACAAAATGCTTGGAAAAAATCATTATTGTGAGCATGTATTTATGTTGACATTTGAACACTCTTGCCAGTTTTTCTGAATTAATTATTCTCTTGTGACAGTTTGCTGTGTCAACATCAAAACGTGAATTTGCATTTGGGAGAGAGTGTTGGAGGAGGGAACAAAGCAGCCAGCTGAGAGCCAGGAGGATCATGGGAGATTATGCTGCTACGCTGTCTCCAACTGTTCAACTCTCTCGCAGTAAAAACAATCACATTGAGTCAGACTCTCATCTCTGTGTGTGTGTGTGTGTGTGTGTGTGTGTGTGTGTGTGTGTGTGTGTGTGTGTGTGTGTGTGTGTGTGTGTGTGTGTGTGTGTGTGTGTGTGTGTGTGTGTGGTGGGGGAGAGAGAGCAGAACTTGATAATTAATGTGATGATTCTCCTCTGTGGTTACATTCTCAGGATGAGCGGCAATCAAAACCAAAAGCTTTCCTGCATGACTCAGCAGTGGCAGACTTACCATTAGGGAGAAGAGGCAATTACCTCAGGCCTCACATCATCAGGGGCCTCGTGAACAGGGCATAACTTAAAAAAAGAATACTAGTATTACAAATAAAAAATTTATTTCTCTGCTCAAGGCCCCTTTATCCTCTGCTCGAGCCCCCCTCATAATAATGGACTATTCTACCTTGACAGAGTTCCTGTACATTGTTTCACGCGATATGATTGCAAACATGACTTTCATTTAAAAACCTCAAGGATCTGACCCTTTCAATTTTCACCGAAAATGACATACCCAAATCTAACTGCCTGTAGCTCAGGACCTGAAGTAAGGATATGCATATATTTGATACCATTTGAAAGGAAACACTTTGAAGTTTGTGGAAATGTGGGAATGTAGGAGAATATAACACATTAGATTGGGTAAAAGATAGTGCAAAGAAAAAAACATGCAGGTTTTTTTCTTCTTTTGCACCATCATCTTTGAAATGCAAGAGAAAGGCCATAATGTGTTATTCCAGCCCAGGCGCAATTTCGATTTTGGCCACTAGATGGGAGCAGTGTATGTGCAAAGTTTTACACTGATCCAATGAACCATTGCATTTCTGTTCAAAATGTTGTATCAAGGCTGCCCAAATGTGCCAAATTGGTTTATTAATACATTTTCAAGTTCATAATTGTGCACTCGCCTCAAACAATAGCATGGTATTATTTCACTGTAATAGCTACTGTAAAATGGACTGTGCAGTTAGATGAACAAGAATTTTTGGCCCATATCAGATATGTCTCTGTCCTGGGAAATGTTCATGTTACTTACAACCTCATGCTAATCATATCAGTCTACGTTAGCTTAACCGTCCCGTGGAGGGTACACCAATTTAAAAGTAACACTACATGCAGCAATGAGGCGCTTTCAGAGCGGGACAGAGAAAATAATAAGAAAGAACCTTAAATTTGAACCGAAAAATTACTTAAGTTTACGCATTTCTTTAGTAAAAATACAGATTTCGCTGATAATACTGCCATCGTCGTCGAGACAGAGGCAGAGGGAATGTCAATGACGACGATCTCAGAGACAGGCCCAGGCCGAGCTAGCGCTTCAACAACCAGTAGCATTAGCCTAGCTAGCACTACAACCAGTAGCTAAAAATGTGAAGGAGATCAATGATTGGGTCGAACAGCAGACTGGAGCGAGGTGGATCTCATCCTGAGAAAGCCCCTGCGAAGAAGCTCTGTCTTGGTTGCTCTGTGTGTTGCGTACTTCAAAGGTACCAGAGGGCCGGGGGTCCAAGTCCTTACATGGAATTGCGTTCATCTATCACCTTTCACCTATCGGCTCTTATTTACGTGTGTGTGTGTGTGTGTGTGTGTGTGTGTGTGTGTGTGTGTGTGTGTGTGTGTGTCGTGTGTGTGTGTGTGTGTGTGTGTGTGTGTGTGTGTGTGTGTGTGTGTCTGTGTGTGTGTGTGTGTGTGTGTGTGTGTGTGTGTGTGTGTGTGTGTGTGTAGATAGGTGGATAACTCGGTTCAGTCAAAGTGGAGGGATGGAGGGTTATGATGACCCAGGACCATTACCCAGTAAAATTGGGAACCAACTCAGCTCTGCCAGGGGCCACTACACATGATTATGTTTTATTTTAGTATAGTGCTTAGAGGAGTTAGGCCAGGTGATCATATTTTGATTTTGCCTTCATTTTGACAGGGAGTCATACAGAATGAGACCTGAAATTTGCAAAGAGACACACATCAAATAGTTACAAAATGCAAACCAGGAATACATAACACAATCATAGACAACACATTATTCTGTAAAGAGGTCCTCAATCAGCAGCCTGAATTGCACCTAGAGTAGGGATACAGTGCATTCGGAAAGTATTCAGGCCCCTTGACTTTTTTCACATTTTGTTACGTTACAGCCTTATTCTAAAATTGATTAAATAATTCCCCCCCCCATCAGTCTACACACAATACCCCATAATGATAGATATATATACAAAATTAAACACAGAAATACCTTATTTACATAAGTATTCAGACCCTTTGCTGTGACTCTTGAAATTGAGCTCAGGTGTATCCTGTTTCCATTAATCATCCTTGAGATGTTTCTACAACTTGATTGGTGTCTACCTGTGGTAAATTCAAATGATTGGACATGATTTGGAAAGGCACACACCTGTCTCTATAAGGTCCCACAGTTGACAGTGCATGTCAGAGCAAACACCAAGCCATGAGGTCGAAGGAATTGTTTGTAGAGCTCTGAGTCAGGATTGTGTCGAGGCACAGATCTGGGGAAGGGTAGCAAAACATTTCTGCAGCATTGAAGGTCTGTAAAAACACAGTGGCTTCCATTATTCTTAAATGGAAGAAGTTTGGAACCACCAAGACTCTTCCTAGAGCTGGCCGCCCAGCCAAACTGAGCAATCGGGGGAGAAGGGCCTTGATCAGAGAGGTGACCAAGAACCTGATGGCCACTCTGACAGAGCTCCAGAGTTCCTCTGTGGAGATGAGAGAACCTTCCAGAAGGACAACCATCTCAACAGCACACCACCAATCAGGCCATTATGGTAGAGTGGCCAGACAGAAGCCACTCCTCACTAAAAGGCACAAGATAGCCCGCTTGGAGATTCTAAAGGACTCTCAGACCATGAGAAACAAGATTCTCTGGTCTAATAAAACCAAGATTGAACTCTGGCCTGAATGCCAAGCGTCACATCTGGAGAAAACCTGGCACCATCCCTACGGTGAAGCATGGTGGTGGCAGCATCATGCTGTTGGGATGTTTTTCAGGGGCAGGGAAAGATGAACCGAGCAAAGTACAGAGAGATCCTTGATAAAAAACCTGCTCCAGACTGGGGGCGAAGGTTCACCTTCCAACAGAAGAACGACCCTAAGCACACAGCAAAGACAATGCAGGAGTGGCTTCAGGGCAAGTCTCTGAATGTCCTTGAGTGGCCCAGCAGAGCCCGGACTTGAACCCAATCGAACATCTCTGGAGAGACCTGAAAATAGCTGGGCAGCAATGCTCCCCATCCAACCTGCCAGAGCTTGAGAGGGTCTGCAGAGAATACAGGTGTGCCAAGCTTAGGATAATAATGGCGCAGGAGCGGATGGCTACCTTTTTACGGGATCCTAACCAACTGTGCTATTTTGATGGTTATTTGGGTTGTTTGTAACTTATTTTTTTACTTATTTTGTAAATAATGTTGCTGTTTCTGACTCTTATAACAAAACAACTTCCGAACATCGATTACTCACCTCGAACTGGACAAAGATTTTTTCTTTAATGAGTCCGACGCTAAGGATATACTGCTTTCTCGGGAACGGGCCCAAATCCCCTTCATTTGTGTGAAGAAAAGACGGAGAATAAGTGTGCGGAGGTCGGGCTGCCTTCTGATAATTCGTAGGCAAGTGAGTAAACCACCACTACCATCCGTTCTATTGGCCAACGTGCAATCATTGGAAAACAAAATGGATGATATACAATCAAGACTATACTACCAACGGGACATTAAAAACTGCAGACCATCATAGTCCCTGTGCCCAAGGAAGCGAAGGTAACTTGCCTAAATAATTACCGCCGTTAAGCACTCACGTCGGTAACCATGAAGTGCTTTGAAAAGCTGGTCATGGCTCAAAATAACAGCATCATCCCAGATACCCTAGGCCCACTCCAATTCGCATACTGCCCGAACAGATCCACAGATGACGCAATCTCAATCGCACTCCACAATGCCTTTTCCCACCTGGACAAAAGGAACACATATGTGAGAATGCTGTTACTTGATGACAGCTCAGCGTTCAACACCATTGCCCAAAAAGATCATCACTAAGCTAACCTCTTACATCTAGACGTTCCGCTAGCGGAACACCTGCTCCAATATCCAATAATCAGACACCCATTTTTCAAGCTAGCATATAATGTCACAAAAAACAAAACCACAGCTAAATGCAGCACTAATCTTTGATGATCTTCATCAGATGACACCCCTAGGACATTATGTTATACAATACATGCATGTTTTGTTCAATCAAGTTCATATTTATATCAAAAACCAGCTTTTTACATTAGCATGTGACGTTCAGAACTAGCATTCCCACCGAACACTTCCGGTGAATTTACTAAATTACTCACGATAAACGTTCACAAAAAACATAACAATTATTTTAAGAATTATAGATACAGAACTCCTTTCTGCAATCGAGGTGTCCGATTTTAAAATAGCTTTTCGGTGAAAGCACATTTTGCAATATTCTGAGTAGATAGCCCAGCCATCACGGCTAGCTATTTTGACACCCACCAAGTTTAGCCCTGACCAAACTCTGACCAAAGTTTGATTACCTTTGGTGTTCTTCGTCAGAATGCACTCCCAGGACTGCTACTTCAATAACAAATGTTGGTTTGGTTCAAAATAATCCATAGTTATATCCAAATAACGGCGTTTTGTTTGTGCGTTCAAGACACTATCCGAAGTGTAAATAAGGGTCACGCGCAGGAGTAATATTCAGATTAAATCGGGTACGTTTTTTATCCGGCCGTGAAAATACTGCCCCCTAGCCATAACAGGCTAAGGACCTGGGACTGAACTCCTCCCTCTGCAACTGGATCCTGGACTTCCTGACGGGCCACCCCCAGGTGGTAAGGGTAGGCAACAATACATCTTCCAAGCTGATCCTTAACACTGGGGCCCCTCAGGGGTGCGTGCTTAGTCCCCTCCTGTACTCCCTGTTCACTCACAACTGTGTGGCCAAACATGACTCCAAAACCATCATTAAATTTGCTGATGACACAACAGTGGTAGGCCTGATCACCGACAATTATGAGACAGCCTATAGGGAGGAGGTCAGAGACCTGGCAGTGTGGTGCCAGGACAACAACCTCTCCCTCAATGTGAGCAAGACAAAGGAGCTGATCATGGGCTACAGGAAAAGGCAGGCCGAACAGGCCCCCATTAACATCGACGGGGCTGTAGTTGAGCGGGTCGAGAGTTTCAAGTTCCTTGGTGTCCACATCACCAACGAACTATCATGGTCCAAACACACCAGGACAGTCATGAAGAGGGCACGACAACACCTTGTCCCCCTCAGGAGACTGAAAAGATTTGGCATGGGTCCCCAGATCCTCAAAAAGTTCTACAGCCTGACCATCGAGAGCATCCTGACCGGTTGCATCACCGCCTGGTATGGCAACTGCTCGGCATCTGACCGTAAGGCGCTACAGAGGGTAGTACTACAGCCCAGTACATCACTGGGGCCAAGCTTCCTGCCATCCAGGACCTATATACTTGGCGGTGTCAGAGGAAAGCCCCAAAAATTGTCAAAGACTCCAGTCACCCAAGTCATTGACTGTTGTCTCTGCTACCACATGGCAAGCAGTACTGGAGCGCCAAGTCTAGGACCAAAGGCTCCTTAACAGCTTCTACCCTCAAGCCATAAGACTGCTGAACAATTAATCAAATGGCCACCGGACTATTTACATTGACCCCCCCCCCCCCCCCCCCCATTTGTTTTTACACTCCTGCTACTCTGTTTATTATCTCTGCATAGTCACTTTACCCCTACCTACATGTACAAATTACCTCAACTAACCTGTACCCCAGCACATTGACTCACTACCAGTATCCCCTGTATATAGTCTCGTTATTGTGTTACTTCAGTTTATTCATTAAATATTTTCTTAACTCTTTCTTGAACTGCATTGTTGGTTAAGGGCTTGTAAGTAAGCATTTCACGGTAAGGTTGTATTCGGCACATGTGACAAATACAATTTGATTTGATTTGATTTGATTTTAAATCCAAACTTGTATTCTAGAGGCACAACTGAGAATGTTGTTTTTCATTTCACTACAGAATCTTGTGCAGAATCTTCTGCCTACCAGAATAGGGCCTTAGGTTTGAACCTATTCATTCAACGCCCTCTCAAAGCGTCATCGACAGACATCTAATTTCCTGATGCCTTCATATCTCTGTTCCACACCTCCATGTATGATGATGGCTATCCAATAATAGCATCACAAGCCTCATACAGTAGTAGGTGGCTCCTTGTGGCATTGTTTCCATGATGACTCCTCATTGTGCTGTGCAGTTGGAATCATCAAACAGGAGGCTGAGTGGAGTGGGGGATCTGTCTGTTACAGGGACCACAAGGCACTCCCATGATGCTTTGCCAATGGCATTGAAGGAGAAAGCCTTATGGTGCCTGGCATCTTACAGTGTCTTGCCTGGTTCCCTGGTTGCTTGAATGCTGTCCATGAAGCCTGCCAGTCAGATGCCACAGAGAGGAGGGTAGAGTGATGGGTGTGATGCGTCACGGCAGTGGGCTGAGATGATCAGGGACCTGCATGGCAAGGCCCTGGGTCCAGTGTCATGGACGTGGGACGACAAGGAAGCGCTAATTTAATCAGTGATTCCCCGCTGTGTCATTTCATCATCACCGATGGCTTCGCAATGTTTTCTCCTTCGTCACAGAACGTCTGGGCGCCAGGAAGACTTGCCGCCGGAGACTTTCACACACAGTTTCACAGCATGGACGTTGTTATTTTCAGCTCGGTTTAGGATATTTCCATTTGGCAGACAGCAAAAAAACAAAACAACACTAAGATGTGAATGGTGGAGAAAATGAGGAATGTGTTTTCATGTTGATTTATTTGATTTGTCCAAGGAAAGGGTTGCTAATATTGGGGGCCCTGAACTGCATGGGGTGTGAACAACAATTTTTTAAAGATTAAAGAGGTCAGTACAAGATTAAAGGCCCAGTCAGTCAAAAACTTGTTTTCCTGTTTTAATATACACTGAGCGTACAAAACATTAGGAACACCTGCTCTTTCCATGACATAGACTGACTAAGTGAATCCAAGTGAAAGCTACAGTACGATCCCTTATTGATGTCACTTGTTAAATTCACTTCAATCGGTGTAGATGAAGGGGAGAAGACAGGTTAAAGAAGGATTTTTAAGCTTTGAGACAGCTGTGACATGGATTGTGTTTGTGTGACATTCAGAGGGTGAATGGGCAAGATAATGGTGCCTTTAAACAGGGTATCTTAGTAGTAGGTGCCAGGTGCACTGGTTTGAGTGTGTCTAGAACTGCAACACTGCTGGGTTTTTAACGCTTCCTGTGTGTATCAAGGACATCCAGCAAACTTGACACAACTGTGGGAAGCATTGGGGTCAACATGGACCAGCATCCCTGTGGAACACTTTCGACACCTATAGAGTTCATGCCCCGACTAATTGAGGCTGTTCTGAGGGCAAAAGGGGGTACAAAAGTGTTCCTAATGTTTCTACACTCAGTGTATATTTCCACACTAGTCTATTTATTTAACTAGGCTAGACAGTTAAGAACAAATTCTTATTTACAATGACAGCTTACCCCAGCCAAACCTGGATGACGCTGGGCCAATTATGCGCCACCCTATGGGACTCCCAATCATGTCCGGATGTGATACAGCCTGGATTGAAACCAGGGACTGTAGTGACACCTCTTGCACTGAGATGCAGTGCCTTAGACCGCTGCGCCACTCGGGAATCTAAGAGCTGTTTGAAAAGAACGTCTGAAATTTCTGTCTGTTTTGGTGGGATGGAGTTTTGCTCTGCATGGTGTCATCACCAGATGGTAAATTGGTTATTAGACCAATAAGAAAGAGAGTTCCAAACCTCTCTGCCAATAACAGCTAGTTCTCCCCTCTCCACTAAGACCACACTCAGACCACTCTCAGACAGTCCTAGCAAAATTCTTGCCAAAGAAATTGCTCTTTGCTATAAATTATTATTTTTCTTTTTGATAATTTGAATAGAACAAAAATCACAGTAAGGTACTTAATAATTGTTACCCAGAAATGATTTGATATTGATATGAAAACTAGGGTTGGCAAAATGATCATATAATCGTGTGACTGACAATTATGAACTATAATCGTGAACTTAAAAAATGCATTCGTTTTACATTAGATTCAAGTAGATATACTTAACCCAACAGCAGTTTTCACTTCTATATGAAGTGTTAGAATTTGGTAATCATTTTACGAGTAGAACGTGCACGGTCAGGAGGAGAAGCTTCCAAAAGTTCAAAGCTGTTAAAACCATTCGTTTTTGAGAGTTACAGCCAAAGCTGTGTTGGATTCATTAGGTATGTCGTAGGTCATTTTCAAAGATGCACTATCATACATTACAAGCTCAATACATTTTTGACAATTATGACAATAACTGTGACCATTTGCATGACAATTAATCGGTCCCCAAACTTCCATGATCGTCACATTCCTAATGAAAACTGAAAACTAGCTGTTATTGGCAGGGAGGTTTGGAACTCTCTTTCTTATTGGTCTATTAACTAATTCACCGCCTGGTCACCAAAACGCCATCCCACCAAAACAGGGTGAAACAGGCAGTCTTTTCAAACAGCTCTTACACTAAAAGGGCATTATCATAATCTTCACAATTTCACAGTATTATTTCAACTTCATTGTGTGAAAATATAAAACACAGGAAAATCACGTTTTTTACTGCACTGGGCCATTAACAATACATTTAACAAATGTTGAATTTAAAATACACTGTGTCTGGCCTGGAGTTTCTTTCAGAAATACACACAGCCATGGGCTGAAGACAAAAAAAGTCATTGTTTTACCCTTTCCACTGTTTTTATTGAAAGATGTGTGAAGAAATTGAAGAAATTATTGAGATGGGGAGATAGAGAAATAGCATAGAAAGTGGCGCAGTCACGGTTTGAACCCATGCCTCCAGGGGCAATGTGTGGTCTTTGGTAGGCAGCAGTACCAGTAGACAACAAACCAACCCACAGCGAAGTAAAATACATTTATGGAGGTGTTGAAATATGACGTTTCCATCCGTTTCTATTTTGAACCACTGCCCAAAATACTGTACCCCTGACTGAGGTGTGAGTCCCCTGGGCCAATCTAACCTATAGAGGGTGGGCCTGACTGAGGTGTGAGTCCCTTTGGCCAATCTACCCTATAGAGGGTGGGAATCAGCCTGTACCTGATTGATTAATGTGAGGGGTGGTTGATGGTTTTCCAAACACATTTCAGGTTAGCCTGTGTAAAACGAACACAACGGTTCTGTACCTGTTAGATGTATTTTCAATGTGTTGGTTTCCTCTTCCATAATAGCTGAGGTGTCCTTGGCTGCTATCTGTTTTTGTATCTGTGGCTGAGACGTTTTGCAGACCATCTGAACAGTGAGAAATTGTTGTTTCATAATGTTTGTCCCAGGAAATTGGGAATCTATTTTTGTTAGAACTAAGCAATGACAGGTAGCCTTCAAATGCACGGTCATCATCTATTTAATTTGGTATCTAACACATTTTCAACTTTACAACAATGTAGAATGGGGAATATTTAAGATTATTAAAGTTCTTATTCATTTTAGAATGATTAACACTATATGTTTTCCAGTGTTCTGGTTGTGCGGGTTTATGTTCACTAGACTTGATGATGTGTGTTGAACTCATATCTGTTGATAGGTATTGACACCAGACTGGAGTTCCAAGGACCAAGGACACTGATTGTTGTTGTATTCTGTGAAACACTGTGTGATTCTGTAGCAGCTGTCAAAGTGGTTTTGACTTCCTGGGGCTATATAATTAAGATAGGGGCATTCTCGGCGAAGGCCAAGTTAGACATTTTATCTGCTTCTGTTCTGGAGTGCTGTTGCAAGTAGTAATTAAACCAGATTGATTTTTGTTTGACTATATCCACGACTGCTCTTCTGTTTTTTTCCCACTAAGGTTTTCAGGAGTGTTTGTTGAGCAAAGCTTCAGAATCAGCTCCATGGAGGTGTATTCCTCTTTTACTGGAGGCTTCTGTGATTTCTCTCACTCAAAGGTTGTCTTCCCTTGATATCTAAACTCGGTTTCAGTGAAAGAGCCTTGTGTATTGTCAAGTAATAATCTTGGTTTCGATGTGATTGACTTGTTTGAAAAGTGATACCAGTATCAGACATTTCTGGAGCCGTATGACAGCGTTCTGGAGCCGTACGGCAGCGTAGTCTGTTGGTACGGGGTCTGCAGAGTGGAAAATCTTTTAGTCTGTTGGTGCGTGGTCTGCAAAGTGGAAACACTTGTTCCTCGAGTGGGGGACTTGAGTGGTCTGTATGTTGGAGGCGAAAACTGTACATTTGGGGCGAATGGTGCCTGGTGTGGCCCAAGTGGGTGTTTTGCACGTGAGTGCTCTGCAGTTAAAACCATATTAAATAAAAACTTGAGTGGCATCGGCTTCGGCTGGTGTCGGCCAAGTGAAAAAGTAACCTATTGGTATTACTTACCACACAGTTGTGAGAGCTCTCTGGACCAGGGATTTGCAACTCCCAGTCTTCTTTTTGATACTGCTATACTGTGTGTATTGTGTGTAGCTGTGTGGTGAAATCTTGTTCAGATTAGTTTGGACAAGTTGGGCATAAGCCTCTGGTGGGTAGAGCCTGTGTTGAGTGTCACATTGTTGGTTCACTTTCATGACTAAGGTTTAGAACCCCCAGTGTGGCGCGACCACTCGATCAGGTTCTGTAAAACCATACGAGGGGGGCAGCAATGGCAGTAGAATTGTGATTACCCACAAGCCGTTTACACTTCTAGAGGTGGAATGTCTGCTGGGTTCTCTCTCTAATCTCAAGACTCATTGTCACAATCATGAATTCTGTGAGTTTCGCTCTCCAGGACCTGCAACCCCCATCTCCCTTTTTGTTGGTGTGTTCATTTTTTTTGTTGACTGACACTGTATGTGACCGCGATCAGACCACTGCCGAGTCGGCTGCAAGGCTAGCTACCAAACCTGTTAAAGTTTCATTCAAGGCTTCACGTAACTCCTGTTTTAAGTATGGCCACAGAGCTATTGACTGCAAGAAGGTTAATCATGTCCAATCAATTGAATTTACCACAGGTGGACTCCAATCATGTTGATCAATGGAAACAGAATGCACCTGAGCTCAATTTCGAGGGGGTCTAAAAGGTATTTCTGTTTTAAATATTTAATACATTTGCAAAAAGTTATAAAAAATGGTTTTCGCTTTGTCATTATGGGGTTTTGTGTGTAGATTGATGAGAGAAAAAAATCCATCCATTTCAATATAACGCGGTAATGTAACAAAATGTGGAAAAAGGGAAGGGGTCTGAATACTTTCCGAATGCACTGTATATATAATGCACAGGAAAATCACGTTTCTGGCTGCACTGCCCCTCTAATAAAATAAATGTGTTGGGTGAAATGGTGTTTACTCCTTATTTAACCTAAGGCAGTAAAATAAGGACTAAGGCGTATAGCCCAGAAAAATAACTGGTTAAATGTTTTTAAAGAGACATTATTCACGGTACTCACTGCCTATCATTTGATGTTTTCAAAATACACTTTGGAAGTTTAGTATAGTAAATGTTAACCCCAAAACTTTTATCCGGAGTGTTGACAGTATTGTTCTTAATACTCAAATCAAATCAAATTAAAGGAATGAATAAGAATATGTACAAAAACATATATATGGATGAGCGATGGCCGAACGGCATAGGCAAGATGCAGTAGATAGAGTACAGTATATCCATATGAGATGAGTAGTGTAGGGTATGTAAACATTATATAAAGTGGCATAGTTTAAAGTGACTAGTGATACATATATTACATTACATTTTTCATTATTAAAGTGGCTAGAGATGAGTCAGTATGTTGGCAGCAGCCACTCAATGTTAGTGATGGTTGTTTCACAGTTTGATGGCCTTGAGATAGAAGCTGTTTTTCAGTCTCTCGGTCCCAGCTTTGATGCACCTGTACTGACCTCGCCTTCTGGATGATAGCGGGGTGAACAGGCAGTGGTTCGGGTGGTTGTTGTCCTTGATGATCTTTTTGGCCTTCCTGTGACATCGGGGAGTGTAGGTGTCCTGGAGAGCAGGTAGTTTGCCCCCGGTGATGCGTTGTGCAGACCTCACTACCCTCTGGAGAGCCTTCCGGTTATGGGCGGAGCAGTTGCCGTACCAGGCGGTGATACAGCCTGACAGGATGCTCTCGATTGTGCATCTGTAAAAGTTTGTGAGTGATTTTGGTGACAAGCCAAATTTCTTCAGCCTCCTGAGGTTGAAGAGGCGCTGTTGCGCCTTCTTCACCACGATGTCTGTGTGGGTGGACCATTTCAGTTTGTCCGTGATGTGTACACCGAGGAACATAAAACTTTCCACCTTCTCCACTACTCTCCTCTACTGGAGGTGTCTCCCTGTTAACATTTTTCATTAAACCAGATTTATTCATGATTGACTATATCTACGACTGCTCTTCTCTTTTATTCACCTGAAAATCCCCTTTACAATTAACAATACATTAAAAAGAGTAGTCTGGATTTCAGTATGACCCAAGTCGTTCAAGTCCCTTATGAGAAGTCTGCTTTAAATGTCAAAATTTCCCCCACCACTTTTTGAGCCACTGAGGTTGAAGTAACCTTTGAGTCCCTATTCAAAACATAGCTGTAAACATGAGGCTGGTATTGATCTTTACTTGTCTGAGGCTGCGTCCCAAATTGCACCTCATTCCCTTTATAGTGCACTACTTACGACCAGGGCCCATAGGGCTCTAGTCAAAAGTAGTGCACTTTAAAGGGGAAAGTTTGCCATTTTGGACGCACCCTGTGGAAACCATGCTTGCTCTTGAAACATAATAACCGCTCAGTACTTCACAGGCAACAAGTAGGTCACTACCCCCCAGTGAGTCACTCCATGTATTGCAACAGTATTGACCACCAGCAGTCTCACACATCTTGGATCAATCTTGGACAAGGTCAATTCACTCTAAATTCCCTTCTTGAAATAAAAATATGTGGTAGCATTTTTTTCCAATGGGGTATGGAGAAGCATTTAAGATACAGTTCCCATACAAACACACTCATGAATGTAATATCTCCATTCCAAGGAATGTTTTCAATGTAATTTGTCACACGAATGTAGAATAGTGTGAATACTTTGTAAGGGAGAGTAGGTATAGTTAAGACAAAAAGGTAATCCTGTATCATCGATTACGCTATATGGAATTGTTTTAAGAAGGGCATACTAAGGATCATTTAGCTATTTGAAGACCCATTGAAGTATAAAAAACAACAAAAAACATTACTTGATGAAATATTATTTTTGGCCTTACTGCTAATAGCCAATACACATTTTTTATTTATTTTTATTTCACCTTTATTTAACCAGGTAGGCAAGTTGAGAACAAGTTCTCATTTACAATTGCGACCTGGCCAAGATAAAGCAAAGCAGTTCGACAACATACAAAAACACAGAGTTACACATGGAGTAAAACAACATACAATCAATGGTGCAGTAGAAAAAAATAAGACTATATACAATGTGAACAAATTATGTGAGATAAGGGAGGTAAAGGCAAAAAAGGCCATGGTGGCAAAGTAAATAAAGTATAGCAAGTAAAACACTGGAATGGTAGATTTGTAGTTTGAAGAAAGTTCAAAGTTAAAATATAAATAATATGGTGCAAAGGAGCAAAATAAATAAAATAAATAAATACAGTAGGGGAAGAGGTAGTAGTTTGGGCTAAATTATAGATGGGCTATGTACAGGTGCAGTGATCTGGGAGCTGCTCTGATAGCTGGTGCTTAAAGCTAGTGAGGGAGATAAGTGTTTCCAGTTTCAGAGATTTTTGTAGTTCGTTCCAGTCATTGGTAGCAGAGAACTGGAAGGAGAGACGACCAAAGGAGGAGTTGGCTTTAGGAGTGACCAGAGAGATATACCTGCTGGAGCGCGTGCTACAGGTGGGTGCTGCTATGGTGACCAGTGAGCGGAGATAAGGGGGGACTTTACCTAGCAGGGTCTTGTAGATGACCTGGAGCCAATGTGTTTGGCGACGATTATGAAGCGAAGGCCAGCCGACGAGAGCGTACAGGTCGCAGTGGTGGGTAGTATATGGGGCTTTGGTGACAAAACGGATGGCACTGTGATAGACTGCATCCAGCTTGTTGAGTAGGGTATTGGAGGCTATTTTGTAAATGACATCACCGAAGTCGAGGATCGGTAGGATGGTCAGTTTTACGAGGGTATGTTTGGCAGCATGAGTGAAGGATGCTTTGTTGCGAAATAGGAAGCCAATTCTAGATTTAACTTTGGATTGGAGATGATTGATGTGAGTCTGGAAGGAGAGTTTACAGTCTAACCAGACACCTAGGTATTTGTAGTTGTCCACAAATTCTAAGTTAGAACCGTCCAGAGAAGTGATGCTGGACAGGCGGGCAGGTGCAGGCAGCGATCGGTTGAAGAGCATGCATTTAGTTTTACTTGTGTTTAGGAGCAGTTGGAGACCACGGAAGGAGAGTTGAATGGCATTGAAGCTCGTCTGGAGGGTTGTTAACGCAGTGTCCAAACAAATGCATTGAATCACAAATTGACTACATGGAACAACAGATAGTCCCCGCAAAAAATCTAAAGTATGTCCTTTATCTGAGAGATATAAGAAAGATCAGGAAACATGATTTATTTATTTTTACATGTATTTAAGCCCTTATATTTGGCACTAAACAGTCTCCTTACATACTTCCATTCATTTTTTTAACCGGTACCGGGGAACCTTCAGATGAGTCTTGTGAGGCCTGTG
The DNA here is from genome assembly GCF_965601325.2 of Salmo salar. Taxonomy (NCBI): domain Eukaryota; kingdom Metazoa; phylum Chordata; class Actinopteri; order Salmoniformes; family Salmonidae; genus Salmo; species Salmo salar. The sequence continues at coordinate 65,726,183 of NC_138304.1, read as the reverse complement.
GGTATCCTACAGCAAAACAACCGACATCTAGTACATACATGTTCATTAGAGTCTCACCTTTGCACAGGGTTGTCATATTTGTATGCAGCCCAAACGGTTCGGACCTCACAGACAGAAGTTGGCAGATCAGCTGTACCGACTGCAGATGAGTCCCAAGATGTAGAGCAAAATGGAGAACACCATCGTATCCGTGAAAGTCTCAGCATAGTTTTTTAGGCCAAACCGTTCGGATGCTACAGACGATTTTATGAGAAGACCACAGGTCTTGTTGTTTTTTTTGGGATTGGATGCGTCTCAATCCACCACATCCGCAGATGTGGTAGTTCAACATTGGCGGATGCGGTGGATCGAGACGCATCCAATGTGTTGGTAAAATGAATGATGCAAGAAATGGCGGGGGAAACGCCTTTGTATTCAAATATTGATACAGTATAATAACCATCATATCGAAGTACACTTGGAGTCAAGCGATAACATGGCGTTGACATGGTGTGTGGTCCTCCCCACTACGACTCGGGAAACCATGCAGTTTATTAGACTACACACTACGACTCGGGAAACCATGCAGTTTATTAGACTACACACTACGACTCGGGAAACCATGCAGTTTATTAGACTACACACTACGACTCAGGAAACCATACAGTTTATTAGACTACAGATGAAATAAATGATGATGAATTTCACAGGGTGGTGAAAGTGCACAGTTTGAGCTTGATGCTCCTTTCCCAAAAATGTTGAGGATGTTATTCTGGTGACATGATGATCGATGCTTGACTGCCGTTTAACAAATACAAAATACTCGCACTGTACAAGATACTCGCACTGTATCTGTAAATTGTTGGCTAGAGCGCACGTGCCAAGACCAGAGTAGGCACATTTGCCATTTAAGCAACAGTTTGTGACAACTGTAGAGTTGAAAATGCCATGGAACACATTCAACATTTGATTTTCATTCAGTACGTGAACACTTAGGCAAAAAGCCATTTTGTGTACATTTTGTTATCAAGCACTGATTTTTATCCACATGTCAGTTTGGTGGAAATACCACTGTTGGAAAAATTTGCATATTTTTTGTATGCAGATTTTAGAATATTTGTCACGTCCTGACCAGTATAAAGGTTATTTGTTATGGTAGTTTGGTCAGGACGTGGCAGAGGATATTTGTTTTATGTGTTTCGGGGTGGTGGTTTTGTAGAAGGGTATTTGATTTATGTATTCCGGGGTTTTTTGGGCACTGTTCTATGTTAGTGTATTTCTATGTTTAGTCTAGTTAGTTGTATTTCTATGTTTAGGTTAATGGGGGTTGGACTCTCAATTGGAGGCAGGTGCTTTCTCATTGCCTCTGATTGGGAGTCCTATATATGGGTAATTGTTTGGTGTAGTGTTTGTTTCTTGTTTTGCGTATGTAAGCATGACAAGACTGTTGTGTTGATCGTTAATTCTTCGTTGTTTGTTATTTTGGTGTTCACTTTAGTTTAAAATAAATCAAGATGAGCATCCACATTCCTGCTGCGTTTTGGTCCTCCATTCCCGACGACAACCGTGACAATATTTGCATGAAACTCTGTCGCCAATTGGATGGAAACCTAGCTACTGATGTCCTCACTGTTTTTATTGACATGCTATTCCTCCTTTCATTTGAAATCACAATCTCGAGCATCTGAACATTTTTGTTTTCAAAATAAGTGTGGGTCTGCAGTTTGATTAACTTGTCACCACGTTTATTTTGCTTCTCAAAAGCCTGCCTAAGGAAAATAGGGAAAATTAAGGGTACTAGCCGCCAATACAGGACATTTGGCAAGATTGTGATTGTCTCTGTATTAGATTTGTATTTACAGTGCATTCGGGAAGTATTCAGACCCCTTGACTTTTTCCACATTTTGTTACATTACAGCCTTATTCTAAAATGGATTAAATATTTTTCCCCTCATCAATCTACACACAATATCCCATAATGACAAAGCAAAAACTTTTTGGGTGGAAATGTTTGCAAATGTATAAAAAAAATATATATTTGAAATATCACATTTACATAAGTATTCAGATTCTTTACTCAGTACTTTGTTGAAGCACCTTTGGCAGCAATTACAGCAATGAGTCTTCTTGGGTATGACGCTACAAGCTTGGCACACCTGAGTTTCTCCTATTCTTCTCTGACTTAGGGATTGTACTGGACTTGAGGATTGTGAAGCGACCTCTGGTGGCATGTCTTGTGGGGTATGCATGGGTGTCAGAGCTGTGTGCTAGTAGTTTAAACAGACAGCTCGGTGCATTGAACTTGTCAACACATCTTACAAAAACAAGTAGTGATGAAGTCAATCTCTCCTCTACTTTGAGCCATGAGAAATGTACATGCATATCAATAATGTTAGCTCGCCATATACATTTAAGGGCCTCTTTGTGGCACACGACTGAACCGTAGTCCAGGTGCGACAAAACTAGTGCCTGTAGGACCTGCCTTGTTGATAGTGATGTTAAGAAGGCAGAGCAGAGCTTTATTATGGACAGACTTCTCCCAATCTTAGCTACTGTTGTATCAACATGTTTTGACCATGACAGTTTACAATCCAGGGTTACTCCAAGCAGTTTAGTCACCTCAACTTGCTCAATTTCCACATTATTCATTACAAGATTTAGTTGAGGTTCAGGGTTTAGTGAATGATTTGTCCCATATTTTTTATATTTAGGACTAACTTATTCCTTGCCACCCATTCTGAAACTAACTGCAGCCCTTTGTTAAGCGTTGCAGTCATTTCAGTTGCTGTAGTAGCTGATGTTTATGATGTTGAGTCATCCGCATACATAGACACACTAGCTTTACTCAAAGATTGAAAAGAGTAAGGGGCCTAAACAGCGATCCTGGTGAATTCCTGATTCTACCTGGATTATGTTGGATAGGCTTCCATTAAAGAACACCCTCTGTGTTCTGTCAGACAGGTAACTCTTTATACACACTATAGCAGGGGGTGTAAAGCCATAACACATATGTTTTTCCAGCAGCAGACTATGGTCGATGATGTCAAAAGCCACACTGAAGTCAAACAAAACAGCCCCACAATCTTTTTATCATCAAATTCTCCAATCATCAGTCATTTGTGTAAGTGCTGTGCTTGTTGAGTGTCCTTCCCTATAAGCGTGCTATAAGTCTGTTGTCAATTTGTTTACTGTAAAATAGCATTGTATATGGTCAAACACTATTTTTTCTAAAAGTTTACTAAGGGTTGGTAACAGGCTGAGTGGTCGGCTATTTGAGCCAGTAAAGGGGGCTGTCACGCCCTGACCATAGAGAGCCCTTGGTTCTCTATGGTGTTTAGGTCAGAGCGTGACTTGGGGGGTGTTCTAGTCATTGTATTTCTATGTTGGTGAGTTGTATGGTTCCCAATTAGAGGCAGCTGGTAATCGTTGCCTCTAATTGGGGATCATATTTAGGTAGCCTTTTTCCCACATGTGTTTTGTGGGTGTCACGTCCTGGCCAGTATAAGGGTTAATTAGTATTGTAGTTTGGTCAGGACGTGGCAGAGGGTATTCGTTTTATATGGTTCGGGGTGGTGTGTTTGTTAAAAGGGTGTTTGATTTAGTATTTCTGGGTTTTGGTTTATGTTTAGGTATTTCTATGTTTAGTCTAGTGTGTCTGGTTCTATGTTGAGTTAATTGGGGTTGGACTTCCAATTGAAGGCAGCTGTTTGGTGTTGCCTTTGATTGGAAGTCCTATATTAGTTGGGTGTGTTTGTCTTGTATTTTGTGGGAGATTGTTCTGTGTTGAGCCTTATGCTTTGCCAGACTGTTTGTTGTTGTTGTTGTTGTTGTTGTTGTTGTTGTTGTGTTGTTGTTGGTTCTAGTGTTTGTTATTTTGGTATTCATTTTGAAAATAAATAAACGTCAAGATGAGCCTGCACTTACCTGCTGCGTTTTGGTCCATTTCTACCGACGACAAGCGTGACAGTGGGATATTGTTTTGAGTGAGTGCATGTAGCACTACGGTACTTCACGGTCGTTGTTTGTTTCTTGGTTTATTTAAGTTTCACTAAAATAAAGATGTGAAACTCCAATCACGCTGCGCCTTGGTCTGGCCTTTCCAACGAGCGTGACAGGGGCTTTACTATTTTTAGGTAGCGGAATGACTTTTGCTTCCCTCCAGGCTTGAAGGCACACACTTTCTAGTTGCCTTAAATTGAAGATTTGGCAAATAGGAGTGGCGATATCGTCCGCTATTATCTTCAGCAATTTTCCATCCAAGTTGTCAGACCCCGGTGGCTTGTCATTGTTGAAAGACAACAATAATTATTTCGCCTCTTCCACACTCACTTCATGGAATTCAAAATTACAGTGCTTGTCTTTAATCATTTGGCCAGATAATCTTGGATGTGTAGTGTCAGCATTTGTTGCCGGCATGTCATGCCTAAGCTTGCTAATCTTGACAATTAAAAAATCATTGAAGTAGTTGGCTTTATCAGTAGGTTTTGTGATGAATGAGCCATCTGATTCAATGAATGATGGATCTGTTTGCCTTTTGGACCAAAATGTCATTTAAGGTGCTCCAAAGCTTTTTACTATCATTCTTTATATAACTGATCTTTGTTTATAGTATAGTTTCTTATTTTTATTCAGTTTAGTCACATGATTTCTCAATTTACAGTACGTTGCCAATTGGTTGTGCTGCCAGACCTATTTGTCATACCTTTTGCCTTATCCCTCTCAACCATACCATTTTTCAATCCCTCATCAATCCAAGGTTATTTTTCTTAATGGGTGCATGCTTATTGGACAGACTGGGTGCATGCTTACTGGAATAAGGAATTTAAAGTGCAGTGTCTGGTTGCTCCGCATTACACACCACAGACCAGCAAATATTCTTTACATGGTCAACGAAGATGCACTACAAAACTTTTTGTACGACCTCTTATACACTATATTAGGACCAGCCCTTGGAACTTCGGTTTTCCTAGATATGGCTACTATATTGTGATCACTACATTCGCTAGATTTGGATACCGCTTTTAAGCAAATTTCTGCAGCATTAGTAAAGATGTGATCAGTACATGACAATGATTTCATTCCTGTGCTGTTTGTAACTACCCTGGCAGGTTGACTGATAACCTGAACAAGGCTGCAGGCACTGGTTTCAGTTTGAGTGGGCAGCCTTTCCTTTCACACATATTATCCAGATACTGATTCTCTGCCATTGTCATTGTTCACTGTCATTGTCTCTGTCATAGATTCAAAAGCAAATACAACAAATGCATTATATTCCTAAAGTATCTCAGCTAGTAGAGTTTGATGTAATAAATCTATAGTCTGTACTCTGTACACACTAAAGATGTATAGTTGTTGGGAAACATGACACACCTTTGTATTCTTCTGATGCCTCCTCAGCCTCTGCACTGCTGTGGAGGAGTTCATGCTATTCAGGGGACATCTCTTCTCCTCCTTGCACCACTTCACACATCACATAATGCACACATCAAACAGAGCGTGGCCTCACATCGCCCCGTCCTCACAACAGAAGGCCTGAGTCAACACATGCCCTTTGAGCATATATTGACATCATCAGCACAATGGTAAAAGAGAATGGACATACGTCACCAAGGGACTATGTGTTAGTGTCTACCCTGCTCATGGTAGACAGTAAACACACTTGACATTCCAAAGACACAACCACGTGGCATGTATTGTAGTGTACATTAGATTTCCTCTTGGTGTGTGATGTCAGCACTTTACTGAATTTCCATTTAAATGTGTTTACTTATAGTCAAATGGGTTTGGGTAGTCCTCCTTTGATGGGACCCTTAAGAGGATTATTGATATGGAGTTTTCTTTCAAAGGCCCAGTGCAGTCAAAAACGTGGTTTCCTGTGTTTTATAAATACAGTGTATTTCCACACTATGAGGTTGGAATAATACTGTAAAATTGTGAAAATGATGGTGTTTGTTAGTGCTGTTTGAAAAGGCCGACTGGAATTTCAGGCTGTTGTGGTGGGATGGAGTTTTGGCCTGCTTGGTGACATCACCAGGTGATAAATTTGTTAATAGACCAATAAGAAAGAGTGTTCCAAACCTCTGCCAATAACAGCTAGTTCTCCGTTTTCCCTCCCCTCAAACCACTCCCAGACAATCGTAACAAAATTCTTGCTTGAGAAATTGCTCTTTCCTAAGAAATAATTTTTGTTTCTTTTGACAATTTTAATAGAAAACAATCCCAGTAAGGTAGTTAATTGTTAACAGGTAATTATTTGATATTAACATTAAAAAACGGCAGCATTGGACCTTTAAAAGGTTTTTGAGACAAGGAATCTTCAGGGTCTCTTCTGGTGTCTTTACCGAATATTGTCATCACATGAACACGATTACGTAAACTGTCTCGTCCTGACCAGTAATAGGGGTTATTTGTTATATTAGTTTGGTCAGGACGTGGCAGGGGGTGTTTGTTTTATGTGGTTTGGGCTATGTATTTAGGTAGAGGGGTGTTTGGTTTATGTGGTTCGGGGTTTGTTAGTCTATGTTCTATGTTAGTATATTTTCTATGTTCTATCTAGTCTTTTGTATTTCTATGTGTAGTTAATTGGGGTTGGACCTTCAATTGGAGGCAGCTGGTTATTGTTGCCTCTGATTGAGGGTCCCATAATTAGGAGTTTGTTTTTCATGGGTTTTTGTGGGAGATTGTGCTTGTTTAGCTGTGTGCCTGACAAGGTTTGGAGAATGATAAAGATCCTGTAGGATTATAGGAAAAAACAGTTGGGAAATGAATGTTTGAGTTATAAATACTAAAGGTTCAGTGAATGTGAATATATTTGGGTGGTTTACATTATTAACTTTCTTACTAACCTTTTAAAAAATGACGGTGCCAAAATCTTCTATTCTACTAATTATGACTGAGTGTGAGACATGTTTTCTATTGTTAGGCTCTGAACAAACAGAGTAAAAATACGGACGACTAGAAAAAGCTCAAACCAAGTTTATTCACCCACTGGGTTTAACAGCTGCAAAGATCAAAAAATGTTTTCACAAGCACGTGTATTTATACCCACCTACTAGGCGGAGTCAACTACTTTCACATCTAGACAGCCAATACATCTCTGTTGCTAGGCAGGAACTTAATTGGTTCCTTTCATTGGTGTAGTCATGGCCCTGCCTCATGCTAGATCCTTCGTGGGTGTGGAAATATGTGTGTGAGATGGGACTGTTCCTTCTCACTTCATCTGATCTGACCTCGGGCCGAATTCCTCACTCTTCCCTAATCCACGGCTGTCCTACCTCATCAGTCACTGAAAACAGACAGTTGCCTTTTCCCTCCCTCCCTCAAATCAAAATCTAATTTTATTGGCCACATACACATGGTTAGCAGATTTAGCGAGTGTAGCGAAATGCTTGTGCTTCTAGGTCCGACCGTGCAGTAATATCTAACAAGTAATCTAACAATTTCACAACAACTATCTTATACACACAAGTGTAAAGGAATCGATAAGAATATGTACATATGAATATATGGATGAGCGATGGCTGTGCGGCATTGGCAAGATGCAGTCGATTTTATAGAGTACAGTACATACATATGAGATGAGTAGTGTAGGGTATGTAAACATATAAATTGGCATTGTTAAAAGTGACTAGTGATACATTTATTACTTCAAATTTTTTATTATTAAAGTGGCTAGAGATGAGTCAGTATGTTGGCAGCAGCCACTCAATGTTAATGATGGCTGTTTAACAGTCTGATGGCCTTGAGATAGAAACTATTTTTCAGTCTCTCGGTCCTAGCTTTGTTGCACCTGTACTGACCTCGCCTTCTGGATGATAGCGGGGTGAACAGGCAGTAGCTCGGGTGGTTGTTGTCCTTGATGATCTTTTTGGCCTTCCTGTGACATCGGGGAGTGTAGGTGTCCTGGAGAGCAGGTAGTTTGCCCCCGGTGATGCGTTGTGCAGACCTCACTACCCTCTGGAGAGCCTTACGGTTTGTGGGCGGAGCAGTTGCCGTACCAGACGATTGTGCATCTGTAAAAGTGTTTTCGGTGACAAGCCAAATTTCTTCAGCCTCCTGAGGTTGAAGAGGCGCTGTTGGGCCTTCTTCACCACGCTATCTGTGTGAGTTGGCCATTTCAGTTTGTCCGTGATGTGTACGCCGAGAAATGTAAAACTTTCCCTCCTTAGGAGCCATGGTATTTAACAACATGTTTGACAGAATGTAAACTCTCATTCAATAACTTTCCATACACCTAGTTCCCTCCATTGACCCATTCCTTATACATGTACTGTAATCAATTAGTTCTAGTCTGGTAACATGAATAAGTATGCTATAAGCTATGTATAATCATATATGTATGGCAAAAACCGAAGTTTGATAACATGACAATTCCCAATCTCCCTCTGTCACACCCTGATCTGTTTAACCTGTCTTGGTGACTGTCTCCACCTCCCTCCAGGTGTCGCCCATCTTCCCCATTATCCCCTGTGTTTGTATACCTGTGTTCTCTGTTTGTCTATTGCCAGATCGTCTTGTTTGTTCAAGTCAACCAGCGTTTTGTGTCTCAGCTCCTGTTTTTTCCAGTCTCTCTTTTCTCACCCTCCTGGTTTTGACCCTTGCCTGTCCTGACTCTGAGCCTGCCTGCCGCCTGGTACTGTTGCCCCCCTCTGGATTACTGACCCCTGCCTGCCTTGACCTGTCTATTGCCTGCCCCTGTTGGAATATTAAACTATTGTTTATTCGATGTGGTCTGCATCTGGGTCTTACCTTCATACCTGATACCCTTAGCCTGATTCTATACCTTTTGGATACTGTTCTGCTGGGCTCCACAAAAATGAAGGCTCTAAAACTCCTCATGCTTGTACCCAGACTTCACCGTCAGGCTGCAGGTTACAAAAGGTGTTTCTTTGCCATATCATCCTCATTTCGCGCCCCATCTCCTCCTCCTTCTATGGCCACCCGATATACACGTGAGTGACATTAATCAACTGTACCTCATCTTGTAATTATCCGGACTCATACACAAAGAGCTATTTGAGAATAAGCAACCCATTCATACTCAAATGAATATCATGATACAAAAACTAGAGAGACCAGAATAACATAAACCAGTGAAGTTATAAGAAATCGTTATAGGGCAATAATTCACAATTTATAGTATTAGCTCTATCATATGCCTTCTATCTTACCCTTATGGAAACATTCTGTCTCAGAGACAGGTGTAAGCGGGCCTGCGTGTAGCGAGTCAGGCGCAGGACAGCAGATATGAGTAATCAACGTATTTACTCAAGTATTCACAAATACAACATAATATTCCGAGCCCACAATAACGGACCGTATACAAGACAAACAATCACTCACAAACAACCATGGGGAAACAGAGGGTTAAATAATGAACAAGTAATTGGGGGATTGAAACCAGGTGTGTAAAACAAAGACAAAACAAATGGAAAATGAAAAGTGGATCGGCGGTGGCTAGAAAGCCGGTGATGTTGACCGCCAAACGCCGCCCGAACAAGGAGAGGGACCGACTTCGGCGGAAGTCGTGACAACAGGCCCCCTTTCTACTTTGCCTCCGGCAACAAATACATTTGCTGTCATTGTAAATAAGAACTTGTTTATAACTGACTTGCCTAGTTACATTTACATTTACATTTAAGTCATTTAGCAGACGCTCTTATCCAGAGCGACTTACAAATTGGTGCATTCACCTTATGATATCCAGTGGAACAACCACTTTACAATAGTGCATCTAAATCTTATAGTTAAATCAAGGTTTAATAAAAAATACAAAAATTGCACATACTGTTGATCATTCCATCTAAACCATAACACGTTAATCACTACTGCTTCTATAGTTATGAACATACTAAACGTGCTCAAGTCGATTAGATCGTTTCCAACACTATAATATGTTTCATGCATATATATTCAAACACAGAACACCATCAAAAATAGTGTTTCACCATTTATTGAATACAGAGACAAATAGCAATGCCGTATCAGACAGTATTTGAAGAATCTAAATAACCTACCAATCAACGTATATCAAGTGCCGTGGTCCAGAAATGAGAGCTTTACCATTTATGCCAAAAGCCTGGGCCTCTGATGGAGACTGTAGAACTGTCATCAACACATACTTAAGTATTCACCCTTCTTTCTAGGAGCATTTGTGTGCCCAGGCCCCATAGGCATATTGAAAGGATGCCACCCTGGTCACCAATGAAGTTGACTGATGTAGAGAGAGACAAGTGCCTTGGCAGAATGCAATTTAAAGCTTGCGTGGTCCAGAGAAGAGAACTCCAGTGCATTATATCAAAAGTAGTGCATTATATAGGAAAAAGGGTAGCATTGGTTCATGTTGTTGTAGCCACACTGACAGATCTTTGGAGTGTATAATACTGTTATTTCCTCTCACGGCCAGTCAAAAAGCTGTTTGAATTGAACTCTGGCTTCTTCACAGTGAGATGTGATATATTATGACGACTGGGATGTCAAATGCATCACAAAAACTAATGCATTTATATAGGGAATAGGGTGCCATATGGGACAAACACATTGTCTCAAGTAACTCTGACGAAAACCTGGGAAATTCTCTGCAACAGGAGTGATTAAATTAAGATAGGTCTATACAGGCAGTGAGTCATACACTCCTCATGGTCATCCTCACCACTCTCATGCTCTCTCACACACACACACACACACACACACACACACACACACACACACACACACACACCACACACACACACACACACACACACACACACACACACACACACACACACACACTGAAATAAGTTGGCGCCGGAGAAGAAGGCTGACGTTTTATGTGTCCCTATCCAATTGTGTTTTTTTGTTTGTTTCTTTGCGTTGTTTGTAACTTATTTTTTAACTTATTTTGTACATAATGTTGCTGCTACTATCTCTTATGGGCAAAAATAAATTCTGGACATCAGAACTGCGATTACTCACCAGGAACTGGCAGAATCCTTTTTTTCCTTTAACGAGTCCAACGAGCCCGACGTGAATGACATACAGCTTTCCTGGGAACAGGCCCAGATCCCCATCATTTGCATGACGACACTGCGGAGAAAAAGGGTCCGGAGGGCGGGCTGCTTTCTGAGAATTCGTAGGCGACCGAATAAACCCCCACTGCCTTCCATTCTGCTAGCAAATGTGCCATCTTTGGAAAATAAAATCGATGACCTATGCGGAAGATTAAACTACCAACGGGACATTCAAAACTGTAATATCTTATGCTTCACGGAGTCGTGGCTGAACGACGACATTATCAACATACAGCTGGCTGGTTATATGCTGTATCGGCAGGATAGAACAGCGGCATCTGGTAAGACAAGGGGTGGCGGACTATGTATTTTTGTAAATAGTTGGTGCACGATATCTAAGGAAGTCTCGAGGTTTTACTCGCTTGAGGTAGAGTATCTCATGATAAGCTGTAGACCACAGTTTTTACCTGTATTTTTTGTAGCTGTCTACATACCACCACAGACTGAGGCTTGCACTGAGACCGCACTCAATGAGCTGTTTTCCGCCATAAGCAAACAGGAAAACGCTCACCCAGAGGTGGCACTCCTAGTGGCCAGGGACGTTAATGCAGGGAAAATTAAATCGGTCTTACCAAATTTCTGTCAGCATGTTAAATGTGCCAGGAGAGGGGTAAATAACTCTGGACCACCTTTACTCCACACACATACAAAGGTTTCCCTCGCCCTCCATTTGGCAAATCTGACCATAATTCTATCCTGCTGATTCCAGCTTACAAGCAAAAATGTAAGCAGGAAACACCAGTGACTTGATCAATAAAAAAGTGGTCAAATTAAGCAGATGCTAAGCTACAGGACTGTTTTGCTAGCACAGACTGGAATATGTTCCGGGATTCCTCCGATGGCATTGAGGAGTACACCACATAAGTGCATCGATGACATCATCCCCACAGTGATAGTACGTACATACCCCAACCAGAAGCCATGCATTACAGGCAACATCCGCACTGAGCTAAAGGCTAGAGCTGCCACTTTCAAGGAGCGGGACTCTAACCTGGAAGCTTAAAAGAAATTCCGCTATGCCCTCCGACAAACCATCAAACAGGCAAAGCATCAATACAGGACTAAGATCGAATTGTACTACATCGGCTCTGATGCTTGTCGGATGTGGCAGGGTTTGCAAACCATTACAGACTACAAAGGGAAGCACAGCCGAGAGCTGCCCAATGACACGAGCCTACCAGACGAGCTAAACTACTTCTAAGCTCGACTGTGTGATCATGCTCTCCACAGCCGATGTGAGTAAGACCTTTAAACAGGTCAACATTTACAAGGCCGCAGGGCCAGACAGATTACCAGGATGTGTACTGCGAGCATGCGCTGACCAACTGGCAAGTGTCTTCATTGACATTTTCAACCTCTCCCTGTCCGAGTCTGCAATGCCAACATGTTTTAAAACTTCTTCAGGCTAGGGTCCTTTTTTCTGAATTTCCACCTGACTGATGTGCCCAATGTAAACTGCATGTTACTCAGGCCCAGAAGCCAGGATATGCATATAATTGGTACCATTGGATAGAAAACACTTTGATGTTTGTAGAAATGTTAAAATAATGTATGAGACTATAACACAATAGATATGGTAGGAGAAAATCCAAAGAAAAATCTACCAGAATTATTTTTTTTGAGAGCCCATGCTCTTACAATGGAAAGTATAGGGGCATATCCAAATCCAGCTCCCAGATTGCAATTCCTATGGCTTCCACTAGATGTCAACGGTCTTTGTTCAAGGTTTCAGGCTTGTTTCTTCCCAAACTGGGAAGAATTTTGAATTTTAGTACTGGGATTCAGAGTTGGACGTCAGTCTGTGCACGAGCGACGAAGAGGACGAGCACCTGCTAAAATCATTTCCCTATTGAACATACTTATTTCCGTATGAAATATTATAGTTTAATTTCATTTTAGGGTACCTGAGGATTACATTGAAACGTATTTTGACTTGTTTTAAAGTTTAGCGGTAGCTTTTTGGATTCCTTTATCTGCATGTTGAACGAGTGGATTAATCAAATCGATGACGCTAACTAAACTGACTTTTTGGGATATTTATTTCACCTTTATTTAACTTCTCTAGGGCTAGTGGGACGATTTCGTCCCACCTACGTAACAGCCAGTGGAATCCCGTGGCGCGTTATTCAAATACCTTAGAAATGCTATTACTTCAATTTCTCAAACATATGACTATTTTACACCATTTTAAAGACAAGACTCTCGTTAATCTAACCACACTGTCCGATTTCAAAAAGGCTTTACAACGAAAGCAAAACATTAGATTATGTCAGCAGAGTACCCAGCCAGAAATAATCAGACACCCATTTTTCAAGCTAGCATATAATGTCACAAAAACCCAGAAGACAGCTAAATGCAGCACTAACCTTTGATGATCTTCATCAGATGACACACCTAGGACATTATGTTATACAATACATGCATGTTTTGTTCAATCAAGTTCATATTTATATCAAAAACCAGCTTTTTACATTAGCATGTGACGTTCAGAACTAGCATACCCACCGCAAACTTCCGGTGAATTTACAAAAAATTTACTAAATTACTCACGATAAACGTTCACAAAAAGCATAACAATTATTTTAAGAATTATAGATACAGAACTCCTCTATGCACTCGATATGTCCGATTTTAAAATAGCTTTTCGGTGAAAGCACATTTTGCAATATTCTAAGTAGATAGCCCGGCATCAGAGGGCTAGCTATTTAGACACCCAGCAAGTTTAGCACTCACCAAAGTCAGATTTACTATAAGAAAAATGTTATTACCTTTGCTGTTCTTCGTCAGAATGCACTCCCAGGACTTCTACTTCAATAACAAATGTTGGTTTGGTCCGAAATAATCCATTATTATATCCAAATAGCGGCGTTTTGTTTGTGCGTTCAAGACACTATCCGAAGTGTAAATAAGGGTCACACGCACTACGCATTTCGTGACCAAAAAATTCTAAATATTCCATTACCGTACTACGAAGCATGTCAACCGCTTTTTAAAATCAATTTTTATGCCATTTTTCTCGTAAAAAAGCGATAATATTCTGACCGGGAATCTGCATTTAGGTAAACAGACGAAAGAAAATAAAGCATGGGGTCGACTCGTGAACGCGCCTAAGGCTATTGTCCTCTGATCGGCCACTTGCCAAAAGCGATAATGTGTTTCAGCCAGAGGCTGCCTCGATATCATTCAGCTTTTTCCCGGGCTCTGAGAGCCTATGGGAGCCGTAGGAAGTGTCACGTTACAGCAAAGATCCTCAGTCTTCAATAAACAGAGACAAGAAGAACAAGATCTTGTCAGAGAGGGCACTTCCTGTAAGGAATCTTCTCAGGTTTTTGGCTGCCATATGAGTTCTGTTATACTCACAGACACCATTCAAACAGTTTTAGAAACTTTAGGGTGTTTTCTATCCAAAGCCAATAATTATATGCATATTCTAGTTACTGGGCAGGAGTAGTAACCAGATTAAATCGGGTACGTTTTTTATCCGGCCGTGTCAATACTGCCCCCTACCCCCAACAGGTTAACCAGGTAGGCAAGTTGAGAACAAGTTCTCATATAAAGAAGGATTTTATGTAACAAAATGACACTACATGTTGTAGCTGGGACCCTTTGGATTGCAAATCAGAGGAAGATTTTCAAAAAGTAAGTGAATATTTAATGGCAATTAGTGATTTTATGAAGCCTGTGCCAGTGGAAAAATATGTTGTGAGGCACCGTCCTCAAACAATCGCATGGCATGCTTTTGCTGTAAAGCCTATTGTAAATCGGACAATGCGGTTAGATGAACAATAATTTAAGATTTTAAACGATATAAGACACTTGTATGTACCTAAATATTTAATATCCATAATTTTTATGATTACTTATTTGAATTGCACGCCCTCCAATTTCACTGGAAGCTGTCAACAGATGTCCCGCTGGCTTCAAGTTCCTTGGTGTCCACATCACCAACAAACTAACATGGTCTAAGCACAAGACAGTCGTGAAGAGGGAACAACAAAACCTATTCCCCCTCAGGAGACTGAAAAGATTTGGCATTGGTCCTCAGATCCTCAAAAGGTTCTACAGCTGCACCATCGAGAGCATCCTGACCTGGTTGCATTATTGCCTGGTATTGCAACTGCTCGGCCTCCGACCGCAAGGCACTACAGAGGGTAGTGCGTACGGCCCAGTAGATCACTGGGGCAAAGCTTCCTGCCATCCAGGACCTCTATACCAGGCGGTGTCAGAGGAAGGCCCTAAAAATTGTCAAAGACTCCAGCCACCCTAGTCACAGACTGTTCTTTCTGCTACCGCACGGCAAGAGGTACCGGAGCGCCAAGTCTAGGTCCAAGAGGCTTCTAAACAGCTTCTACCCCCAAGCCATAAGACTCCTGAACATCTAATCAAACGGCTACCCGGACTATTTGCATTGCCCTCCCCCTTCTTTTACACCGGTGCTGCTCTCTGTTGTTATCATCTATGCATAGTCACTTTAATAACTCTACCTACATGTACATATTACTTCAATTACCTCGACTAACTGGTGCCCCTGCACATTGACTCTGTACAGGTACACCCTGTATATAGTCTCACTATTGTTATTTTACTGCTGCTCTTTAATTGACTTGTTACTTTTATTTCTTGTTCTTATTTGTATTTAAAAAAATATATATTAAACTGCGTTGTTGGTTAGGGGCAGTAAATAAGCATTTCACTGTAAGGTCTACACCTGTTGTATTTGGCGCATGTGACTAATAACATTTGATTTGATTTGAAATCCACTCAATCTTTATGTGGACGGTACCACGTGTAATAGTACCATCATGTCCTCTGAGTGTATTCAGAAGACATTGACTCATACATGGTTTAATTACATCTCTTGGCACATTTGATACTGACTGATTCATCTAATATGGTTAAGGAGGGAACATCGATTACATTGTCCTCAGGATGTTTTCTCTGCTGAGATAACAGAGTGAACCTATCATAGTTACATATATGCCAGATTATGAAGGCTGTGTACTTGGCCACATTGCATTTAGTTGTATTTATATACAAATAAACATGTTGTTTTTAGCCTGCTTCCTATTCGCCAGCTATACACCATCCATATAACTGTTGCTCTCCATCCTTGCTCTATTTAACCAGTATGTTATACATTGGATAACTCCTTATGGGTTACAGCATGCAAAGACCAATAGGCATCTACAGTGAGCTCCAAAAGTATACTCCAACACTTTGGATTTGAAATTATACAATGACTGTGAGGATGAAGTGCAGAATGTCAGATTTTATTTGAGCATATTTTCACCCATATCGGGTGAACCGTTTAGAAATTACAGCACTTTTTGTACATAGTCACCCCATTTTAGGGGACCAAAAGTATTGGGACAAATTTACTTAACTGTACTGAAGTAGTCAAACGTTAAGTATTTGGCCCCATATTTATAGCACGCAATGATTACATCAAGCTTGTGACTCTACAAAGTTGTTGGATGTATTTGCTGTTTGTTTTGGTTGTGTTTCAGGTTCTTTTGTGCCAAATTGAAATGAATGGTAAATAATGTATTGTGTCATTTTTTTGGTCACTTTTATTGTAAATAGGTACATCATTTGTTTCTAAACACTTCTACATTAATGTGGATGCTCGCCTGATTACAGATAATCCTGAATGAATCGTGAATAATGATGAGTGAGAAAGATACAGAAGCATAAATATCATACCCCACAACAAATGCTTACCTCCCTTATTATTGTAATGGTGAGAGGTTAGCATGTCTTGGGGGTATGATATTTGTGCGTTTCTCACTCGTCATTATTCATGATTCATTCAGTACAATCCGTAATCATGGTAGCATCCACATTAATGTATAAGTGTTAAGAAACATATTCTATTCTTTTTTTACAATAAAAGTTACTCCAAAATAACACAGTCCCCCCATTTTAGGTTAAATAATGTATTATGTACAAAAAGTGCTGTAATTTCTAAACGGTTCACCCAATATGGATGAAAATACCCGTAAATTAAAGCTGACAGTTTGCATTTTAACCCCATAGTCATTGTATCATTTCAAATCCAAAACACCAAAAAAGGTGTCACTGTCTCAATACTTTTGGAGCTCACTGAATAGTTGAGCACACAAGATTTTTCATTTGAGTGTATTATGCCCCACTGAGTTTGTGATCCAAAAAGAGGGCAAAAACCTCTCCTCACAGGTTTGCTGATCCAGAGATATTTCTGTTTGTGTGTGTGAAATCCTTTCTATAAGAACAAATTGGACTGTTTTCATAATACCCCTCATGTTTGTAACTGGGTGGAGGAGTTTTTTGGCCATTGCGGTTGTGCAAAGGAACTTCGGGATGAAGGGTACAGGGAGTATCGACAAAAAAAACGACCTCCAAACTTTCGGAAACACAGCATCCTTTATCAACCTCCATCACTGTATACTTAGTCGACTTTAGAAATGTCTGTGTGCTATTAAAATGAGAAGTGACTCAACCACAACTTCACTGCTCCATTCCTAGAAACGTGGGCTTTTTTAATAAAAGTACAGTACAAGTACAGTATCCGAGAATATTCACCATCAATGTTACTCTCATGACATCACATTGAGCCCCTTACAGAACTGATCAAAGAAAGTCCTTGAGACAACTGGTAATAAGAAGTACTAGTACTAATAAAAAAAGAGTCACAGTTGAACAAAAGCTGTGGCTTCAGAGTAGGGAATAGTGAGGAAGAGAAGAAAAAGAGCCCCTGTATTCATCTGCGCATTCACCGGTCTCCGCAGTATAACTGTGGCAAAAATGGACTTCCTGCCAGCCCAAATATGGGCAGCCATCGATGAGGTGTGCAACCAATGACTCATCTGCTAGCCACCCACGTACAATAGCCTCACATGTGAAAGATTTGGAAAGAGATACTGTAGAAAGGAAGAGACAGAAAATGAAGAGAAACAAAGATGTACAGTACCACTGCACTGGTTTAAAAAAAAGTAACCTTGTGGACAGATATTGACCTGCAAACCGACATGCATGTTGGGCTACATCCATAGATCTGACAGGAGAGACAAAGGTGCAGAAGGAAATGCCCAATTTCTGCAGACTGTGATGTTATGGCTATTGTGCAGAGAGTCCTTTGTTCCAATGTAGGCAGTGAGATGAAGTACATGTTCTGAGCAGTGGTATGTGGAGTCCACCTACGCTGATTGCTCTACAGTTTGTCCCTGATACATCAATATTATCCAGAGAGCTAGACAAAAAATGATGCACTGCATTTGTTTGTTCACAGGAGAAACATTGTGCGAGGACAAATCAGAGACGCCTCCTATGATTGAAAGTAAAGGGAGGCACAGCTAGACAATACAAATGCTGATCAATGTGCACAAAACCACCCAGCTAATACAGTAGTTTAGCACTGTTAACCAAGTTAGATGATGACATCAATCAATAACATGGCCATTAATTTTTTGACATCTCTGTGTTCGATGCCAATACAAGTAGCTCTGTCATCTGCAACTCAATGTGAGATACATACAAGGCACTCTTGTGTCAATGACACATCTATTTCAAAGTTATATTGGTTTTAATAAGCATGGAAAGTGAATACCTGAAAGTTGTGTCAGGTAAATGGAAACACAACTGTAGAAACCTTCGTCATCTTTGGAACCTATTATTGACACAGCAGCGCTACTGTAGCTATAGAAGTGTAAGAGCGGTTGCTAACTGCAAAGAATTTTAGCTAGACAAAAAAAGATTGACAAAATGTTATTGCAAACCCATTGCTTCAATGTGAGCACCTTTGCATTGCTATTAGATAGTGCAGCATCTTTACATAGCCAGCACTACTCATTCCTGACAGACCAGTTCCTCACTAATTGGTCCCTAGCCTTCTTTTCCAACTCATCACTGCATAATCATGAAAGCCTAGTGATTAATTTCATATGAAGGTGTTACGACATTATCAGTTTACCTCCCCTCCATGTAAAACAAAGATTCCTCAGTACACCGTCCAGCCAAATGTTAATGACTCAGAATTACATTAAATGTAAAGTTCCTTCTCTGGCACTGCTGTTGTTATTGTTGATCTAGAGACGAACACCAGGCTGGTGTCTTACAGATTTAAACAGGGTTTCCTTCGTTGGCAGGGTCTGTGGCACCAGCGTCCTGCTGATCAGCACTGATACCAACACAAACACAAGCACCCTGTTGTGTCCACATTGACTCAGCTCAGTACTGAGGCCCCATAAATTATCAATTGGAAAGTGATACTGACAGACAGCATTACCACACAAGGTATCTTTCCACCCGTAAAAGTCATTAATTGAGCTTGACCTTGTGGTTATTATGTGGTTATGAAGTAAACGGTAATGACCACGCTGTTTCAGCATATTATACTACAGCTGCACCATCGAGAGCATCATGACCGTTTGCATCACCGCCTGGTATGGCAACTGCTCGGCATCCAACCGTAAGGCACTACAGAGGGTAGTGCGTACGTCCCAGTACATCACTGGGGCCAAGCTTCCTTCCATCCAAGACCTACAGTTGAAGTCACACGTTTACATACACTTAGGTTGGAGTCATTAAAACTTGTTTTTCAACCACTCCACAAATTTCATGTTAACAAACTATAGTTTTGGCAAATCTACTTTGTGCATGACACAAGTAATTTTTCAAACAATTGTTTACAGACAGATAATTTCACTTATAATTCACTGTATCACAATTCCAGTGGGTCAGAAGTTTACATATATTAAGTTGATTGTGCTTTTAAACAGCTTGGAAAATTCCAGAAAATTATGTCATGGCTTTAGAAGCTTCTGATAGGCAAATGTACATAATTTGAGTCAATTGGAGGTATACCTGTGGATGCATTTCACGGCCTACCTTCAATCGCAGTATCTCTTTGCTTGACATGAAAACCCTAAAAAAATCTGCCAAGACCTCAGAAAAAAAATTGTAGACCTCCACAAGTCTGGTTCATCCTTGGGAGCAATTTCCAAACGCCTGAAGATACCACGTTCATCTGTACAAACAATAATACACAAGTATAAACACCATGGAACCACGCAGTCGTCATACCGCTCAGGAAGGAGATGGGTTCTGTCTCCTAGAGATGAACGTACTTTGGTGTGAAAAGTGCAAATCAATCCTAGAACAACAGCAAAGAACCTTGTGAAGATGCTGGAGGAAACAGGTACAAAAGTATCTATATCCACAGTAAAACGAGTCCTATATCAACATAACCTGAAAGGCCACTGAGCAAGGAAGAAGCCACTGCTCCAAACCGCCATAAAAAAAAAAAAAAGATTACGGTTTGCACATGGGGACAAAGATCGTATTTTTTGGAGAAATGTCTTCTGGTCTGATGAAAGAAAAATAGAACTGTTTGGCCATAATGACCATCGTTATGTTTGGAGGAAAAAGGGAGAGGCTTGCAAGCAGAAGAACAGCATCCCAACCGTGAAGCACAGGGGTGGCAGCATCATGTTGTGGGGGTGCTTTGCTGCAGGAGGGATTGGTGCACTTCACAAAATAGATGGCATCATGAGGCAGGAAAATTATGTGGATATATTGAAGCAACATCTCAAGACATCAGTCAGGAAGTTAAAGCTTGGTCGCAAATGGGTCTTCCAAATGGACAATGACCCCAAGCATACTTCCAACTTTGTGGCAAAATGGCTTAAGGACAACAAAGTCAAGGTATTGGAGTGGCCATCACAAAGCCCTGACCTCAATCCTGTAGAAAATTTGTGAGCAGAACTGGAAAAGCGTGTGCGAGCAAGGAGGCCTACAAACCTGACTCAGTTACACCAGCACTATCAGGAGGAATGGGCCAAAATTCACCCAACTTATTGTGGGAAGCTTGTGGAAGGCTACCCAAAACGTTTGACCCAAGATAAACAATTTAAAGGCAATGCTACCAAATACTAATTGAGTGTATGTCAACTTCTGACCCACTGGGAATGTGATGAAAGAAATAAAAGCTGAAATAAATAATTCTCTCTACTATTATTCTGACATTTCACATTCTTAAAATAAAGTGGTGATCCTAACTGACCTAAGTCAGGGAATTTTTACTAGGATTAAATGTCAGGAATTGTGAAAAACTAAGTTTAAATGTACTTGGCGAAGGTGTATGTAAACTTCTGACTTCAACTGTACATTCTAGGTGGTGTTAGAGGAAGGCCTAAAAAAGTGTCAAAGACTCCAGTCACCCAAGCCATAGACTGTTCTCTCTGCTACCGCACGGCAAGCGGTACCGGAGCGCCAAGTCTAGGTCCAAAAGGCTCCTTAACAGCTTTTACCCCGAAGACCCACCCCTCTTTGTTTTTATACTGCTGCTACTCGCTGTTTATTATCTATGCATAGTCACGTTACCCCTGCCTAAATGTACAAATTACCTTGACTAACCTGTTCCCCCACACATTGACTCGGTACCGGTACCCTCTGTATATAGCCTCGATGTTGTTATTTTACTGTACTATTTTTATTTAATTTTTTACTTTAGTTTATTTAATAAATATTTTCTTAAATCTATTTCTTGAACTGCATTGTTGGTTAAGGGCTTGTAAGTAAGAATTTCACAGTTAGGTCTACACCTGTTGTATTCGACGCATGTGACAAATACATTTGATTTGATTTGATTTGATTTAGACATGGTCTGGAGTTTGTAAACACTGCTGGGTATTGCATTAGCCGAAGTCATTTCCCAACAGTCGATCTCTTGTTGTCAAATGCTCAACGCTACATGTTCATATTGATCCCAATTCCCATGTATTATCTAACCAACGTTGACATTCAGTGCAGTCAATCATTTCTTGAGCTCTTGGACAATGGCCCCAGAGTTCACCATGACTTCTAGGTGAACTCCCATGGGGTCATTGATCCAAGCCATGGCTGCGTCCCAAATGGCACCATTTTCCCTTTGTAGTGCGCTACTTTTGCTCAGGGCTTATAGGGCTCCAGCCAGGTCTGGGAGGGGGGGTCTAAGTCTTACTAGTCTAAATCTTACTGATGATAAAAGTGTCTGCACTCACTTGGCCATCATCACAAAAGGGAGAACAACACAGAGGAGGAGTGAAGGTAAGGTAGATGGATAGAAGGCATCAGAGATGCTGGGGATGAGAGGAGGTGAGAGCGGGCGTCTAGGCAGGGACAAGGCAGGGACAATGCAGTGAGACTGTTTGGAGACCTGCTTGGACTCCAGCAAGAGTAGCGGCTGCCTTGGCAACAGCTAATGGGGATCCTAATAAATACTAAATACTGTGTCTGCATGTGTACACTCAGGTGGTTTGTAATAGGTGTCATTATATAATTGAGAATGACAGGCACATGTATTGTATTCTCTATTGAACTATATTATATTATACTCGCTACAAAATTATTAAAACGTCCTGTTTAGACCCACTAAGTATTTTACAAAGTAAATTTTTTTTGGTCTGCAGGCAGAGAATTAATATAATGGCTTCATTTAAGTATTTGAGGTTTTGTTCTTATCTTACAACAAAGAGGAAAAACGTTCTACTAAATGACAATTCTCCTTGTAGTGACCTTCCCTCTTCCTTTCAGTGACCTTCCCATCTTCCTTTCAGTGACCTTCCCTTCTTCTTTTCACTTCTTGTTCTGCACTCCTATCCCTCTACAAAGGTCTTATCTGTCACCACTAAGGGTGCCCAGGAATAAACCCACCCCTGTTACAAAGACAAAGAAGAGAGAGATGAGTTACATAGACAGGTCATGGGGCACCCCATCATGTGTGGGAGAAAGATAGATCCTGGTTGCGATCGTGGTTAAAAATAATTGTTTTGTTTGTACAGGAGTAATAAGGTGATGGATCTACAGTACAAGGGGTATTTTAAGTATAAAGGTCTTTATTTGAAACCAGACACGGAATGAGAGGTCTTTAAAGTGTATAGGAAATTGAGACCAAGGGCTAGATTCAGTCAAACTGTCCTCTGGGTGGTGGACCATTCTTGATAAACACGGAAAACTGTTGAGCATGAAAAACCCAGCAGCGTTGCAGTTCTTGACACACTCAAACCAGTGCGCCTGGCACCTACTACCATACCCTGTTCAAAGGCACTTACATGTTTTGTCTTGCAAATTCACCCTCTGAATGCCACACATACACAATCCATGTCTCAATTATCTCAAGGATTAAAAATACTTCTATAACCTGTCTCCTCTCCTTCATCTACACCAGGCCTGGGCAAAGGCCTTCTATCCATGTCTCAATTATCTCAAGGATTAAAAATACTTCTATAACCTGTGTCCTCTCCTTCATCTACACCAGGCCTGGGCAAAGGCCAGCCCGGGGGCTGTACAACCTGATTCAATACGGACCGCGGAATCATGCTCGGATCGCATAAAGAATTGACGTATTTCTTTATTCAAATGAAAAGCCCAATGAATACTTGCCTTTGTATAATGATTTAACTCCCACCTCTTGTGGGACATTTATTTTGAAGGCATGTATAAATAACAACTGCACGAGGACAGACAGTGACTGACAGGTTGACACACTAGCTAGAAATTGCGCAAAAAATATATTTTTTAAAGATTTCAAAGAAAAGGAAAGTAGACAATAAATGTAGGGTGTTCCAGCAAGAGTGGACATTGACATATTTCTTTATTGAGATATCAGGGAAAGCTGTGTGCTAGGTGTATGAAGAGAGCATCGCTGTCTTGAAAGACTACAACTTGTCCCGACACTTCCAAACGAAGCATGCAAAGAAATATAGGAAAATGTTTTCTGAGCAGAGGGCAAGTGCATAGAAAGAGTTGCTTTCTCAGTTGCAAAAGCAGCAAGGACTTTTCACAAAACTGCATTCAGCAAACGACGGAATTGTGAGAGCTAGCTATGTACTGTCCCACATAATTGCTAAACATAGCAAGCCATTCGCTAAGGGCGAATTCATTAAAGAATGTTAAATTGACTCTGCAAGAAAGAGCTGTTTGAAAATATTTCCCTGTCAAGACGAACAGTGACATTGAGGACATTGCTGAGAATATGGAATAACAGTTGAAAGACAAGGTAAAGGATTTCACCTGTTTCTCCTTGGCCCTGGATGAGAGCAGTGATGCACGTGACACGGCGCAGTTGTTGATATTCTTACGAGGCATAACCCCAGAACCCCATGAACCCCAGAACCCCAGACTTTGAAATTACGGAGCAGCTTGCTTCAGTGCAGTCAATGAAGAGCACAACCACAGGGAAAGATTTATTGGAGGAGGTTAATAAGTGTGTGGCAAAGCTGGGACTGACTTTTGAAAAGTTATCTAGTGTGACCACTGACGGTGCCCAAACTTGACAGGAAATAACGTTGGCCTTTTGAAAAGGATACAAGATCAAGTAGCTGAGCAGAAAATTATTTTCCTGCATTGCATTATTCATCAGGAGGTGCTCTGTAAATGTGTTCTGAAAATGAGCCATGTTGTGGATACAGCAAAATCTTTAAACCACAGGCAGTTTGACTCACTGTTGGAAGAGACAGATCTACGGAGACACGTAGATCTCCCCTACCATACAAATTTGAGATGGCTGAGTTTGGGGAAGGTGCTTAAAAGGGTGTGGGACCTGAAGTCGGAGATTGCTGAGTTTCTGCAAATGAAAGGAAAATATGTGGATTTCCCTCAACTGCAAGATAAAACATGGTTGGCTGATTTTGCTTTCACCATGGACATCATGGCCCTCATGAATGAACTGAATTACAATCTACAAGGGAAGGGCCTTTTTTGCACATCAGATGTGAAGCCTTGTCAAAGCCTTCAAGGGAAAATTACTCCTCCTGACCCGCCAAGTAGACGCCAACAATCTCACCCTGTCACGTTCGTCGTAAAGATGGGACCAAGGCGCAGCGGGAATGTGAATACTCATCTTCTTTATTGAGAAGAAAACCAAAATAAACACTTAATACAAAAACAACGATGAAGAAACAGTCCTGTGAGGCACACAGCTACACACGGAACA
The DNA here is from genome assembly GCF_965601325.2 of Salmo salar. Lineage (NCBI taxonomy): Eukaryota > Metazoa > Chordata > Actinopteri > Salmoniformes > Salmonidae > Salmo > Salmo salar. Next base: position 65,701,202 of record NC_138304.1, on the reverse strand, counting down.
ACTACCCACAAAAACCCATGGAAAAACACCCCTACTAAATATGACCTTCAATTAGAGGCAACGAGGAACAGCTGCCTCCAATTGAAGATCAACCCGTTAAACTAAACATAGAAATAGAAAAACTAGAACGAACATAGAAATATACCAACATAGAACATTAACCAAAAAACCCTGAAACACACAAAACAAACACCCCCTGCCACGCCCTGACCAAACTACAATAACAAACAACCCATTTTACTGGTCAGGACGTGACACACCCACCTCGCGACACTACTAGTCTGTTTCCTATCAGATGACCAGCGGGAGAAGTATACATCACTGCTGCGTGCTTTGAACAGTGAGTTTTCTCGTCATTTTGAGGATTTCAAAGTGTTGGAAAATGACATGCTGTTGGTTTCCTCTCCTTTCACCTTCAATGTGGATAACGCTCCCACTGACCTGCAACTTGAGCTTGTTGATCTTCAGTCTGATGCAGTGATTGGAGAACTAGTCAAAATAATGTTACTGACGAGGTTCTATGCATCTCTCGATGAACAAAACTTTCCAAAGATTAGAAGTCATGGTCAGAAGATGTTTGTACTGTTTGGGTCAACCCATGTATGTGAACAGACATTTTCAGTGATGAAATATAACAAGTCGCAGATCATCTCTTACTGACTCTCACCTCTCAGCAATCCTGTGCATAGCAATGTTTTTTATTTATTTATTTAGATTTTATTTCACCTTTATTTAATCAGGTAGCCCAGTTGAGAACAAGTTCTCATTTACAACTGCAACCTGGCCAAGATAAAGCAAAGCAGTGCGACAAAAACAACAACACAGAGTTACACATAAACAAACGTAGAGTCAATTACACAATAGAAAAAAATCTATGTACAGTGTGTGCAAATGTAGAAGAGTAGGGAGGTAAGGTAATAAATAGGCCATAGATGCGAAATAATTACAATTTAGCATTAACACTGGAGTGATAGATGTGCAGATGATGATGTGCAAGTAGAGATACTGGGGTGCAAAAGAGCAAGAGGATAAGTAACATTATGGGGATGAGGTAGTTGGGTGTGCTATTTACAGATTGGCAGTGTACAGGTACAGTGATCGATAAGCTGCTCTGACAGCTGATGCTTAAAGTTAGAGAGGGAGATATAAGGCTCCAGCTTCAGTGATTGTTACAATTCGTTCCAGTCAGCATAGTGACGTCAGAAACTATACCTGACTTCACTGCTCTAGTCAATACCCATCAGTGACTTCCCTCCTCACACTGATTGAGTAGTTTAAATGGAATGTTGAGCACTCCGTTTTTGTGCATACCCATTAACAAGAGTTCTGTCTGTGGTGCTGAATGCAGTGTACTTTCCCTCCATGTAGTTCATTGCATGTATAATAATGAAAATACCTACCAAAAAGGAGAACACAGATGTGGTTTATTTCTGTGCATGTTAAACAAGTAAAATAAGTAGCATGTCTGGATGTGATTTGCAGTAGATATATCTGTCAACACAGTTATACACATGATGTATAATCCTTCCCTGTGGCTCAGTTGGTAGAGCATGGTGTGTGCAACGCCAGGGTTGTGGGTTCGATTCCCACGGGGGGCCAGAACAAAACAACAACAAAAAATGTATGAACTGTATTCATTACTGTAAGTCGCTCTGGATAAGAGCGTCTGCGAAATGACTGAAATGTGAAATGTAATATGATTCTGGTCCGCGATGGCAAAAATATATTCTAACGTGGCCTTCCATGGAAAATAATTGCTCAGTCGTCCAGGCGACTGTCTGATCACGCTCTCCATAGCCAGTGTGAGTAAGAACGTTAAACAGGTTGACATTCACAAGGCCACAGGCCCAGACGGATTACCAGGATGCGTACTCAAAGCACGCATGGACCAGCTGGCAAGGGTCTTCACTGACATTTTCAACCTCTCTCTGACCCAGTCTGTAATACCTACAAGTTTCAAGCAAATCACCATAGTCTCTGTGCCTAATAACGCCAAGGTAACCTGTTTAAATGACTACAACGCCGTAGCACTCACATTTGTAGCCATGAAAAACTTTGAAAGGCTGGTCATGGCTCACGTCAACACCATTATCCCAGACCCACTCCAATTCTTATACTGCTCCAACAGATCCACAGATGATGCAATCTCTATTGCAGTCCACACTGCCCTTTCCCACCAGGACAAAAGGAACACATACTTGAGAATGCTGTTAATTGACTACAACTCAGCATTCAACACCATGGTGCCCTCCAATCTCATCACTAAACTAAGGACCCTGGGACTAAACACCTCCCTCTGCAACTGGATTGTGGACTTCCTTACGGGCCACCCCCAGGTGTGAGGGTAGGCAACAACACATCCGTCACACTGACCCTCAACACGGGGCCCCTCAGGGGTGCGTGCTCAGTCCCCTCCTGTACCCCCTGTTCACCCACGACTGCGTGGCCGCGCACGACTCTAACACCATCATTAAGTTTGCCGACAACACAACGGTGGTAGGCCTAATCACTGACAACGATGAGACGGCCAATAGGGAGGAGGTCAGAGACCTGGCAGTGTGGTGCCAGGACAACAACCTCTACCTCAACATGGGCAAGACAAAGGAGCTTATCGTGGTCTACAGGAAACGGAGGGCCGGACACTTCCTCATTCACATTGATGGGGCTGTAGTGGGGAGGATCGAGAGCTTCACATTCCTCGGTGTCCACATCACTAAGGACCTATCATGGTCCAAACACACCAACACAGTCATGAAGAGGGTACGACAATTCCTCTTCCGCCTCAAGAGGCATGGGCCCTCAGAACCTCAAAAAGTTTTCCAGCTGCACCATTGACAGTATCTTGACTGGCTTCATCACCGCTTAGTATGGCAACTGCTCAGCATCCGACTGCAAGGTACGGCCCAGTAAATCACTGGAGCCGAACTCCCTGACATTCAGGACCTCTATACCAGGCGGTGTTGTCAAAGAGTTGTCAAAGACTCCAGCCACCCTAGTCATAGACTGTTCTCTGTGCTACCACACGGAAAGCGCTACCGCAGTGCCAAGTTTGGGACCAAAAAAATTATAATTGGCACATTCTAAGATCCGATGACAGTATCAGTAATGTGTTTTCGGACCCTCCCTTGGTCGTATTCTCGCAGGGCAGAAATCTCAGAGATCAACTGGTAAACTCTGATTTACCACCCCAAGATATCCCTGCACAACATCTATTTGCGCCCCTACTGGATGGAAACTACAAGTGTAATGGCTGTGCTCAATGCAATGGCACTTATAAATGTAGACCCTTTAAACACCCCCAAACAGGGAAACAGATGATGTTTATAGGCCTATGTAGCCAAATTGTATCCATGATCGTATGCTATCCTTTCATGTTTTTGGTATGTTCTTTTTATATCTGAGAATTAACCAATGATATCAGGCCACACCCGGCCATGATTACAGACACCTGTCTGTGTCCTTTGACACTATATAAAGTAGTCACCCCCGTAGTGTTTGTCATTATACCCTGAGGAAGACAGCTTGTCTGTTGAAACGTTGGTTATTAGGTTATTAAATTATTGCATCCGAGCTCCTAGAGTGTGCGGCTCTCCTTTAATTGACCAAAAAGCAACTGAACAGCTTCTACCCCCAAGCCATAAGACTGCTGAACAGTTAATCAAATGGACAATTTACAATGACTTCCTTTATTATTTATTTATGCATCTTAATTGTTTTGCACTGACTCCCTTGCACTGGCTCTACGCATACTCACTAGACTCTACCCACACACTGACACATACTACACTGACACTCCAACACACATACACACACACTACATATGCTCACACACACAAAACACACACACACATGCATATGGATGCCACACACACTTACACATAGACACAATTTCACACATCATGTACGCTGCTGCTACTCTGTTTATTATATATCCTGGTTGCCTAGTCACTTTTACCCCTACCCACATGTACATATTACATCAATTACCTCAACTACCTCGTACCCCTACACATTGACTCGGTATTGGTACTCCTTGTATATAGCCTCGTTATTGTTTTTATTGTGTTACTATTTCCTTTTTTATTTAGCAAATATTTGTCTTATTGTTTAACTCTGCGTTGTTGGGAATGGGCTCTTAAGCAAGCATTTCACTGTAAAGTCTACACCTGTTGAATTCGGCGCATGTTACCAATCAAATGTAATTTGTCATCGAAAGAGCAGGTGTAGATGTTACACTTCTTGAAGATGACGTGCTGAAAAAAACAGATGTACATTAGAGCCAGTGGGATTTTAACTCTGTATATCTCTCCAACATTAAGCATCAACATGATATTACACACCTGTATGTGTTCCACATTGTCTTCATTTGCCGCACTTTACAGATCAAAGAAAGACATCAAACACGTTTCTCATCAGCCATCACACAGTTTCCAGAGCTTTCTGAATTTTAGCATACACAGCATCGCTCTTCTCTCTGTGAGGTCTCTTGTCCATGGACTATAAAAAAACAGCGCCCTCTAGAGTAGAGATCGCTTCACAACCACTTGAGCAGGAGAGAAGCCCGAGATGCAGCCTGCTGCTAAGAGAAATAAAAGCAAGTGCTGCACATCTAGCAGATTGTGAGAAGTACTGTGAGTTCATTTAGACATAAAGTGCAAACTCTAAGTAAAAACAATTACTCATGGAGGCTGCTAATAAGCAATAATAATTATTGACCCTTATTTTAACAGGTAAGAGTACTGAGAACATATTATATTTTACATCAACGACCCGGGGAAGAGTTACAGCGGGAATAAGAGGGGATGAATGAGCCAATTGGAAGCTGGGGATGATTAGGGGGGCATGATGGTATTAGGTCCAGATTGTGAATTTAATTTAACACTCCTACTTTTACGATAAGTGCCATGGGATCTCTAGCCACCGCAGAGTGTCAGGACACCCGTTTTAACATCCCGTCCATTAGACAGCACCCTATGCAGGGCAATGTTCCCTTCACTGCCCTGGGTCAATGGGACGAGTGTCCCCTACTGGACCTCCAACAACACTTCCAGCAGCATCTGGTCTCTCATTTATTTATTTTAATTTTTTCATTTAACCTTTATTTAACTTGACAAGTTAGTTAAGTACATATTCTTATTTACAACGATGGCCAACACTGACCAAACCCCAATCATGGCCGGTTGTGATACAGCCTGGATCTCATGATCCAGGGACCGAACAGGACCGACCCTGCTTAGCTACAGAACCAAGCCAGCAGTGGGAGCAGGGCAGTATGATGATGGATGATATTGCCAACAATGTTGCTCATGCTGATGATAAAGATAGCAGCAGCAGTAGCAGTAGTAGTAGCAGTAGTAGTAGCAGTAGTAGTAGCAGTAGCAGTAGTACAAGTAGTAGCAGCAGTAGTAGATTAAGCACTATTTAGTTAAACAACTATATTGTAGTAACCATCATAGTTTCCCACAGACCCAGATTATTGTCGTGGTTAACATGTATACATGCAGCATGTTCTCTCTGTATACTACTAGTACATTGTTACATTGTAGCGCATGGTATGTGTAGCTTGCTATTGTCAATGATGCAGGGGTTGCCTCTGTTTGGACACGACGCTGACTCTGCGGTGGAAGTGTTTCAAGCAGACTCTGAAATAGCATAGTGAAGGGCTGGCCCAGGCCATGTGGGATGGCTTATGCGGAGGCAGCAGTGGTTGCAGTGGTGGTGATTCCTCACAACTTTCCCTCCCACTGTTATGGGCATCTGTGTACACACCGGTAGGAGCAGGATGATGTTTGGGCATACAGGATATTGTAAGTTGTAAATGCCCAGAAAAATACAAAGTTAATTTTTTTATTTTTATTCTTTCACCTTTATTTAACCAGGTAGGCCAGTTAAGAACAAGTTCTCACTTACAACTGCAAGTTGGCCAAGATAAAGCAAAGCAGTGGGACAAAAACAACAACACAGAGTTACACATGGGATGAACAAACGTACAGTCAATAACACAATAGAAAAATCTATATACAGTGCGTGCAAAAGAAGTAAGGAGGTAAGGCAATAAATAGGCCATAGTGGCGAAGTAATTACAATTTAGCAATTAACACCAGAGTGACAGATGTGCAGATGAGGATGTGGAAGTAGAAGTACTGGTGTGCAAAAGAACAGAAAAACAAAAACAAATATGGGGATGAGGTAGGTAGTTGGTTGGATGGGCTATTTACAGATGGGCTGTGTACAGTTGCAGCGATCGGTAAGCTGCTCTGACAGCTGATGCTTAATGTTAGTGAGGTAGATATAAGTCTCCAACTTCAGTGATTTTTGCAATTCGTTCCAGTCATTGGCAACAGAGAACTGGAAGGAAAGGCGGCCAAATGAGGTGTTGTCTTTGGGGATGACCAGTGAAATATACCTGCTGGAGCACGTGCTACCGGTGGGTGTTGCTATGGTGACCAGTGAGCTGAAATAAGGCGGAGCTTTACCTAGCAAAGACCTATAGATGACCTGGAGCCAGTGGGTTTGGCGACGGATATGTAGTGAGGACATACAGGTCGCAATGGTGGGTAGTATATGGGGCTTTGGTGACAAAACGGATGGCACTGTGATTGACTGCATCCAATTTGCTGAGTAGAGTGTTGAAGGCTATTTTGTAAATGACATCGCCGAAGTCAAGGATCGGTAGGATAGTCAGTTTTACGAGGGTATGTTTGGCAGCATGAGTGATGGAGGCTTTGTTGCGAAATAGGAAGCCGATTCTATATTTAATTTTGGATTGGAGATGCTTAATATGAGTCTGGAAGGAGATTTCATTTTACTAGCATTTAAAAGCAGTTGGAGGCCACGGAAGGAGTGTTGTATGGCACTTAAGCTCGTTTGGAGGTTTGTTAACACAGTGTCCAAAGAAGGACCAGATGTATACAGAATGGTGTCGTCTGCGTCAAAGAATCACTTCAGCAAGAGCGACATCATTGATATATACAGAGAAAAGAGTCGGCCCGAGAATTGAACCCTGTGGCACCCCCATAGAGACTGCCAGAGGTCCGGACAACAGGCCCTCCGATTTGACACACTGAACTCTATCTGAGAAGTAGTTAATGACTGCCTCGCCTGGTTCACTAGAGAAACCAAGGCTGTTGAGTCTGCCGATAAGAATAAGGTGATTGACAGAGTCAAAAGCCGTGGACAGGTCGATGAAGACGGCTGCACAGTACTGTCTTTTGTCGATGGCGGTTATGATATTGTCATCAGGGTTGGCAGAGTGTGTTAAAGCTGTGAATAAAGCGAACTTAGGGAGGAGGTTTCTGAAGTTAACATGCATGAACCCAAGGCTTTTTACAGTTACAGAAGTCAACAAATGAGAGCGCCTGGGGACACACAGGGCCTGGGTTAACCTCTACATCACCAGAGGAACAGAGGAGGAGTAGGATGAGGGTACGGCTAAAGGCTATAAGAACTGGTCGTCTAGTGCGTTGGGAAAAGAGAATAAAAGGAGCAGATTTCTGGGCGTGGTAGGATAGATTCAGGGAATAATGTACAGACAGGAGTATGGTGGGGTGCAAGTACAGTGGAGGTAAACCTAGGCATTGAGTGACGAGAGAGATTGCATCTCTGGAGGTGCCAGTTAAGCTCGGTGCGGTCTCCGCGTGTGTGGGGGGTGGGATAAAGGAGCTATCTGAGGCATGTTGAGTGGGACTAGGGGCTCCACAGTAAAATAAAACAATGAGAGTTGCCCTAAACAACAGTATACAAGGCATATTGACATTAGAGACAGGCATAAAGCAATCACAGGTGTTGATTGGGAGAGCTAAGACAACAACGGGTAAGACAACAATGGGTTAACAGCTAAGACAACAACAACGGGTAAATGGCGATGAATGGGCAGAGAGGGTCAGCTAGCTACACACAGGGCCTGAGTTCAAGACTGGGGCCGGCAGATAAACAAAATGATGTACCGTATTAATGAACAGTCCAGCAGGCATCAGCTGTGTAGTTGAGTGATCATAGGGTCCAATGAGCAGCAATAGATGAAATAGGGAGCCGTTCGGTAGTCATTACTACGCTAGGCGAGCGGGAGACACGGCGTTCAGAAAGCTAGCGGGCCGGGACTAGCAGATGGGTCTTCACCGACATCCACGACGCAGAGGCCGGTTGAGAGCACATCGGCCAAATTACGTCAGCAGACCAGCAGACCAGTCATGATGGATCGGTGGGGCTCCATGCCAACAAAGGTTCCAGGCCAATTGGCAAGAGAGGTATTGTAGTTGGTGTTCTTCGTTTGCTAGCCGGGAGATGGGCCTAGCTTGAGGCTAGCTCGAGGCTAACTGGTGCTTGCTTCTGGACAAGGGTGTTAGCCACAATAGCCAATCGGTAACAGCTAGCTAGCTGCGATGATCCGGTGTGATGCCCCAGAGCTTGCGGCAGGAATCCGGTAATGTAGTGGAAAAAAGCAGTCCGATATGCTCAGGGCTGATATCGCTCTGTACAGACTGGCAGGTATTATCCGGGCTATCCGGGCTAAAGCGGCTGGTGTCTGGTATATTTAATCAGAAAATGGAAAAAAGACATTGAAATATATTGAAATGTATACAAAAAAAACAGGACAAACCAAACACGTCTTACTGCTACGCCATCTTGGATTGATTGACATGCTAGTATGTCAGTTGGATGGTTTGCTTTTGTAACTGTATGGTGCCAAGCTATCATCCCTCAGAAGACATCGCTGGCTCGTGCTCCTCTTGCCTTCTTAGATCCTAATTAACAGTGTTAGAGCTCTCCTCAGTTTTCCTCTGTCTGCCCTGTTGGCCTGACATCAGGGCATCATTATGTCCCAAATGGCACCTTATTCAATACATAGTGCACTCCTTTCGACCAGGGCCCTATGGTCCTGATTTCACCCGCTGTTTTCCTGAACAGCGGGTGAAATCCGCGCTCCACTGCTGAGCGCCTAATGACTGATCTGATTACACAATTAGTGGACTTCACTTGGTATCTCCATGAGTTCTGTAAATGAATGTAACTCGAATGCTGTGTCCCAAATGGCACCCTATTCCCTATGTAGTGCACTACTTTTAATCAGGGCCCACTGAGTCACCAAGTCAAGTCTGGGCCCTGGTCAAAAGTAGTGCACTATATAGGGAATAGGGTGCCATTTGGGACGCAAATGTGGTATCTCCACATGATCTGTAAATTAATGTACCTCAGTGTCAGATGGATGCGTGGGTGTATAACGCGAACGTCTAGCAACCCAATGATTGTGTGTTCGAATCTCATCACAGACAACTTTGTCATTTTTTCTAATTAGCAACATTTCAACTACTTACTACTTTTTAGCTACTTGGCAACTACTTAGCATGTTAGCTAACCCTTTCTCTAACCCTAACCCTTACCTTAACACTTTTAGCTAACCATTCCCCTAACCCTAACCTTAACCCTTTAACCTAACTCCTAACCTTAAGCCTAACCCCTAACCCCTAGCTAACATTAGCCACAACAAATTGGAATTCATAACATATCATTTGTTTAGCAAATTTGTAACATATTGTAAGTTTTGCTAATTCGTAATATATTGTATGTTTTGTAAATTCGCAACATAGAATGTCGCAGATTTACATCTGAGATTTACGTACAGAATAATTTTGAAATGCCCTGAGACCGGGTTGTGTAAGAGCATACCTCTATGTCATTGCCTGCATGCCCCTTAATTGTCCTTAAGGTGCATTTCAGACCTCATAAAGGATGTCAGTGCTGCAATGCTCAGATGCCATGACTCATCTCATCCCTCAACTCAAGTGAGTCTGTTGTAGTAATAGTTACAGACCATGTTGTGTGCTCTATAGTCACCACTGCCACAAGTGAGTAGGTCTGCACTTCATTACTGTATTTTTGCCTCTTTCTCCAGGGGATGCCAGACATGTCACATACTGTCTGACATCATTACATCCATAGTGCACGTGGGCTTTAAGCCCCCAATCTTCTATGACTCTTTACTACTCCCCTTTGAGCATTCAGCCACGTGTCTGTCATTTTGGGGACATCATGATGTTGCCATTAAAGCATATGCATTAAGAAAAGGGTAGGATCAGTTAGGAGCTACAACTCGTGTTTCTTGTTGTTTATATAATGTTGAGTCATGTTGTCCGAGTTTTGGGTCTAAATCATGCACAGTCGCCCTCTTAAATAGTTGTAGGTAGGCTTGCCTATAGCGCAGTTGGAGCCAATAAATCCACCAACGTGACGCCCCCATTGGTGCTCTCCTCCCAGCAGCTCACATGGAGGGACGCTCGCATTCCGAAAGCCCATTCAGAGTCATCTACTCCCCAGAAGCGGGGGAGTGCATGGGCTGCTGCAACGTGTTTTCCCGCCTTCCGACATTAATTCCGACATTGCTTCAGTCTATCCCTACCACAATTTTTGATTGACGTTTTTTCAGATTTTGCTGCGCCATATCAGAATCATTGGAAAAGTCATGCATTCACTATTAGATTACACAGCATATTGAACGGGGTTTTCTTATCACTGCATCCACAACCTGGTCTCATAGCATTTCGTATTATTCTGTACGTAAATCCGAGATACTTCATTTAGTATGATATGTTACAAATTACAATTAATATTATATGTTATGAATTTGCTAAATGTACAATATGTTATGAATTTTCAAAGAGCACAATATGTTATGAATTTGCTAAACATGTGATATGTTATGAATTCTAGCTAGAAGGCTAGGTGCTAATGTTAGCTAGCTCAATAACATTAGCTAGGCTAGGGGTTAGGGGTTAGGTTTAGGGTTACGTTTAGGAGTTAGGTTAAATGGGTAAGGTTAGGGGAAGGGTTCGCTAAAAGGGTTAGGGTTAGGGGAAGAATTAGCTAACATGCTAAATAGACGCAAAGTACAGTAGCTAAAAAGTAGTAAGTAGTTGAAAAGTGACCATGATCAGATTCTAAATCACAACTCTTGGGTTGTTAGGCATTCGCAATATACGCCCACCCATCCACCCACCATCAATTAGTTTTTGTCATCTGCCATCTGTCTTATGTAACCATACCAAACATAACATATCATAATAAGTGGAGAATCCCGGATTTATGTACAGAAGAATACGAAATGCTCTGAGACCAGGTTGGCGTCTTTCATCCCCTATTAAAGCTTTTATTGATCTCTGCCCATGAAACTTCAATTGCCAAGTAACTAGCAGCTGCTCTGTCAATAGAAGCTTTATTGCATGCACCTGTAGCCTATAACCATATAATATCCCCAAATGATTATGATTTTTTTTATTCTTCAAGGTATTTATCATGTAATTATCGCATCTTATACAATGGTGCATCACATATTAGCCTGCCCTATAGGCTACTTCGCAGATATGGTGTGTGCCATAATAGTATGTTAACTTGAGGCGCTTATACCATTATTTCCAATGATAGCCAATGCTTGACTTGGCGCAGGAGCGCTCCAGATTTGAGTAGCGGCACCTCAACTGTTCTACTGCTTGAGCTCTTGTTCCTCTTTCAGAATATTAGCTCAAAACTATTGTGGAGCTCCTGCAGCTAAATATTAACTCTACCGGCACCCAAAAAGAGTACCGGCACCTATTCAATCCAAGTCACCAAGTCGAGCACTGATAATAGCCTACAGTATAGACATAGGCTATGTAGACTACAGTTCCCCTTTCCGGTGCCCATGCTCCTGCGTCCATCTCTGCGTAGTTTGGTGCTCACATCGTCTTTCTCTCTCCCTCCTTCTCCTGTCTCTCCCGCCCTCCCTTCTACACACTCACACGCACATATACATACTTCTCTCTCTCTCTCCCCCCCCCCCCCCCCCTCCCACCTTTGCGTTGTCTCATTCACTTCAATGTGTTATCCACGCAGAGACTCCGACTCAGAGCAGGGGGGGCGGGGTAGGATAAATACTATTGAGAAGAGGCCACAAGGCACACTGAGACTGAAACCCACTTGCAGTTCAAGAACCACAAGCAGGACTCCGAAGCCGGGAGTAAAAGTACCAACGATATATTGGAGCTCATAAAGGAAAGACAAGAACACATCTTCTGCTTTTAGGACTTTTTGGAGCTCCGATATACAATCAATTCGATATTTGGCTATAGTCAGTTTACCTGGATATAGCAACCAAGAAAAGTTGGTAGTACACTCTTTGGAGTTTGGTCAGAGTCGTTTTATTTTACATTTGCTTGTGGAAGTGGACACTGCTCTAGAACTTGGGATCGATCCGATACAGTCGTGTCTGGACTTGCCATTTACAGTTTCTGCCGTCGCCCCTTGCTGAACGTTTTGGCCCGAACATTCTGCGACGACAACGTAAAGACTCCGAAAGTTGCTTCCTGAATCCAGCTCGAAGAATTCTGGACTTTTGGATGGAGAGTGTGCACTAAAATAACATTCTCAAGGTACAGTAGTATCCGATTCTATTGGTTGATTCATGTTTTACGTGTTTTGTTGCTTTGTCTTTTTGACAGTTCAATCGTGTGCTTTGTCAGTAGTGCTTGGTGAAATAGTTGGTATTGCAATGTTTTTGTTTTTTTCTTGATGTGTTTACATGGAAGCTTATGTGAGGAAGTTGTCTCTTCATATGTGAAAAACCTGCCAGACTTTTGGAGAGTTTAGGTACTGGAATCTTAGCATGACTTCAGTCAGTGTAACGGTGCACGCATTAGACTCAGTCGCTATACATGGTGCTGAACAACGACATTCTGACTCGGTCGCTGTCCATGGTGCTGAACAATGAGAGTCGGGTTCAGTCGCTGTCCAAAACCCAGTCAAAGTATTTCTGTTTGTTTGCAATCGTCTTATTGTTGCAATATTGTGACTTCAGAGAACACTATTGCAGCAACCTGCACATGGGATTCATGATTAGCCTGCAACAACACCACACGAAATGACAAGCTTCATGCATGTGAATCAAGCATGCAAATGCAAATCATTTCAACAGGTCTCTCACGTACTGCTCCACATGTTCCTTCTCTCCCTCCAAATCGCATTTAAGGTATTTTGTGGGAGCAAAGGAACTATCATTCCACCTTGAGAATAGCCGTCCAGATCCATTTGGGCTGCACGCATCTGAACGGTACATGTTGCATTGTATGATCGCGAAAAATCGTCCACGTATTAATCATATAATGCAATTGCTTTACCCTTGGAGATATCAACTTGATGACTCCTTTGTAAGTTTGCACTCAGCCGGGCAATATTCCTCAATGTCCCTGTGCGCTACATGTCATTTCATATAGACACGGACACAGACAGACATCATAAGAAACCGTGTGCACTGAGCTTGTAAATTGGAAGGGATTTTGATGACAGCATGAATTTGATCATGTTTATTATGAATGTTATGAACATTTCTGCCTCGGGAGTGGTGATATATATTGTGACATGGAAAAGCAACAGAAATATGCATGCATCGCGTTCATCAACAGGTTGTTCTACCAAAGTTTCTCAGTGTGCAGTGACGGTTTCTTTTAACTGTCCAATATTCCCGACTGTCACAATTATACCCTGCTGAACTTTGATTCATCTCTGAATTTGATTTGATTTAATAACGTCCGTTAAGAACCTATTATTTGATAATGCAGCATTTGCTATACATATTGCTTAAATAGAGAATAGCACATAGCAATGGTTTCATGTTTTCCATTTCAGTTTGAGTTTATTCTATGACTATAAAACTAGAAAAACACTTCATAATCATCAAACAGTGTCTTCCGGCTTTGATGACCTTCCTAATGCATGATATCAGTGCATGCATGTTGTTTTGGCATTTCTTTGACTCAGTGTTCGTGTAATGCTTCGGGAACTTAAGACACAGGAGCACAGACGGACGACTTTTTTTCAAAACAAGATTTGAATTTGCTAACTTGCTGCCTGCTGCCATTGCACAACATTCACCAAAAGTGCATTTGGAAAACACACACACCCAGTTGCCACAGTAACTGAACTGACTCTCCAAAACAAAGGGGGGTTGTTAGAGGCAGTAGTGCTTTATAATGTGAATAATTAGGACCGTTTTGTTTCAGTGCTAACAAACAAGTCAGATCTCATAGAAAGACACAAAGGGTGTAAACTTGGAATGAAACAAGCCCATTTAAAGGTTGCCAAAAGCTGTCTTGGCTTGCACATGGCACGCAATTGAAAAGAAACAGCTTGAGCCATTTATTTGACTTGATGGCCCCGAGAACGCGTTTTATTCATTTTTTTTCTTCATGTTTTTGCTTTTGCTGTGAAAGTCAGCAGAAAGAGAGCAATCTTGCAGAGAAAGGAAAAATGGGGACAGGAAGTAGAAATGACCTCCCCTCCCTCGTTCACCCCACTCCTCCCCCTCCTCCCCCCTCCTCCCCTAGGGCTTCTATCACAGATGGTTAAGTTGCAGCTTGCTTACTCTCATCTTTCCCTTCTCCAACCTCTGCACCAACAAGATACAAAGTGATAGAAGATCTGGGGATTTGTTTGGTCACCTGCGGCAGCTGTGGACTTAATTTGCTGCATGTGATCGTTTCAGAAGAACCCAGGAGATGTCCCTGTGTTGAAACAGTTCATATACATATTACAGGCAGTGTGGAATAGAGCAAGCTGTGTGGCAATGTACTATGATTTGACTCTGATTAGAGTAGGCAGGACTTGACAGCCACAGGTATATATATATCCTGCTGGCGGAATACTTGTCAACTGATCTATGATTGCCTTCAAAACAACCACATACGTACAAGGGGTAATGGTTTCTGTGGCAGCGATAGAACTCCCCCACACACACCCAGTACTTTCTCACAGCTCTCCATTTTCATTAGTCATGCAAACCCATGGCCCTTCTGGCTTAAAGCGATTCTTCTACCTCTGCAGATCTCCTGTGAAGTCTTGAGTTCGTTGTACTTCGACGTAGATGTGTTGTACACATTTAGATGTGTTGTACACATTTGTTTACTGGGGTGTTAGTGCTGATGGGTGCATGGTGTTATGCAAAGCACAGCATTAGCTTTCTGATGAAAAATGCCACTTGAAAGCTGTGCATCACAGCACAAACAGACAGAGAGCCCCCGGTGGTAATTTAGCTCTTTCCCCTCTTCTGAATTTTACACCAATCTGCACCAAAAAAATTCATAACAGCTGTTTCCATAACTACCAACTGATTACGCGTAGGCTGCCAGCTTTTGTAGAAATGTTGTTGACGACAGCGAGCTAGGGAGAGAGGGAGAGAGGGAGAGATGGAGCGATGAAGACAGAGAGAGAGAGGGAGAGAGAGAGGGAGGGAGCGAGGGAGGAAGGGAGAGAGGGGTTGTAAATGTGACAGCCATAAAAGAAAATTCTCCCCTCAGTCCTCGCCCCATTTAAAGCCCATTTATGGAGCTTCCGGCTGGTTACTGGGTGGCGGAGGGAGAAGAGAGAGTGAGAGACATACCCCCACACAAGCATGGGTCTACCTAAGAGGGAGAGTATAGGAAGGAGGCTGGTGCAGAGCTCGGGATGGGCAAATTAATGATATGGTCTAGCTTTGTAGGATGCAGGTGCACCGCTATTGAGAGAAGGAAGAAGGAGGCAATGCTGAAGTTGTTTTTCAAGTTTTTTTGTATATCATTCTGCACCTGGTTGTACCTCCTGCTACTCCATCCACCCAAAAATTAGCCAAGGCTTTGAATCCCTTTACAGACATACTCATAATGTTGAATTATTTGTGAATTACTCGGCATCAGTTGGTGGGTTAATAGTGTTTTAGGGCTTCTTCCGACATTAGTCATTAGCTCAAGAAGACTGGGCTGCCAGAGAGACATGTAGCAGGAAGAATAGCCTTGCCCTGCATGCATGAGAAAGTTGTTGCTGAGCAACAGTCTTCTTCTCGCCTTATTCCCCCTTAGGCCCAGGGAACGCCCCCAAACCTAAGTCACCATAACACCTAGACAATGTGCAACCTCATCAAGTATAAGGTGCCACATGGAGAGTCCAGTACAGGGATACTGATCTTGGGTGCTCTTTGTTCCAGGACCAGATAGGGTTATTCATATATATGACTTGACAGATACAGATGTAGGATCTTAATTTGAGCCAGTTTGCTACTGCAGGAAAATAATCCTGCAGCAACATGCCATTTATTTATTATGTGGATGATAATTAATGGAGATTTTTGTAGGGGTTGATACATTTTTCGTAAGGGAAAATAAAGTCAAATTATTAAATGGGAATAACAAACCTCAAATACACTACAAGTTTTAAATGTGATCAAATTAAGATCTTGCATCTGTACCTCTCTCCACAGGGCATTGTAGTGCAGCAACTACATACTGTATATGTTGGTTTACATCTAAACACATTTAGGGTGGGAAAAGCAATGTTGCATGAGTGCCATCCCGTTGCACCCCACAGCTGCATATTCTAGTGTGGGAACTGGCAATCGAATAGACCCTCCCTTCAGTCTGCCCTGAATGGGGCTCCTGATAACCAAGGCTTCTTCATTTTTGAGGGAACGTAATAGGCAAGGATCAAACAAAGTTCATGCAACTTGTGGAGCTGTAAGTGAGATCAATGACTTAACTTTACCATGTTGCCCTTGCTTCTCAGATTCCTGGGCATTGTAGAGTGTAATTGACTTTAAGTGTTGTCTGCGGTTCCCAGTGGCAACGCGCCAGCACAGACGTCAGCCTGACGCATTTCGGTTAGCATTTAGCGGCACATTCCCGTGTGTGGGAGGAAAGAGCGAGAGAGAGAGAAAGAAAGAGAGAGAAATTGAGAGAGAACGGAGGCATTCACCATAGGGCCGAGGTACCCCTTGGTTGGTTCTGATCAGATAATTGTTACACTTAGTGACCTGTCATATCTCTTTTTTTGTCTCCCCTTTGTCCAACAGACACATCTTTGACATATGGCTGTCTGTCTGTCCCACTGAAGCCTTTGAACCCCATCCAATTCCTCAGAGAGCAAACCAACAAGTTCCAAGCAACTGAAGTCACATCGCAACAAATTACATAAATAGAGAGAGAAAAGAGTGAAATCGATTTGAGTCCCCTTGAAACGTCCTCTCGAAGCGACCACAGAATGGCGTGGTCACCTCCCCGGTCGGGGCCCTTGGTGGCCCTTGTGGCCCTCCTTTTCCTCGGTTTGACTTCCAGCATCCCGTCTGGCCCGGCCTCTGATACCTGCGCCACCCTGGAGCAGAGCCGCTTCTTCGGGCTGTTCTCTTCGACCGCCAACCTGCCCTCCACACCGTGCTCCTGGACCCTGCAGAACCCAGACCCTCGCCGCTACACCGTCTACATGAAGATCACCAAGCCCAGCGACTCCTGCCTGCCCCGCCAGGTCAAGACCTTCCAGTTCGACTCCTTCATCGAGACCTCTCGCACCTACCTGGGTATGGAGAGCTTTGATGAAGTCGTCCAATTGTGCGACGCTTCAACGTCTGTAACCTACCTGGAGTCCAGCAAGCAGTTCCTGCAGCTACGCAAGGTGGCGCCAAGACACGGCCTGGAGATTGTGGAGGGAGAGAGCAGCGGTGAGTTCAAGGCCGAGTTCCTGGTGGTGGGCAAGAGGAACCCCAGTATGCCAGCCTGTCAGAAGCTGTGCCAGTGGCTGGAGAATTGTTTGTCCACCAGCACCCATCCCAACCCCTGCGGCATCATGAACACCCCCTGCCAGTGCTGGGAGACCCCCGTCAGGAAGCCCGGCGGCTGCTACCGTGGAGGCGTCTACCTGGAGAAGTGCATCCCAACCCCCAGAGACATTGGACGTGACATTGTACGTGACACCGAAATCATAAGTGAGTAGAGTTACCACCACCTAACTTGCTTACTGTGTAATGCTCAATGTCCACGAATCCACTTGTCTGTTTTTGTTATCCCATCCAATAGAGTCTAGACTAGATCTCTGTCTGGCTGATTGGAATCATGTTCCCTTGGAAGCACAGCCTCCCCATGCTGACTCAAACTAATCAACCCTCCCCCCCCCCGTTAATGATCTAAATTCTAGAGGTAGAGAGAACGTGAGGTTCTGATGAAGATGTGCCCTTTGCTGCCCCAGAATCATAAGGCATAAATGAAGGGTGTTAGGGAGAGACTGTGTGCCTCCTTAAGGTCTAAGTGGTCAGATTGCTCCCACTGCACAGAGTGTTAGCTCGCCATTTTGTTTTCATGGATGGCGGACATGTTTGCTGGCTCTTTTCTGGGGGATTGAGGGATGCAAAAGGCACACACACACAGTGTACACAAAGCCCTCACAGTTAGCTGGCACAGGAAATCGAAGCCAATCACTTGCAGTAACCATAGCAACACGCCAGCCTTGCACACCGTGCTTTCCAGGGCGCTGGAAACCAAACAATCATTTCAAATGAAAGACTTTTATCTGGTATGGTTTCTCACAAAGAGCTGTCCTTGTGCGTTTCTCCTTAGCTCCCTGACAGGCACAGTAATTGCCAGTTACATTTTTTACATCGAAATCCTTGAGAACACTACCTGAAAAAAAAACATTTACATTCTTACTGAACTGTAGCAATTTCTATATCTACATTTCTGAGCAGTAGGGCTTTTTAAGAAAGAGTTAAGCGCCATCCACATCTATATACCATCTTCAAGAAGGATGTCTCTGGACTTGTGTGTCATGCTATGTGTCTCTTGTTTTTCTCTTCTGCAGAGGGCTGGAATGGGTGGGGCCGCTGGTCTGAGTGCAGTATGGAGTGCGGGGGTGGAGTCCAGGTGCGCAGCCGAGCCTGTCATCCAGAGGATAGTGTGTGTGAAGGCGTGGTCGAAGAGGGGCGGGCCTGCAACCCTCAGCCCTGCATTGGTGAGTCTACCTGTCAATCTAGCTGTCTCTTTGTTTTCTTGGAAGTCTGTAATGTCTAACCTACTGTCTGTCTTTGTGTTGATCTGTTTGGAAGCAGCTTGAGTTTCAGCTCACTAATCATCGTTTACCACCACAGGTCAAGTGCGTGCCCGTAGCCAAGCCCTAGCTTCCATTGTTGGCCTGAAAAGAGAGAACGCTGATGTTCCTAGCACTGGAGTCGTGGCCCCTCAAACAGGTGAGACACACATTCTGGTGATAAAGGATAAAAAAATCCAGTTTTGGAAATAGTTGGAGAGGTGTTTACAATAGTATAATACATTTAAGAGACCGGTAGATCATTTGCAGTATGTCATGTATAGCTTAGCTCTACCATATAAGTCGTGTTACGGCTGACAAACCTTTAGCGCTGACTCTTTGACCCCTGACCTTTGTAGTGGACGCTGCTGCGGTTGCAGATGAGTGGTCCCCCTGGAGTGTGTGTTCAGTGAGCTGTGGAGAGGGCTGGCAGGCCCGCTCCCGTTTCTGTGTTACCTCCTCCTACAGCACCCAATGCACCGGTCCCCTCCGCGAGAACCGCCCCTGCAACAACACCATGGTCTGCCCCGGTAAGTGGTGGCTCATTTACCGGGGGCCGTGTTTAGGGTGGTGTTTAGGGTATGTGTGTCTCTAGACAGGTTGGCAACTATGGTAAAAATCACAACTCCACCTAGTGGATAGCTCATAAAATGATCCACTCCTTGAACTCACAGTCAATACCCAAAGACCCTACAACTCAGTTACCTATGAATAATTCATATTCATTTTGAGGGCAAAACCATAACGTAAAAATGTATGTTTGGTGACATGGTCTGAATTCTTCCTCTTGCTTTCAGTTGATGGAGCTTGGGACGAGTGGTCCCCATGGAGCCTGTGCTCGTCCACCTGTGGCCGTGGTTACCGTGACCGCACCCGCACCTGCAAGCAGCCCCAGAACGGAGGAGAACCCTGCAAGGGACCCATCAAACAGACCAAGTTCTGTAACATCGCAGTCTGCCCAGGTTAGCCTTATTACTTACTTAATTATGATATATGCCACTTAGCTGACTCTTTTATCCAAAGCAACTTACAACAGTGAGTGCATACATTTAAATATATGTGAACCTAGCAGGGATTGACAACGCTAACTCCTCATCTTAATGAGCATATCTTTGTCACTGACCCCCGTGGGAAGAACTCTGACTAACTAAGATACGTTCACTTTCAAGGCTTCTCTCTTTCCTCCTTCCTGACTTCCTACCCGTTCTAACTCACGTCTAAAATCTGTTAGTTGTGGTTGTTATCGTGGGGAGTAAAGTGTTGGTTTGGCATCACATCTGACGTAATGTATCTGCAGAACAAATGCCTGCAGGGCTTAGTCATGGGCTATACAGGCAGTGAGTCATACACTCCTCATGGTCATCCTCACCACTCTCACACACACACACACACACACACACACACACACACACACACACACACACACACACACACACACACACACACACACACACACACACACACACACACACACACACACACACACACACACACACACACACACACACACACACACGTCGGAGCTTCAGTTCCCTCTGGTGATACATACACACCGTCCGCTGGCAGTGAATGGTTAGTTCTCTTCTCTCTCACCTGAATGTTTAGTCAGTCTGATACTTAGACCTTTTTTTAATTATAATAACAATGGCTTTATATTTGCAACTCCGTTATTCACTTAGCACATAACTGATTTTCTGCCGCTCCTCAATACCACTGAGTTTAATTCATTCAATCTGCCTGGCCATGTAGTTTCATACTGTGGACACCAGATGGCAGTATGCACCACCAAGAGATGACCGCTGTCAATGACTGTCATTACTTTAGGGAAAATCCCATTTCTAACACTGGACTTGGCGGTGAGAAAAAAAAGGCTCCTGCTTCATCCATGTAGGCTGAAGGGATCACTTAATGAGGTGAAACTCGGGGAGCGATGGAATCCGATGTCCTCCAGAGACTCCTAATTAGGCCTGCCATCCCGTGTTGGGAAACATTGTCTGCATCTTAAATGGCACCCTATTCCCTATATAGTGCACTACTTTTGACCAGAGGATAGGATAGCTATAGGGCTTTGGTCAAAAGTAGTGCACTATGTAGGGAATAAGGTGCCAGTTGAGACTCAGCCATTAGAGAAATAGGCCCATCATCTTTCTTCCCATACGACACATAGTAATAGGCCTATGTTGACCTGCAATGAGCGAGCAGACATTTTTCTCCCTTTAAATACAGTACACTTGATGAGGTTCTCCAACGACTAGAGGGTTTTTGTGTGTCGTTTGAGGAGGGTAATTGGTTGGGGAGGCATTTAGAGTTAGAGACACCTGCAGTGGTGCATGAAGGACAAACGAGAACAGAATTTGGGCCTTTCACTGCTGCTCAGTCTCAAAGTAGGACATGTTGAAATGTTAATAGCATCTCTGTGACATGATGATTACTGGCCCGAGGCTTGACGGTGTCCTAATTCTCCACCTCCCTCTCTGGTTCCCTCTAGTGGACGGTGCCTGGAACGAATGGTCCGGTTGGACCACCTGCTCCGCCTCTTGCTCCAATGGCACCAAGCAGAGGACACGTGAATGCAACGGACCGTCCTACGGAGGCTCGGAGTGCCGTGGTGATTGGCGTGAGACCAACAACTGCTTCCTGAAAGATTGCCCAGGTAGATAGCTAGCACCACCAAGTTTGTAATGGAGACCTCTTTTGTCATAATAACTTGTCAAATACCCTGTTCCTGGCTAAGTCTATGTGTAAAAGGCCAGTATTGGGTACTATGGCTACTGGTCAGTCTGTTGAAAGTCAGGGAATAACATTTGTTTGTCTCTCTCTAGTTGATGGACGCTGGTTATCATGGAGCTCATGGGGAAGCTGCAGTAAGACCTGTGGGGGAGGAAGCCAGCAGAGACAGAGGATGTGTGAAGGACCTTACTTTGGTGGAGAGCCTTGCCCTGGAGAGAGAGGAGAGCTGAGACGCTGCAACGAGAAAAGATGCCCAGGTCAGTGAGTCGAAACAACATGGCTGAGATGTGGGATGAAATAAAATCCCATGGTTCAACACAAAACAACAGTTTTCTAATATAACTTGACCAAAGACAACCACGCAATACTTTGACTCAATGCAACCAAACGTGCAACCAAGTCTCCTTCTCTTCTCTTCAGAACCCCATGAGATCTGTCAGGAGGAGACTGACGGTGATGTTGTGTGGAAGAGAACCCCAGCAGGAGATATGGCTGCCGTGACCTGCCCTACAGATTCCACAGGTTCAGTACATTAACACATGTATCCCATTTTTCTGAAAAGATACACATGCACTTCACATGTTTAAGTAATGTAATCATCCCTGTGTATGATCATGCTGACCTCCAGTACTCTGTCGTACACACAGGCTTGACCTTGCGCCGGTGCACCCTTGGCGCTGTAGGCCTTGCTTATTGGGAGAATCCGACCTACATCAAGTGCATATCCAAGGACTACCAGGACATTTCCACATTGGTAAGTTGACTAGACCAGAAAGGAGTGTCTGGAGATGTATCTTCCAATAATCCTGCTAGTTATGATCGTCTATTGTTGTCCCACACAATTAGTAGTCAATCCTTTAAACTCTGAAGATGCTGCCCTTAAAGTCATAGCTACAAACCATTAGAGATGGGGCTCATTACAATGATAGATACCTAATATGAAGATAGTTGAAAACACATCTCCACAACCTATGATTTCCCGGCAGTGTACTCAAGCTACGTTGTATCAAACTCAACTCAGGACCTCAAAGCCAGTTCCACTGCATGTTTTTTATTGTTCCCCTCTAATCAGGGACTGATATAGACCTGGGACATCAGGTGCTTGCAATTAAATATCAGGTAGAACAGAAAACCAGCAGGCTCCGGACCTCGTAGGGTAGGAGTTGAATGCCCCTGACCTAGAGTGTGACCTCTCTACTTACCCTCCCGTCCTATAGGCCCAGGATGGTGTTGATAAGGCTAAGAAGGGCTTGATGGCTGATGGGATTTCTGAGGTGATCTCCCGACTGAGGGCCACCTCCGATGAGGGGACCAAGTACAGCGGAGACCTACTGTCCATCATGGATGTCCTCAGGAACACCACTGAGATCTACAAAGGAGCTGGATACAGCCTGAGCAATGCTGATGTGGAGGTCAGTCAGAAATACTGTGTTGCTTTTGAATTAAGCATTGAAAATAAAATTGCAATGTGTATTGTCACTCACACATTGTAAGCTATTCCTTTTGCCATGTGTATGCTCTAACACTCCTCCAGCAAAGTATGATTTGGGCTATATTTGATCAAGTCTAATACTATTGCTCATATCTCCTCTTCTACAGAACTATGCCCAGACGATCAGCAACTTACTGAAGGAGGAGCATCATGACAAGTGGGAGGAGGCACAGCTGGTGAGTGATAAGTTCTGAGAGCAGTGTACTTATGCAATGCAACATACTAATAGGTGTGAGTGGATGACTGTGTCACAGAGAAAAAGAGTGGTGGAGAAAGTTTTTCTTCCTTTGTCTGGTTTGTGTGAGAGATGGAGTGGAGGAGAAAGTTCGGTATGTGTTGTAAGTGTGAGAGAGAATGGGGGAAAAAAAGTGGTAACTGGTGGTAGGTACCTCATTATCACCACCCCCCCCCCCCCCCCCCCCAAAAAAAAAACCATTCAGTTCCCTACCATGGGAATAATAGACTCCATAGTAAAAACAGGACACTCAGAGAAAGAATGGGCAGAAATGCGAGAGTATTGATTAAGAGAGGAACAGAACATGTGTCATTTCAATCCTCACCCCTTGACTTCCCTCACACCATCCCATACTGAAGATAGTGTTAGGAGCATGTTTTTCAATCGAATTCGGATAGCACACCACCATACCATCTGACTCATGTGTATCTCACAGGGACTACTACATATAGAGAGAGATAAGTACAAATCCATGTGACTCATTTTGAACATGTTATGCTCTGAATCAGATGAGCCTCTTGAGAATTTTAAGGAAGACTCTTGGCGTTTTTTTTCTCATTTGTCATGACATTTTGCTATATGTTAATTTTGTTACTTTCAACCCCTGTTCAAGTTAACTTTGACCTCCAGCCTCATGGATAGGATTAGTCCGGGTATTATTGTAATAGATATTGTGTTCTCAATAGCCTACTTGGTTAGATAAAAGTAATACATATATTAGTATGGAAAACTCCAGTCACTAATCAAAAGGCTCCACATTCAGGGAATAACCATTTGCTTGTCAAATCGAAGATGAACTGATTATGAATTAGCCGTGTGTCATTTCGGGGCCGAGAGAAAGAGCAAGGCAGACAGGGAGAATCACAACGCCCACTCTCCAATCTGTGCGTCTCCATACCAACCCACAGACCATGGTCGTTGTAAAGAAGGGACACATACACAGACACTGTGCAATATGTATTACACAGATATGCACACACCTTTCGCCCACATCGCTCCAGTTCTGCGTCAGAGAGACGCAAGAGCCCTCCCTCCCATCCACAGAGAACAGAGAGAAAAAGAGGAGAGTGAATCAACAGCCTGATGCCCATATATGTCCCTCCGGAAGTTAGGAGGCTCCACAGTCGATGATAGTGCTTTTCACTGCTCAGGAACATTAGTATTGTGAAAGAATAAGATACAGTATGAAAGGCATTACATATACGGTGCGGTATAAGGCCTATACGTTCATTGTTCCTCTTTATGCCCAGCATAGATAAGCAATGCTATGAAAAACAAATAGTCTCTCCCAGCCGGCAAAACAGTCATTGTAATAATGACGTAATTTCAACCGGATAACAACAAGTTCTGGTTGTAAATTCATTGTAATGACGTTAATTCAACCAACTTCAAACAATCCCTGGATGTTTATGATTTTCCTTTATATAAATGTATCGTCTCCCCTCCTCTTTTCTTCCTTCTCGCTCCCTCCCTCCACTTATCTCTTCTCTAGATGGGCGCTAACGTCAAGGAGTTCTTGCAGCTCGTCGAGGACTTTGTGGACATGATCGGCATGCAGATGAAAGACTTCCAGGACATTTATGAAGTCACAGAGAATTTAGGTGAGCCCCTAATTTTTCCCTGGCAGCAGCTCTGTGCTCTTTACATCCCACGGTGATTTGTCTTTACCTTTATCCGGCCACAGAGTGCATCAATCTTAATCATGTCACCGAAGAGAAGTTCTAGATGAACAAGGAAAAAATGTATCTGTTATCACTGCGACATTTTGGCAGGACCGTTAGTAGCTATCCATCTTCAAGATAGCACAGAACTATAGCAGCTGAAATAGGTCAAAAATCAAATCAAATACAATTTTATTTGTCACATGCTTAGACAACAAGTGTTGACTAATAGTGAAATGCGTACTTAGGGATCCTTTTCCAACAAAGCAGAGTTAAAGATTTTTTTCTGAAATGAGAAAAAAATGAGATAGTGACGCGAGGAATAAATATACAGTGAATAACTCATAAAAAGAATGAGTAAAATAACAAGGGGCAGAAAATAACATGGTTGTAAACAGGGAGTACCAATACCGAGTCGATGAGCGAGATGCAAAGATACAAAGATAAACCCCATCCTGCATGTTACCAATTACGTGGGAGGAAGCTAGAATCAGATTGGGATTTACATAAGCTCTGAGAAGGCACATACTGTCCAAACTGTAGAACTCACACTTATTTCTTGCCATGCCGTCTTGACTATAGCAAAGCTGACATTCACAATCCCAGTTCACACAGGATTCAGCAGCAACTCCTCCAGACAGTTAAAGAAATAATGCGTGACGCATGAAACCATAGCTGTCCTTGGCTCTTCACTTACCAGACCCTAAGGGCGTCGCAGTATCCTATACACACCATGTATTCCACGGACACTCTTTGACATAACACCTTCCATCTCTTTTTCTCCTTTCCAGTGTTGAGCATCCATAAGCGTCCCACAGCCATGACAACCGACTTCACCTTCCCAGTGAAAGGATGGAGAGGCATGATGGACTGGGTCAGGACCTCAGAGGAGAAGATCACTGTCTCCCGCGACGCTCTGTCCATAGACCAGTCTGGTGAGAATGGCATACATACTGTATTTAGATAGTGTACATTCATAACCACTGATGCATACATTGTACAGATAGTCTACAGATACACAAGCATGTATGTATTTGTATAAATAAACCGATAGAAGACAGTAAAACAAACAATTCTACGGAGTCTCAAAACACCTTGAAGCTCTCGTCTGTTCTTGTTGACACCCGCTATTTTCTTCTCTCCTAGTGAATAATAATAATAATAATTGTGTATTCTGTCTGTTACAGAGGGCACCACTGCATTTGTGACCGGGATCATTCTGTACAGAAACCTCAGCTCTATCCTATCCTTCCAGAGGTAAGACTTTCCTACTGAATGACTCATACTCTATACTAGCACACTTTTACAGTGCCCTCTTGATACACCTTGGGGAAGGTAGACTTTCCTCCATTGAAACCCAGCAGGCACGGGACTGATTTACAGGCATATGGTTACTCACTGTACAAACCCCATTAAAACCATTTTTAGCATTCCCCTGAAGTATTTGCCATTGATTGCCAATGAATCCCATCAAATACTGGAAATGCTCCAACAGCACATTACCAATACTGTGCTTTTGTTTGACCAAATGTCCTGTCTCCTTCTCTCCTCAGTAACAGCAGCGTTCTCAACTCTAAGGTCGTCACGGTTGTGGTCAAGCCCACCCCAGGTCTGCTGTCCACCCCAGTGGAAATCGAGTTCCCCCACCTCCATAATGTAAGTTCCCATTGGATACCCACCTAATGGCCCTTTAGAACTACAAGTCCCCTAAGGGTATTGTCATTTTTTTTAAACACGCAGCAGTACGTTAAGTCGCATGAATAAACCTGCGTCATTATGGTAATGAGGAGTGGGCGTTTTTAGTGCAGTGGGTGAGGTTAGGGTGAAAGAAACGTTGGATGGTGGTTAGCGCCATGCTGTTGCATCCCACGCATTTCCTTTTCCTTAGATCCTTACCCCGCCTTTTCTATTTTTCCAGGACACCATCAATGAAACTTGCATCTCCTGGGATGAGAGTGAAACGTAAGTGGTGACTAATGTTGTTTACATCCGTGTGTGTATTTACATTCATAAAGATCCATATTTTCATCATTCTGTCAACCCATTTGGTGATAGTTGATTATTCCAGAAAGCTCAAAGGCCATCCACTACTGCTTCTATCACTTGATATGAGCATTCACCCTTTAGCTATATAAGTCAATGTGATGCAGTATTGTTGCAACTCTTGTAATGTCAATCATCTGGACAAGCAGTGACAGAGCATTAATAGACCATGTTAACATGACCCATCTCTCTGGGCTTTATTGGTAGCAGCCTCTCTTATCCTCAGAGCCCCCTGTGACACCTTTCACTGATCAACAAGTCATCTGGATCCATTCATACCACACTAACTAGGCAGGGACACAACACAGAGGCAACATTGATGTAAAGTTTAATTCCGCGTATAGCCAATCATCCAAAGACGATGGCAACTCTTCTTCTCCCATCTCTCCCGGGTCCATTTTGTCATTTTAGAGGTTAACAGGAAGTGACACATGGCCTTTTTAAAAGATGTTTAGATGCATTTTAATGCATTATGAATACCCCCCGCTGTTCAACTTACCCTCAGCTCTGGATCTATCACCCCGGGGCTTTGGGTAGATCCTAGGCAGCCATACTGTGCCCTCCTGAAGCACAGGTGGGCCATTTGCATTTAGATAGATTTGTACACTTGTGGAGCTCAGATAAGCACTGCAATGCATTCAGCTGAGGCCCCGTCCACATCCGCATCCCTTCCCTTCCCACCTGAGAAAAGCAGCCCAAGTCGAAAGAGAAAGGAGAAAAAAAAGAGGAAGAGGAGAAAATGTAATTAACTCATACACTTTCAGAAGGGAGGGGAGTAGGAGAAGGGAGGGGATTACGTGCCTCCAGCCAAATGAGTTTCATTTTAGACAGCCGATGTAATTAATGCCTAGATGGAGGGAGGATGGGGGAAATGGTAGAGAGGGAGAAGCCCTGGATCAGAGTTTGGGTCAAAGTTGACTTTGTGGAGCAGCACGTGTTTGGTTTTTAGGCAGGCTCACTGGGGAAATGCCATTATTCTACATGTCCATTCACGCCCAACTGTCTATATGCTATGCTACAGACACACAGATTGAGGCCAAGTGCTAAACTAGGCTATCCTAGAGTCAGTGTCCATCTCTCAGTGACATGCTATTAGTATTTGATATTAGACATTAGACTCATTCCAAGCTAACATACTGTCTCATCCCTTTTCAAAGCTACACAGTCAGATATTACACAGTTACACAAACCTTACCAAAGAACAATGCCTAGTCTACCCTCCACTTCACCTCACAACTTCTAACCCATCTGAGTGATCTGAGAAATCGTGCAGGCAAGCAGGCATTAAACTGTACTGGCAGCAGAGAAAAGCCTCCTCTACAAGTTGACTTTGCTGTTGACTACAGTGACTACTGCTATTTCCTCATAGTCTCCCTGCGATGCTTGACAGCGTGTGGACTAATGTCTGGGTAGGGAGGCTGGCCGGTGGTGGTATTCTATTTTCACAGAATCACAGCCTTTCGCTCAGGCAGGCTCACCAGTTTGTGCCCAGGGCCACGGTTCAGTGCCTCGCTGCCTTTCTCGCTCCCTTCTCTCCCCCTGACACTCACATCATGTGAAACACTGCGAGGTGGCAGCATCTGCTGCTGCACAGTGCAGCCAGATAACTTTATCCCCATGTCTCATAGTAGGGACTATGTCACGGAACTAAATGAAGCGTTCTACTGTATAATCACTCCTTCGTGATGAGGAAAAAGGGTTGTTGCTGTCTAAGATTGTTGATTACAATGTCTTTTAATGGTCATTGATGACAAGACTTTGCCCTTTGTCTCAATACCTCAAACTGGATATTCTGGGATGAAAATCCATAGTGGCCATCTTAACTGAGAGTTCAAATTATGCACAGTAGATATTCAAAAGGTTTAGAGAATACCCTATGGCAGTCATATAGAGGGCATGTGGTGAAGCGATTCCCATGCCCACACCATAAGGCCATGCATGGTTTAGCAGAAGGGCACCTGTGAAATCCATCATATTTCTTATTTTACTCATACTTTTGAGAAAGTGTGCAAGGAAAAAATGTATTCTCATTTACAACCTCCTCTTTCAGTGTATTGACTATAGGCTTGTTGGGGATCTCCAGTGTCCACCATCTCATATCTAATGCCTCTTGGGAAAGATGGTCAAGAATATAAATTAGACAGATTCTTGTTTCTGTTTTTTTTGGTCTAGTATTAGCAGCAATAAAGTGTTCTTCCTATAGCAGGGCTGCCATTTCAGGTGTTAGAACTACAATTACACACGTAGTTATTATAACAAAACTGTTTGTTCTTGTGAAAGCAACAGGTTAATTCCTATATCATTTCTGTGTAATAAGAACTTAGATTTGGATAAAACTCACACACATAGCACGTATCAATCACATATCAGATATGATATGATATGAAATGCAGAGATATGAATTCCTCTGCATTTCAAATTACCATGCAAAACGGAAAGACCTATGATGGGCTATTACAAATATGCTGGGTATATTTGATGTGGTCTTATTATAGACTAGGCTACAATGACCTTTTTTTTTGTTGAATGGAGAGGTTTATTTGAGACATTTCTCAGATAATGTTTCCTCTCTCATAACCCGTTGTTCCCTTTCACTCTCGCCCTGTGCAGTTCTTCGCTGCTTGGATCTTGGTCTGCGCGTAGCTGCAGAGCGGTCGCCGTTGATTCTTTTAGAACCAAATGCGTGTGTGACAGGCTCTCCACCTTCGCCATTTTAGCGCGGCTGAACCCTGATATGGTAAGTGTTGCGCTTCATTTACCTTGTGCTTCTTCAATGTTAATGTTCGTTATGTGTGTGTGATGGAAGAATTCAATGTAAACAGTAGGCGTTGTTTCGCGCTGCCAGCCTCCCCCTCTTTGTCTCTTTGCAGGTGCCATTGACCATAGATAGGTTTGATAGGCTGGTGATTTTAATGGTCAGATAAATAACTGTGCAACAAACATGTCGATATTCGATACGGAATGCAATTTCTATCAAAAATAACGATCGATTAATGGTAGGCTAATAATCGTTACATTTTAATGATGGTTTTCAATTAGACTCATTGTCTTATTCAAATATGTGCAAATAACATTCCCGTGTGCGCATTAATAATCGGAGACAATTCTGTGTCATTTTTATCAATTGAATTGAAATGGACAAATGAATGTTTAAAAACATCACGCTAAATGGTTTCATTGTAGCCTACAAATAGAGTGAATAAGTACAAGCGTCACTTGAAAAATCATATCAGAAATTGTTCTACATATCAGAAATGTGTCTACATTTGTGCTTTAAATCTATTTTTCCATTTGATCAAGATTATTCATTCATGCATTTTGGGTATTCAAATTCATAGGGGGTTGCATTGCATAGTATTTTTCAGCATGCATTGACTTGGTGGAACATATACTTTGATTAGTGTATTCATTCTATCAATACGCAAGGAGCTCTATTGCGCAAAGGCAAAGTGTAATTTACCCCAGTTTAGATTGTGCCTCCATAGCAGTTCACTCTCTAGTTACCCTGGTAACGACTTCTGCAGCGCAAGCTTGGTCTGTGTGATTTTTGCTAACTGAGATATTGAGGAAAAACACCCCCACCATGAACAAAACCACACTGACAATCAACAGATAGGACAGGGTATTACAACTCAAGAGAAATGCATGTTTGTCTCAGATCGGTTTAATTGCACATATGATTACCTTCCATTCCACTGCAAAGATCAGATACTAACCTGTAGTGGGCTCAGCAGAATAGATATACAGCAAGTCTAAGCCTATACAAATGCACAGTCACTCAGTCAGTATGCTTGGACTGCATGATTCTATTGCATCTAGCAAAAGATGCTGCCAATCTGAACATAAGAGATGCAATCTGGGCTGAACATAAGAGATGCAATCTGGGCTGAACATAAGAGATGCAATCTGGGCTTTGTTTGTCTCTAGACCTGTTGTCATCGATTTGTTTTGTCTCTGTTGCCCGGTCTGGAAAAGAGAAAGGCAGCTACAGCGCCCCCTGTGTTTGTGAGAAGACAACAAAACCAGCCACCCCTACCTGCGCCCCATAGTCGACGGCCAGCTACGCCAATCATTTCGTCTGCCAATACCTCTGAATCCTCTATTACACCCACCCCCCCATCCTCCTCCCTTCCACCCCACCCCTACGGGTCGCATCAAGTCTCTCTGAAAAATGCCAAAGACTCTGGCCAATGAGAAACGGATGTCTGGTTGTGCATTGACGGTTCCACCCGCCCCACCATCCTTTGATGTGTGCTGTAGACATTTTCAATACTGTCCCTCCGCCTGCCAGCTTTATGGGAGAGGAGAGAACAGCCAGACACTGCAGTGTTTCAGCTCTCATTTGATAAGGTCTGCTTCCTGGACCCTGCATCAATGAGAACGTGTCTTGGACACATAGTCAAAGAGGCAGGAGTGGCCCACCTAGTTAGTCAGTGAAGATAACCTTGTCCAGTGGACCCCAATTAGAGCGGTGCGCACTGGGTAACCAACCCTTATCACAAATGAAAATGCACACTTAATAGGCACCATAAAGGACTTTTTTTTCTCTCTTGTCCTGATTTTAGGTTTAGGAGAAAATGGGAACATTGGGATTCCTTCAAGGGCAAATGCAAGATATGGCTCATATTTAGATCAAACTCGCAGGCTGAATTACAGTTTCACTCAGTAACCCATGGCGAAAGGCAGCATCAACCCAGATAGACAGACATATAGGGAGGGAGGCAGTGAAGCTAGCATACTGTTGCCACAGTTCTTTTTCTCCCTGGCATTAGCAAATGGCAGTTCAGCTCACCCCTACGCTATCTGCCATCTGGTTTGGGAGCCTCTAATGTAGTTGGATAGATTTCTAAACAAATTTGCTGTGCTAATTTAGTATTTGGCTGCCGTAGGCCCGGGTTTACCAGCTGTGCTGTGATATGAGGTATGTCCACGCAGAGAGCAGATAGCGATATAGACAGCCCTCCAAGGCACCGCATTCATCCCCATTTTAGCCTCTCAGACATTATCTGCAACGCCAAAGTGATGTGGCTCTTGTGGTATTTCCACAAGGCGCCTGAACATGATTTGTCCGTGTCTCATTTGCACCACAGTGATGCAGATTAATCTATGGTGTTAAATTAACTCAACCCCTCCAAAGTCTATCAAAGCACTGGGACAAAGCCCCAGCCAATTAGCTGGTGGGAGTGGGTGGGGGGGCAATGGGTCCCTCTCATCAGTATTGGTGCCCTCGTAGCCCCACAGGTGAGTCAGCATTAGAGCTAACAGGGTGTGCGACATCCTCTCCCGTGTGCCCTCCGCTAAGGGTTCAGTGGGCCAGGTCTGAGACACAGGAGGGCACTAGTAGGGCACTAAGCTGCTGTCAGAGCCATGGGAGGTGATAACCTGTCCACTCCTACAGGGAGGGGTAACAAGACACTGGGCACACACACACACACACACACACACACACACACACACACACACACACACACACACACACACACACACACACACACACACACACACACACACACACACACACACACACACACACACACACACACACACACACACAGACAGACACAGTAAAAATCCCCTCATAGAAAGGCACCGCGACATATAAATCTATGCAGATATCAGCTTGTAAGGATGGCCGGTGATACGTAGAAGCTGAATCGCCCGGGATATTTCTCCCTCTTTCTCTCTCTCTCTATCTCTCTCTCTCTCTCTTTCTCTCTCTCTTTCTCTCTCACCCTCTGCTTAGTAGTGGGAGATATATGTTCTGTATCCTCCATGCCTCATTTGCTGGTTCAAAAGCTCAATGGGAAAACGCAGTGACCTCGGGCCGAGTCTTTGGCTCACCACTCCATCTTTCTGACACTTTCACCTTGGGGTCACCTTGCCTTAGCCGTGGCCTAATTGTGCCATTCAGTTGTCTGCCCACAGGGAGCCGTCTGCTGTTGCAGATAGCGCAGCAGAGAGTAGACTCTGTGTGTGTGTGTGTGTGTGTGTGTGTGTGTGTGTGTGTGTGTGTGTGTGTGTGTGTGTGTGTGTGTGTGTGTGTGTGTGTGTGTGTGTGTGTGTGTGTGTGTGTGTGTGTGTGTGTGCACGTGCGTGCGTGCGTGCGTGCGTGCGTGCGTGTGTTTTCATGCGTTAGCCTTTTTCATGTGTGTGTGTTTGATGGTGTGCAGCGTAGTAAGGGAATGTATTGTGTTGTCTTGTCTCCTCTCTACAGAACATGGATAAGAATCTGCTTCCCTCTGTGACGCTCATCGTGGGCTGTGGGGTCTCCTCTCTCACCCTACTGCTCCTCATCATCATCTATGTCTCCGTCTGGAAGTAAGTGACCCCTGGAAGCAAAACCACTATTACAAATGTCCTATGTCTTTGTGTGCGCAACACGCTTTGTCTTCCCCACCGTCCTCACTCTCTCCATTTCGTCCTCCAGGTATATCCGCTCGGAGCGCTCAGTGATCCTCATCAACTTCTGCCTCTCCATTATCTGCTCCAATGCCCTCATTCTGGTTGGACAAACCCAGGCTCGCAACAAGGTATGGCACATTCTAACCAATCCCCTCTCTTCTTTTTCTTCTTCTATATGGCTTTGACCTTCTCTATGGCTTTGAGACCTTGGAGATTAACCGCGCACCACTGACACCGTTTGTCTCTCACTCTCTTTCTCTCTTTCCCTCCTTCCTTTAGGTGGTGTGTGGAGTGGTGGCCGCCCTCCTTCACTTCTTCTTCCTCTCATCTTTCTGCTGGGTGCTGACGGAAGCATGGCAGTCCTACATGGCTGTCACGGGCCGTCTGCGCAACCGCATCATCCGCAAGCGTTTCCTCTGCTTGGGCTGGGGTACGTGCCCTAATAAATGGCTTTCTGTCTGTCTGTCACTGTGTCTGTATTTCTGTCCAGAGAAATATAATTGCTAGAATGGGCAATCCCCATTCAAAATGTAAATAAAGTCATCGTTTGTTTATGACTCTGTTACTGTGTCTATGTGTCTGTCTTTCCTCTTCTAAACATCTTTGGACATTCTAGCTGTACGTTTTCCTGTATTTCTGCCATTTATTTCTTGTTCAATCCTAACTCTGTTCCTTCTCTCCACCTCTCTCTTATAGGACTCCCTGCTCTGGTGGTGGCTGTGTCTGTTGGATTTACCAAGGCTAAGGGATATGGCACCGTCAACTAGTAAGTTGAACCTAAATCTGTTTCTTCCTCCTCACCTCTCTCTCTCTCTCTCTCTTTCTTCCCCCCGCTCTCTTTCTCTCTAACTCCCTTTCTCCAGCTCATGTAATAATTGCTCTTGTCCTGTCTGTTCCCTGTAGCTGCTGGCTCTCTCTGGAGGGTGGACTCCTCTACTCGTTCGTTGGTCCCGCTGCTGCTGTTGTTCTGGTATATATCCCTGTATATCTAAAATTATTTTGAAATACATAAAAATACTTATTAATGAATGCTTTACCATACATTCTCTTATGACATATAGTAGTTAAACCAATTTCTAACCATTGCTAACCATATCGTTAACCATAGTTAAACCCATTGCTCACTACAATTGTCTCACTCA
Source organism: Salmo salar (assembly GCF_965601325.2). Lineage (NCBI taxonomy): Eukaryota > Metazoa > Chordata > Actinopteri > Salmoniformes > Salmonidae > Salmo > Salmo salar. Next base: position 65,666,654 of record NC_138304.1, on the reverse strand, counting down.
TCATGTCTTTAACTTCTTTTGAGCAGGTGAACATGGTAATTGGCATCCTGGTCTTCAACAAACTGGTGTCCAAGGACGGCATCACCGATGTCAAACTGAAGGAGCGAGCGGGAGCGTCACTGTGGAGCTCCTGTGTGATTCTGCCCCTGCTGGCCCTCACCTGGATGTCCGCTGTCCTGGCCATGACCGACCGCCGCTCCGCTCTCTTCCAGATCCTCTTCGCGGTCTTTGACTCCCTGGAAGGGTTCATAATCGTCATGGTGCACTGCATCCTGCGTAGAGAGGTAAGCGCAATGTTTTTAAGTCGGAAGTTATTTTCCTATGTTTTTGTTTGTATTGAAGGGTGTTTCAGAATGTTGCTGACTATTTGGTCATTTCGCCACTATTTTAATAGGTACAAGATGCAGTGAAATGCAGAGTTGTTGACCGTAAGGACGATGGCAATGGAGATTCTGGCAGTTCCCTCCAAAATAGCCACCACACCCAGCTCATGGTGAGTGTCTTTGTTTATGCTTATAATGTCGGAATGACATCGTTAGGAATGACTGAACCTTGTGTTTTCAATGTGAACGTGTTGTATAAATACACTTTGGATCAGTACTAATGAAACCATCTCTTTGTATTTTGTTTTGCAGTCTGATTTCGAAAAGGACGCTGACTCCAACAGACCTGGTGAGCCTCTTTCCTTTCATTACTCTCCTAACCATTTTTCCGTTCACTTACTTAAATGCCCTTTCATTCCTGGAGGTCATATGTTTTGTCCATTTAGAAAGATATTTTAGAGGCATGCTGCTACTTAAGGAAAACATTTCAGCACTTTGATTACTTCTAAATCTATTATTTACGTTTGACCATCCTTTCAATCAATGTGAATCAACAGACATGCCCAGCATAATTGTACTGTCAGTGCACTCTCTTACCTATTTGCCCCGACCCCTCCTCTCTATTCTAGGTGGCATGAACTCCTCCTGTGAGGAGAAGATGCCCCTCCCACCTCAGCTACCCCTCCCCATGAGCTCCAACTTCCACACCCTGCCCTCCCACACCACCAAGGCCCACATGCAGGCTGTCCCCGAGTACTCCAGCCACACCCTCACCCTGAAGAGGGAGAAGAGCCGGCTGCATGGCGGCATGGACCCGTCCTCCTGCGGGAAACCCGTCTACGTGTGCGAAGGCGAGCTCTTTCAGCAGCTGGACGCCAACCTGGCGCGTGGCCAGGCGGAGGGTAGCTGCCCCGACGGTAGTGGCTACTTGCTCCTGCCCAACACCACCTCCACTCTTCGCAAGGCCAAAGAGGACCCGTCCAAGTACAACATCAGCGTGGAGCATCTTCCACAGACCAGGCTGGTTCATCTCAGTGGGCCATTCGCTGAGCCCCAGGCCGCCTTCGGACTCAAGACGCTACCGTCCGACCGGGTCAGCGTGTCCTACTCGGAGAGGGACTCTCCCGTCCAGAACATCCACAACATGTCCAGCGAGTCTCACATCACTCACAGCAGCCTGGGAGACACCTTCGACTCCATGAACTCCATGATGTCCAAGAGCGAGACCATCTCCACACTGTCCATGAGCTCCCTGGAGAGACAGAAGTCCCGTTACGCTGAATTAGATTTCGAGGTATGTATCTTTATGTAACCAAGACAACGTTGTTATATAACAAATACTGTATTATCATGTTAATAGCATATCTGTAAACTTGTAATAAACATGTAATAACTTCAAAAAGCTGAATGTAAGCCATCTCAAGTGCATATTTGTATATTAACCAATAATATGGATAGAATTCATCAGTAGGAAATTACATTTGTCTAAAATGGGGTCATTTTGTGCCATTTGTTGACTTACTATTCTTATTCCCATGTGTCCTGTAGAAGATAATGCACACAAGGAAACGTCACCAAAACATGTTCCAGGACCTCAACAGGAAATTACATCACGCTGAGAAACAAGACAGAGAGTCCCCTGCTTCAGACAGCAAGGTAAATAATCCTATAGAAATCTATTTTAACAGTGTACATACAGATTCACATACAGTTATTTGTCTTCTTGTTGGGTAGTTGCTAGGCTAGACAACATTAATAGAGAATGAGAGAGACCATTCCACGCAACGCAACATCTTCAGTCTTTATTTACACAGGAGTATTGTTCTGGAAGAAAACTTGACCTCAGCGAACCATATTGACCTCAGCTGTTATTGAAATTGCATTTAACAGTCTTAAGAACGTTTAAATAATGATGTTTTTTTATTTTTTTTATTCCTAACAGTCTGTGAGATGGAGTGTGTCCTCTGGAGGAAGTGACAAAACAAACCACAGCGTGAGTCCTATTACCCATATTGGTCTAACTGACTAAATATGCCTTTTAAGGCATTTTAAATAGGGCATACTCAGCATTACAATGCTCCACTAGCCCCCCAGTATTAGAGGAACAGTTTGTCCACATTACACAATTATATTATAATTTTTAAGTTACCTTAAAGGTAGTTAATGGCGAGTCGATTAAACAAGGAAGACTACAATGACTGGCCATTGATCTGCCTATCAACCAAATTCACTATTGTCATTATAATATAGGTCCAGCTTTATTGCATTGAACGTTCCCAAATCCAATTTGGGACTATTGATGATGCCAATACTCATGGCCTTTTTTCACCTCTTCAGGACAAGCAGCTGCCACAGGTGGAGAGACCCTGGGAAGGTGTCCAAAGGACCCAGCACTCGCCCCCCGCCTGGGTGCGGAAGGACCTGGAGCCCCTGGCCGCGTCACCCCTGCATATGCAGCAGGTGGAGTGGGAGAAGGCTGGAGCCACCATCCCAATGGTCAGCCAAGACATCATCGACCTGCAGACAGAGGTCTGAGAGGAGAAGCCTGAGATTGTTCCTTATAATTCAACCTCAGTCACCTATTCTATTGGTTGGGGGAGAAGAAGAGCCATGGATCCACATGGATAGAGTAGAGGAAGCCAATCATGAACAAGTGAAGAGAGGAGGGGAAGAGAGAGCTGAGAGAGTGCTGAACCCAGAATTCATGTCTTCAAACCCTTAGAAAGATGGAGAGATGTTTGGAGGGAGGCTATTGTGTTGTGCTGTAGGGATTTTGTTTTCCAGCAGGGACTTGATAAGGAGCAACACTAGAGAAGCGCTGTGATTCTGACCTGCGGTTAGTGTCAGTTAGTGACGGATGGTTCCATGGTTCCAAGGACTGTTTCTGGTTCTGTTCGCAGCCCGACCACTGAGAGGTTTCTTACCGACTGGGCTCAGGAGAGGTGTGGGCCACATGGTTAAAATGCAGTCAACATGCCCCTTTGACTCGTTTTAAAACACCGGGTCTCACTTTACCCGGGAGCTCCAACCAAACCTAACATTTGTACGCTTGTGTTTGCGGCCAAGGCATCTTCCAAGTTAGCTAGGACAAGGCAAGAGGAGCGGTCTGGACTCCCTTCAGACTTGGGGTCTGACTCAACGCGGTGGTTTATCAATCATAGCTTGATCATGCTTACAGAGCTGAGAATACTTCTTATTGTTATTATTATCATTATCATGTCGTTATAGTATTATGATTATCATTCTTATTGTTATGATTATCGTTCTTCTTATTATTGTTATATTATTATGATTATCATTCTTATTATTATTGTTATATTATTATTATTGTTTGTATTATGTTTTATTGTTTTAGCATCGATTTGAGTTTTCATCTTACTACTGGTGAATTTACCGTTTTTTGCACTGTACTTGATATATCATTAGGCTCAAATATTTGATCTGAATTGGAAACCCAAAAGGACTGCAAAGCATTGGGACAGCCAGCGTAGTGGTGGGAACACAACCCTGGTTCTGCCAGGATTCTGCCTCCGCAGCACTTGACAGGCACCTGGAAGAACAACAAGCTCTTTTACAGGAATAGCAGTACATTCTGGGAACTGCTGGGCGGCATCATCAGGAAGTGCTGGACAAAGACCATTCGATTCCCACCACTCCTCCTCAGCTGGTGGCAGAATGCAGGCTCCTCCGGTTCATAATAAACAAGAGCCCCACCATTAGATCTCGTTTCCATCCTGCTACGCACGCAGCCTTGCAGAAAGAACCCCAGGACTAGAAGCTGTGAGGCACTTGCCAACGACATGACTTCACTTCCGCAGTGCCAGCTACTAAAGACTTCAACACAACATCTTTTGTGTTTTAAAACCATCAGTGTGAAACTAGTGCAATATGATGGGCGCTTGATGCTCAAGCAGGACTAATATCAGGATTATAAGGCCGATTTTTTTCTTAAGATGTTTCAATACTCTTTTATAACGTGTTCCTCCTATTTACAGAGCATATAGATACTTTATTGTATAACAAATCTGTATTAGTAATGAAACTCATTCATTCAAAAGAGGTTTGGTTGTGTTCTGAGTGGAAGTGGAAGACTCCAAATTATTTGGAGGTCTATGATTGGTAGATTATTGTAATTCTAAAAAACAGATGTTATATAGAATTAATAATAGCCTATAAGAATATATCTAAAAACTGTGATTCAGGATAACGGTTTTGATTCCATACCTCACGGTGTGAAATAACTGAACCTCATGTCTTCTGTAATAGTGTTTTGGATCATCTTGTCAAATTACGCCACAGTATGTGCCCAAACTCTTTCCTGTCCCCTATTTCTTCCTTCCTAGCCATATCGCCCAATACATACCCCCCGAGTTACTTGTATCAAATACCCATTTGTATCTACCCTTCCCCTTGGTTTTTTTTTGTTAGAATACAACTTTTTTTGTTTCTCTTGTTGTAAATGTACAGTTTTCAGAGCACAAGATGAATGTGATTTTTGTTCTAATAAAATGAAAACATATCTATATGAGCTGTCCTTGTTAGTACTTGAAATGATGTCGGCAATGGCACGGTCTTAATTATTTACCAGGATAAATTCAATAATTTAGCTGGATCTGGCACTCCACAACCCTTAACCTGTACTGCATATTCACTCACCCCTACGACAGCAGGGTGATATGGACAAAAATACATGTTATGATATGTTGACTGAATTATCATAACGATAAATAGATTGATAAACATCCCAGCTCTAACCCCTACTACCAAATAGTTCAACTCTATATCTCATTTGTATATGATATTTGTAAGGTTATGGAAGTTTTTCATTTTAGTTAACCACAAAACCAACACACCATTTGGTCATACTACTTATAATCACAGGCCATCATCCAACATGTTCTGTGATGGTGCTTCAAGCTGAAGTAGAGCTGAGCTTCATTGTAACTAATGTGGTACTACTATATATGCCAAGCACCAGATCAAGTAATATTATAGAAATAGGACAATAGTGCAATAAGTTCGAGAGGGAACTAAATAAAATGGATGCCGATTTCGTTTGTCGCATAGCTTTTATAATCATTTGGGTCCCTAAATATAGAACCAAGTCCCAGGTAAAAAGGAAACCTACAAGACGATAAAAGTGTGCTGCTCCATAGTTCTATTTTCATAAGAGAAGAAAGCTTTGTGCCAAGTTGATGTGACCCATTCCAGAAATATGAAAATCAACACAGAGAAAATCTACATTATTCTGCGGAAGAAGCCAAAATAGCATATTGACCATTTTCCAAAATATAACCCATCTCCAACAACCCAAATTTACTTTCCAGTTTATCCAAGTATTGTTGTTTGATATCTGAATTCCTGAATTCTGAGTTCATGAATTTTAATTGAACACATCTAATTCTGCATAAGACCGAATAGATTTGCATTATACGCACTGCTCATTTTCACGAGGTCATCTGGAGAGCCAGCTTAGCTGGTTTGGTTGAGAGCTCTCTGCTTTAGGGGCCCTGTTCCACTGACGGAATTAAAGGTTGAAGCCATTAGCCATTTGAAACAGGGTCTTCTGATATTGCGACCCTCTTAAAGTAAAAGGCATTCAGCCATGCATATGAGCAATTTGTTTTGGTGTAAGGACAGGAATCAGGAACTGAACCCCCTGCATTAAGGCAACACCTGTTCCTGTGTGACTCAATTGGTGCAGTAGGAGCATGGTGCTAGGAATGCTATACACTTAAGGTTAGGGTTGTGGACATGAAGATAGGGTTAGGGCTAGGGTTTTTCTCAGGTATTTTACCATATATTCTTTAAAAGACGTGGAAATCCCAAATTATCTAATAATTGTTTTATTAGGAGTGCGTAGGCGTGCCCCTTTAACTTTCTGCATTCTGAAGAAATTCATTGTTTGCTTATTTCTAAATATTACCATCAATGTCCCCATAGGACTCCATGTAGATTGGTTGTCTCTTGTCTCTGAGACCCCACCCAACAACAAAAACCAGTGACAACAGCAATGAGATCCAGATGTGACATCATGCTTGTCATCACCACCAATGCCCCACTGCTAATAACATCCTAAAGCCCTCGGATGCCACTCTTCTGTTCCTTCCTTACCTCTGTTCTTGTGCGATCCAGTATGAAGTAGTACCTAGCTGGATACGGGGGGCTGTCACTTAATTGAAGGCTGTTGCCATGGAAACAGCAGATGCTACTCCTGGGGATGGGTAGTGAAGCAGACAAAGTGTGGGTTCCAAATGGCACCCTATTAAATTTATAGTGCACCACTTTTGACCAGATTCTTGTGTGTCCTGGTCAAAAGTAGTGCACTATATAGGGAATGAGGTACCATTGGGATGTAGAAGAGACAACTGTGGTGGTGGCTTTTAGCAGAGAGAGGAGGAGAGGAGACACTACCGGTTCTTGCTGCAGGTAATCATGTTCCTGCCTAATGATTGTCAGCACTAATAATGTTATGAGATTGTCAAATGTAAAACAGCAATGTCATCTGAAGATGGCTCCAGTCTGTATTGCATTTGGCTCCTTCTAGTGCTTTACATTGTCTCCCATAATCGCTCTGTCGACTTGAGAGGAGAATGAAAGAGCAGGAAAGCAATACGGGGCAGCGCTTTACTGTAGGCCCCCTATGTATGCATACATGAGACCTTTGTAACAGCTACAGAAGATATTATAACGTCCGACATAGCCAGTCATACACATTGAACAAAGAATGAAGCTGACAGCAAAGTGTGGCCCATTATTGATGAACTCTGTAAACTTGAGAGGAGAATAAAAAAATGGAAAGCAACATTGATTAACCTCGTGTAACCCTGAAATAGAGCATATTGCTGTGCACGTTGGAGATATACACTACCGGTCAAAAGTTTCAGAATACCTACTCATTCAAGGGTTTTTCATTATTTTTACTATTTTCTACAGTGTAGAATAATAGTGAAGATATCAAAACGATGAAATAACACGGAATCATGCAGTAATCAAAAAAGTGTTCAACAAATCAAAATATATTTTATATTTGAGATTCTTCAAATAGCCACCCTTTGCCTTGATGACAGCTTTGCAGACTCTTGGCATTCTCTCAACCAACTTCACCTGGAATGCTTTTCCAACAGTCTTGAAGGAGTTCCCACATATGCTGAGCACTTGTTGGATGCTTTTCCTTCACTCTGCAGTACGACTCATCCCAAACCATCTCAATTTGGTTGAGGTCGGGGGACTGTGGAGGCCAGGTCATCTGATGCAGCACTCCATCACTCTCCTTCTTGGTAAAATAGCCCTTACACAGCATGGAGTTGTGTTGGGTCATTTTCCTTTTGAAAAACAAATGATAGTCCCACTAAGCCCAAACAATATGGGATGGCGTATCGCTGTAGAATGCTGTGCTGGCCATGCTGGTTAAGTGTGCCTTGAATTCTAAATAAATCACTGACATTGTCACCAGCGAAACACCCCCACTCCTCCTCCATGTTTTGCGGTGGGAAATACACATGCAGAGATCATCCGTTCACCCACACTACGTCACAAAGACACGGGGGTTGGAACCAAAAATCTCAAATTTCGACTCCAGACCAAAGGACAGATTTCCACCGGTCTAATGTCCATTACTCGTGTTTCTTGGCCCAAGCAAGTCTCTTCTTCTTATTGGTGTCCTTTAGTAGTGGTTTCTTTGCAGCAATTCGACCATGAAGGCCTAATTCACACAGTCTCCTCTGAACAGTTGATGTTGAGATGTGTCTGTTACTTGAACTCCATGTAGCATTTACCTGGGCTGCAATTTCTGAGGCTGGTAACTCTAATGAACTTCTCCTCTGCAGCAGACGTAACACTAGATCTTCCATTCCTGTGGCGGTCCTCATGAGAGCCAGTTTCATTATAGAACTAATGGTTTTTGCAACTGTACCTGCAATTTCTAGAAATGTTCTGTATTGACTGACCTTCATGTCTTAAAGTAATGATGGACTGTTTTTTCTCTGCTTATTTGAGCTGTTCTTGCTATAATATGGACTTGTTCTTTTACCAAATAGGGCTATCTTCGGTATACCCCCCTACCTTGTTTTGATGTCTTTGCTATTATTCTACAATGTAGAAAATAGTACAAATAAAGAAAAACCCTTGAATGAGTAGGTGTTCTAAAACTTTTGACCAGTAGTGCAGGTTGCAGAAATATGGATTGACTCATTTACATTTGTACAGACACTCTTATCCAGAGCGTCATACAGTAGTGAGTGCATACATTTTCATATTTCGTTTGCACTGGTCCCCCATAGGAGTCGAACCCACAACCATAGTGTTGCAAGTGCCATATTCTACCAAGTGAACCACAAGTTTTGTTCAGACTGTTTTTCATGGCTGCAAGTGGTCTACACAAATCATAATAGCTTGATTACTCAATTCAGCGTAAAAAAGTGGGGTCCTGTAGGCAATGCCTATTGTAACACAGAGTAGATAACAGAACAAAGCAACGAGCATAGAGTCATCCATTTTCCATCTCATGCATGTCCAGTGAGCCCTAAATGAATCTGTGCATGAGTGCTTTTCCCATAAATCAAGACGATAAAGACTTTACATGCAATTACAGTCTAGCTCTACTTTCTGCCCAGTGAGAAGGATGTTCTGCTTCTTTGGCTAAAAGCCATGTTAATACAGTAGTGGTCACAGCAACAAACAAGTTAATTAGCCAGGGAAGACCTCTGACATTCAATTGCAATGTCGATTCCAGCTCTGGAAAACAAACAAGGCTTTCTGGTGCAGCGAGGATTCTCTTATCTGCCACACAGACAGTGTGACACATTCAAAGGGGCCAGACTCTAATGCGTTGTTTCCGATGGTGGCATTACTGCTGAATGTCAATGTGCATTTGAAAGCAATCACACCACTTATTGAATCAGGTTGTCAGGGGAAGGGGCTGGGGAGGGTGCGGGGGGGGGGGGGGTCCGTTGCTCTGAAAGGAGCACTTATACATTCTATGGTAATTATCCTTTTCTCTCCTTCTCATTGTGAAAGAAATACCATATTTGCGCCATTGAAAAATCGTCTCCCACGTGATACCTACCTACTACACATGAATGACAAAATGTCAAATGCAATGGATTACAGCTGTGTTTGTGCGTCATATCTAAATGCCAACAGTCTCTTGAGCGTAGTTCCCTGGAGGGGTACGGTCACTGATTGGGGGCGGGTGGGTAATGACTGGCTACGGCACTGATGGGATGGTAAGAGGCCTGATGTGAATAGAAAAGGACATAAGGTACATTCAATAGCTGTAGAGAGTTAGGGAGACAACAGACTCGAAAGTCAGTGATAAAAAGGTCAAATAAAGTGTACCTTACTAGAGTGTAGCCTGGGTATCAGACCTGTTTGTGCAATCATTCCACTCCCTACCACTCTTTCTCAAGAGGTAATGTTTGATATTTGAACCAGTTCCGGTATTTATCAAAATACACTATATATACAAAGGTATGTGGACACCCCTTCAAATGAGTGGATTCAACTATTTAAGCAACACCTGTTGCTGACAGGTGTATACAATCGAGCACACAGCCATGCAATCTCCATAGACAAACATTGACAGAACTGAAGAGCTCATTGACTTTCAACGTGGCACCGTCATAGGATGTCAACTTTCCAACAAGTCCGTTCGTCAAATTTCTGCCCTGCTAGAGCTGCCCCGGTCAACTGTAAGTGCTGTTATAGGGAAGTGGTAACGTCTAGGAGCAACAACGGCTCAGCCGTAAAGTGGTAGGCCACACAAACTCACAGAACAGGACCACAGAGTGCTGAAGTGCGTAGCGCGTAAAAATCCCCTGTCCTCAGTTGCAACACTCACTACCGAGTTCCAAACTGCCTCTGGAAACAACATCAGCACAATAACCTTTAGTCGGGAGCTTCATTAAATGGGTTTCTGTGGCCGAGCAGCTGTACACAAGCCTAAGATCACCATGCGCAACACCAAGTGTCGGCTGGAGTGGAATAAAGTTCACCGTCATTGGCCTCTGGAGCAGTGGAAACACGTTCTCTGGAGTGACCATCTGGCAGTCCAACGTATGAATCTAGGTGTGGCGGATGCCAAGAGAACGCTACCTGCTCCAATGCATAGTGCCAACTGTAAAGTTTGGTGGAAGAGGAATAATGGTCTGGGGCTGTTTTTCATGGTTCTGGCTAGGCCCCTCAGTTCCAGTGAAGGGAAATCTTAACGCTACAGCATACAATGACATTCTAGATGATTCTGTGGTTCCAACTTTGGTGCAGCAGTTTGGGGAAGGCCCTTTACTGTTTCAGCATGACAATGCCCCCATGCACAAAATGAGGTCCATACAGAAATGGTTTGTCAAGATCTGTGTGGAAGAACTTGACTGGCCTGTGCAGAGCCCTGACCTCAATTCCTTTGGGATGAATTGGAACGCCAACTGCAAGCCAGGCCTAATCGCCCAAGCTAGGCCTACACGACCTCACTAACACTCTTGTGGCTGAATGGAAGCAAGTCCCCGAAGCAATGTTCCATTATCTAGTGGATAGCTTTCCCAGAATAGTGGAGGTTCTTATAGCAGCAAAAGAGGCCCATGATTTTGGAATACTTTTGGTCGTGTAGTGTAAGTAGTGTTCACATTTGTATTCCTAGGCATTACTAATCAAGTTCCGCACAAATAGACATCAATGGAGCATACAGGAGATTGTATTATCACATTCACATGAATTATTCAACTAGTCAGTGACAACTGTGGAGTTTGGAGTTTTTAACAGCAACTACGGGAGCTTATTACAGTATTATAGACACTATGTCCTTGGATTTCCTATGATCTTCTACAGTGCCTTCAGAAAGTATTCATACCCCTTGACTTATTCCACAGTTTGTAGGGTTACAGCCTGAATTCAAAATTGATTCAATATTTGTTTTAAATCACCCATCTACACACAATATAATATAATGACAAAGTGAAAACATGTTTTTAGACATTTTAGCAAATGTATTAAAAATGAAATACAGAAATAGCTAATTTACAGTACATAAGTATTCACACTCCTGAGTCAATACTTTGTAGAAGCACCTTTGGTAGCGATTACAGCTGTGTTTTTCTGGGTAAGTCTCTAAGAGCTTTCCACACCTGGAATCTGCAATATTTGCCCATTACTCTTTTCATAATTCTTCAAGCTCTGTCAAATTGTTTGTTGATCAATGCTAGACAACCATTTTCAGTTCGTGCCATAGATTTTCAAGCAGATTTAACTCAGGAACATTCACTTTGGTGAGCCACTCCAGTGTAGATTTGGCCGAGTGTTTTAGGCTATTAGCCTCCTGAAAGGTGGATTCATCTCCCATTTTCTGGTGGAAAGCAGACTGAACAAGGTTTTCCTCTAGGATTTAGCTTTTCCTTAGCTCCATTCCATTTATTTTTTATCCTGAAAAACTCCAGCATACCCATAACATGATGCATCCATCACTACGCTTGAAAATATGGAGAGTGGTACTCAGAAATGTGTTGTATTGGATTTGCCCCAAACATAACACTTTATATTCAGGACATAAAGTTAATTGCTTTGTCACATTTTTTGCAGTATTACTTTAGTGCCTTGTTGCAAACAGGGTGCATGTTTTGGTATATTTGCAGTCTGTGCAGGCTTCCTTATTTTCACTCTGTCAATTAGGTTAGTATTGTGGAGTAACTACAATATTGTTGATCTATCCTCAGTTTTCTCCTATCACAGCCATTAAACTCTGTAAATATTTTAAAGTCACCATAGGTGAAATCCCTACAGTATGTGGATAGAATATATAATATATCTGAAGAATACGTGGATAGAATAGTAGATGTACAGCAATATTTGAATATGATGGAGATATGAAATGGGTAAAACAGTATGTAAACATTATTAAAGTGACCAGTGTTCCATTTTAACTGCACCAATGTGTCAGAGGAAACATCACTCAATGTCAGCCTGCAGGCACCTGACCCACCACAAGGATTCGCGAGAGCGCAATGAGCCAAGTAAAGCCCACCCCGACCAAACCCTCCCCTAACCCAGACAATTGTGCACCAACCTATGGGACTCCCGGTCACAACCTGGGATCAAACCTGGGTCTGTATTGACGCCTCAAGCACTAGCAATGCAGTGCCTTAGACCGATGCACCACTCGGGAAGCCTAGTGTTCCATTATTAAAGTTACCAGTGTTCCAAGTCTATGTACATTGGGCAGCAGCCTCTAAGGTGCAAAGATGAGTAACTGGGTGGTAGCCCCCTAGTGCCAGTGAATAAGTTCAGGGCGGGGCACTGGGTGGAGGCCGGCTAGTGATGGCTATTTAACAGTCTGATGGCCTTGAGACATAAGTGGTTTTTCAGTCTCTCGGTCCAAGCTTTGATGCACCTGTACTGACATCGCCTTCTGAATGATAACGGGGTGAACAGCCCGTGGCTCGAGCTGCTGAGGTCCGTGATGATCTTCTTGGCCTTTCTTTGACATTGGGGGCTGTAGATGTCCTGAAGGGCAGGCAGTGTGGTCCCGGTGATGCGTTGGGCTGACCGCACCACCCTCTGGAGAGCCCTGCGGTTGTGGACGGTGCAGCTGCCGTACCAGGCGATGATGGAGCCTGACAAGATGCTCTCAACAGTTCATCTATAATAGTTTGTGAGGGTCTTAGGGGCCAAACCTAATCTTTTCAGCCTCAGAGGTTGAAGAAGCGCTGTTGTGCCTTCTTCATCACACTGTCTGTGTGCATGGACCATTTCTGGTTGTCAATGATGTGTATGCAGAGGAACTTCAAGATTTTCACCTTCTCTACTGCGGCCCCGTTGATTTGGATGGGGGCGTGCTCCCTCTGCTGTTTCCTGAAGTCCATGATCAGCTCCTTCATTTTGTTGACGTTGAAGGAGTGGTTATTTTCCTGGCACCACTCCGCCAAGGCACTCACCTCCTCCCTATAGGCTGTCTCGTCGTTTGTTGGTAATCAGGCCTAACACTGTTGTGTCGTCTGCAAACTTGGTGATTGAGTTGGAGACGTGCGGGCCGCACAGTCATGGGTAAACAGGGAGTACAGTAGGGGGCTGAGCACGCACCCTTGTGGTGCCCCACTCTTTCTACTGTTGTTTTTATTTCTTTACTTACCTATTGTTCACCTAATACCTTTTTTGCACTATTGGTTAGAGCCTGTAAGTAAGCATTTCACTGTAAGGTCTACACCTGTTGTATTCGGCGCACGTGACAAATAAACTTTGATTTGATTTGGATACCTACTCAACTAAAGTGGAAAGTTTGGAGACAGCGGCCAATGTGACAGGTGCGACTCCATGACCTGGAAACAGCCCGAACTAAGCTAGAAGCGGAAATCAATCTCATAAAAAAAGAAAACAGAATCACTCCTAAATTCAAAGTGCGGGTCAACTAGTGTGGAAGCGGGAAACCCAACTTCCTTCATGAACAATCTTTTGTTTGAGCAGGAGGAGCTGGGTCCCATGCCGTTGATATACATTGCGCACGGCAACGGTCCTCTCCGGAAGGATCTCGGTATATGATTGCAGGAATCCACAGTTTTTAAGTCAAACTGCAAAAGCTAAACATGAGATGCGTCTTCATCCACCAGGAAAAACTCATCTTGATCTTGTCGAATACAACACGCACATTTTCCTCTTCCTCAGAACCTCAAGATTTCTTTGAGAAGTAAATCAAGATAGAGGTCTTCACAGACCTGAAATTCTGAGATCCTCACCTGGGACCTGAGCTGGTCCACAACTTAAATTACAACTTTTGTCTCAGATCTGGGTCCAGTCTGATATACACTGGTCTGAGTGTACAAAACACAAAAAAAAAATACATTTTGCCCTCAGAACAGCCTCAATTTGTTGGGGGCATGGACTGTACAAGGTGTCAAAAGCGTTCCACAGGGATGCTGGCCCATGTTGACTCCAATGCTTCCCATAGCTGTGTCAAGTTGGCTGGATGTTCTTGGGTGGTGGACCATTCTTGATACACACAGGAAACTGTTGAGTGTGAAAAAGCCAGCAGCGTTGCAGTTTTACACACAAACCGGTGTGCATGGTATCTACTACCATACCCTGTTCAACATAATTTAAATATTTTGTCTTGTCCATTCATCCTCTGAATGGCACACATACACAATCCATGTCTCAATTGTCTGAAGGCTTAGAAATTATTCTTTAACCGGTATTCTAGCCTTCATCTACAATGATTGAAGTGGATTTTTAACAAGTAACATCAATAAGGCATCATAGATTTCACCTGGATTCACCTGGTCAGTCTATGTCATGGAAAAGCAGGTGGTCTTTATGTTTTGTACACAAAGTGTAATTGCCACAGGTCTTGGGTATGTGCAATTAAAATTGATTTCTCGACTTGACCCAATTTTACTTATCCTATCAGAGTTTGTGTGATGAGAACTGCGCGAGCATGTTATCTGTGTCAGCCAATTGCAACACAATAAAACTAATAGCTTATATCCAGCTGAAACTGTTCTGGCTGCTCTCGTCACATGTGCCTGATGCTGAGGACAGAGATAACGATAGAGCGTAAAAGGAGCCTCGGCTAGTGTTGATTGCGAAGATGGAGTCCTTTTTCATTGAAGCAAAACGAAAGTTAGAGGAGAAAGACTTCGTATTTATTATCAATTGTTTAGTCATTATTAGTATTGTAAAGTATTATTATCGTAAGCCTATGTAATAATCTAAACCAGTTATTTAATTAGCCTTTTTTCCAAAAGTGTTTTGTTTCATTTTGTTGAGACATTTTCATTGGCTAAATTAAATTTTAACTTTCTTTATCATTTCTGTGTATTTATTTAACAAAAATATAAACGCAACATGCAACAATTTCAAAGATTTTAATGAGTTACATTATATAAGGAAATCGGTCAATTGAAATAAATTCATTAGGCCCTAATCTGTCACGCCTGCTGCCGCTCTTCCCCCCTGGAGCTCGATGGTTCCGGGCTCCCCAGCATTACGCACTCCTGCCACCATCATTACGCACACCTGCTTCCCTCGTCATGCGCATCAGCGATCATTTGGACTCACCTGGACTCAATCACTGTAAGGGCTGTGGTCGTAATAAAACCAAGGTGCAGCGGAGGATGTGTATTCATTTTGAATATTTAATAAAATGAACCACTATAAACAAAACACTACACAGCAATGACAGCAAACAGTCCTGTCTGGTCAAAAATGAACGAAACAGAAAACAATCACCCACAAACCCCAAAGGAAAAAACAGGCTACTTATGTGTGACTCCCAATCAGCAACAACAAACTACAGCTGTGCCTGATTGGAAGCCACACGGCCAAAATCAACGAAACAA
Source organism: Salmo salar (assembly GCF_965601325.2). Classification (NCBI taxonomy): domain Eukaryota; kingdom Metazoa; phylum Chordata; class Actinopteri; order Salmoniformes; family Salmonidae; genus Salmo; species Salmo salar. The sequence goes on along the minus strand of NC_138304.1, from coordinate 65,651,014 downwards.
ACCAACCTAGAAAAAAGAACATAGAACGCCCACCCAATGTAACACCCTTGCCTAACCAAAATAACGAACAAAAAAAACCTTTCTATGGCCAGGGCGTTACAGTACCCCCCCCCCCCCAAAGGTGCGGACTCCGGCCGCAAAACCCGACTCTGAAGGGGAGGGTCCAGGTGGGCCTTCCTACGGCGGCGGCTCGGGTGCGGGACGTGGACCCCGCTCCACCCTTGGCTTTGGCTACTTAAGTGGCGCCCCTAGCTGTGCCGGAGGACTGGTGGGCGACCCTGGCTAGGCCCGGCTGGCGGGCGATTCTGGCTGCGCCCGGCTGGCGGGCGACCCTGGTTGCGCCCGGCTGGTGGGCGACCCTGGCTGCGCCCGGCTGGCGGGCGTCCCTGGCTGCGCCCGGCTGGCGGGCGACCCTGTCGGCTCCGGGCTGGCGGGCGGCCCCGGCGGCTTCAGGCTGGCGGACGGCCCCGGCGGCTCCGGGCTGGTGGGCGGCTCTGGCGGTTCCGGACTGGCGGGCGGCTCTGACGGCTCTGGACTGGCGGGCGGCTCTGACGGCTCCGGACTGGCGGGCGGCTCTGGCAGCTCCGGACTGGCGGGCGGCTCTGGCGGCTCCGGACTGGCGGGCGGCTCTGGCGGCTCTGGCCCAGGACTCACCAGGCTGGGGAGACATGAAGGAGGCCTGGCTCTGGGCGCAGGCACTGGACTCACCAGGCTGGGGAGACCCACTGGAGGCCTGGTCCATGGAGGAGGCACAGGACTGACCAGGATGGGGAGACCCCCTGGAGGCCTGGTCCGTGGAGGAGGCACAGGACTGACCAGGATGGGGAGACCAACTGGAGGCCTGGTCCGTGGAGGAGGCACAGGACTGACCAGGATGGGGAGACCCACTGGAGGCCTGGTCCGAGGAGGAGGCACAGGATAAACCGGGCTGTGGGGGAGCACTGGAGTTCTGGTACGTAGGCTCTTTACCCACACTCCAGGCTGAATGCCCACTTTGGCCCGGCATGGGCGGAGCGCAGGCATTGGCGAACTGGGCCCTCCCAGCGGCCTGGAGACACAGTGCGCAGAGCTGAGGGTGGTATGAGGGTGGTATGAGGGCCCGACGTCCACAGGTGGGGGTTGTGCTTACAGCCCAACACCGTGCAGGACGTTTGGCATTTGCCAGAGAACACCAAGATTGGCAAATTCGCCACTGGCGCCCTGTGCTCTTCACAGATTAAAGCAGGTTCACACTGAGCACATGTGACAGACGTGACAGTCTGGAGACGCCGTGGAGAACGTTCTGCTGCCTGCAACATCCTCCAGCATGACCGGTTTGGTGGTGGGTCAGTCATGGTGTGGGGTGGCATTTCTTTGGGGGGCCGCACAGCCCTCCATGTGCTCGCCAGAGGTAGCCTGACTGCCATTAGGTACCGAGATGAGATCCTCAGACCCCTTGTGAGACCATATGCTGGTGCGGTTGGCCCTGGGTTCCTCCTAATGCAAGACAATGCTAGACCTCATGTGGCTGGAGTGTGTCAGCAGTTCCTGCAAGAGGAAGGCATTGATGCTATGGACTGGCCCGCCCGTTCCCCAGACCTGAATCCAATTGAGCACATCTGGGACATCATGTCTCGCTCCATCCACCAATGCCACGTTGCACCACAGACGGTCCAGGAGTTGGCGGATGCTTTAGTCCAGGTCTGGGAGGAGATCCCTCAGGAGACCATCCGCCACCTCATCAGGAGCATGCCCAGGCATTGTAGGGAGGTCATACAGGCACGTGGAGGCCACACACACTACTGAGCCTAATTTTGACTTGTTTTAAGGACATTACATCAAAGTTGGATCAGCCTGTAGTGTGGTTTTCCACTTTAATTTTGAGTGTGACTCCAAATCCAGACCTCCATGGGTTGATAAATTGGATTTCCATTTATTATTTTTGTGTGATTTTGTTGTCAGCACATTCAACTATGTAAAGAAAAAAGTATTTAATAAGATTATTTCATTCATTCAGATCTAGGATGTGTTATTTTTGTGTTCCCTTTATTTTTTGGAGCAGTGTATATAAGGCCATAAGCAAACAAGAAAATGCTCATCCAGAAGCGGCGCTCCTAGTGGCCGGGGACTTTAATGCAGGAAAACTTAAATCAGTTTTACCTCAGGTCACAGGCGCAACCAGCGGGGGAAAAAACTCTAGACCACCTTTACTCCACACACAGAGACGCATACAAAGCTCTCCCTCGCCCTCCATTGGCAAATCTGACCATTATTCTCTCCTCCTGATTCCTGCTTACAAGTAAAACTAAAGCAGGAAGCACCAGTGACTCGCTCAATACGGAAGTGGTCAGATGACGCGGATGCTACGCTACAGGACTGTTTTGATAGCACAGACTGGAATATGTTCCAGGATTTACCCAATGGCATTGAGGAGTATACAACCTCAGTCACAAGCTTCATCAATAAGTGCATCGCGACGTCATCCCCACAGTGACCGTACGTACATTTCCCAACCAGAAGCCATGGATTACAGGAAACATCGGCACCGAGCTAAAGGCTAGAGCTGCCGCATTCAAGGAGCGGGACACTAGTCCGGAAGCTTATAAAAATCCCACTATGCCCTCAGACGAACCATCAAACAGGCAAAGCGTCAATACAGGACTAAGATTGAATCCTACTACACTGGCTCTGACGCTCGTTGGATGTGGCAGAGCTTGAAAAATATTACGAACTACAAAGGGAAACCCAGTGGCGAGCTGCCCAGTGATGCGAATCTACCAGACGAGCTAAATGCCTTTTATGAGCAGAAGCTGTTCCGGACAACTGTGTGATCACGCTCTCCGTAATCGATATGAGCAAGACCTTTAAACAGGTCAACATTCACAAAGCCGCGGGGCCAGACGGATTACCAGGACATGGCCTTAAAGCATGCACGGACCAACTGGCAAGTGTCTTACCTGAATTTTCAACCTCTCCCTGACCGAGTCTGTAATACCAACATGTTTCAAACAGACCACCATAGTCCCTGTTCCCAAGAAAGCGAAGGTAACCTGCCTAAATGATTACCGCCCTGTAGCACTCACGTCGGTAGACATGAAGTGTTTTGAAAATCTGGTGATGGCTCACATCAACACCATCATGCCGGAAACCCTAGACCTACTCCAATTCGCATACCTCCCCAACAGATTCACAGATGACGCAATCTCAATCGTACTTCACACTGCCCTTTCCCACCTGGAAAAAAGGAACATATATGTGAGAATGCTGTTCATTGACTACAACTCAGCGTTCAACACCATAGTGCCCAGAAAGCTCATCACTAAGCTAAGGACCCTGGGACTGAACACCTCCCTCTGCAACTGGATCCTGGACTTCCTGACGAGCTGCCTCCAGGTGGTAAGGGTAAGCAACAACACATCCACCACACTGATCCTCAACACTGGGGCCCCTCAGGGGTGCATGCTTAGTCCCCTCCTGTACTCCCTGTTCACCCACGACTGCGTGACCAAGCACGACACCATCATTAAGTTTGCTGACAACACAACAGTGGTAGGCCTGATCACCGACAATGATAAGACAGCCTATAGGGAGGAGGTCAGAGACCTGGCAGTGTGGTGCCAGGACAACAACCTCTCCCTCAATGTGAGCAAGACAAAGGAGTTGATCGTGGACTACAGAATAAACATTGACGGGGCTGAAGTGTAGCGGGTCGAGAGTTTTCAAGTTCCTTGGTGTCCACATCACCAACGAACTATCATAGTCCAAACACACCAAGACAGTTATGAAGAGGGCACAACAACACCTTTTCCCCTCAGGAGATTGAAAAGATTTGGCATGGGTCCCCAGATCCTCAAAAGGTTCTACAGCTGCACCATCGAGAGCATCCTGACCAGTTGCATCACCGCCTGGTATGGCAACTGCTCGGGCATCTGACCATAAGGCGCTACAGAGGGTTGTGCGTACGGCCCAGTACATCACTGGGGCCAAGCTTCCTGACATCCAGGACCTATATACTAGGCGGTGTCAGAGGAAGGTCCAGAAAATGGTCAAAGACTCCAGTCACCCAAGTCATAGACTGTTCTCTCTGCTACCGCACAGCAAGCGGTACCAGAGCGCCAAGTCTAGGACCAAAAGGCTCCTTAACAGCTTCTACCCCCATGCTGAACAATTAATCAAATGGCCTGACTTTTTACATTGATTTGATTTGGGAAGCCAGCAATTTGCGCAGGGCGTATGGTATGAAGGCCTTGCTGATTATTGATTTGATTTGCAGCTGTCAGTGAAAAGCATCTAAAATTTGTGAAGATAATGTGTATTGAGTATAATAAAAATTGAGGCAAGAAGGTGAGGGGTGTGTGTTGAAGATATTGACATCTCTCTCCTGAATGCATGCACACAGCTCTCCAGAATGTCCTCCGCTGTCTCCCACATTCATTGTTTCATTGTTTGCCATTTGATTGTTTATCAATTCCCTATTACATATGTACCTGTAACAGTTTAGCTTCCATCCCTCTCCTCGCCCCTACCTGGGCTCGAACCAGGGACCCTCTGCACACATAGACAACAACCACCCTCGAAGCATCATTACCCATCGCTCCACAAAAGCCCCGGCCCTTGCAGAGCAAAGGGAACAACTACTTCAAGGTCTCAGAGCGAGTGACGTCACCGATTTGAAACACTATTAGCGTGCACCCCACTAACTAGCTAGCCATTTCACATCGGTTACATAACCAGTAGGCCATTATTAATCCCCATTTGGTTACATTCATTTCTGTTAATGCATGTACTACAGTCATTTACCATTCTCATTCTCTGAGAATAAACGTTGTTTGCAGAGTTCACAACCTGCTACACTTGAGAGAAATGTTTGGGTTTATTTCATAACTATCATTTAAGTTTTGTAAATATTTTTCTTGTATTTGTTTGTAGTGCACAACGATCATGTGTGTGGTTTCTCTGTCCTGATAACGTTGCGGGAGAGCGCCAACCTGCTGAGTAGATACAATGTTGCACTTCACTTGCAATGTTTATTTTATTTAACTAGAAGAATTTCTTATTTACAACGACGGCCTAGGAACAGTGGGTTAACTGCCATGTTCAGGAGAAGAATGACAGATTTTTACCTTGTCAGCTTGGGCATTCGATCTCGCAAAATTCCGGTTACTGGACCAACGCTCTAACCACTAGGCTACCTACCGCCCCAATAGCTCAAGTCAAGACAGATAGAAAGGGAGGCAGACAGGCAGAGAATGCCATTGAAAGAACATACATTTTCATCAGGATATTTTCTACTGTTTTTATTTGTTGGCTTTAGGCCTATGTATTTTACTTAGTTGATGATGGAAGTAAAATCCCTACTGCTGTAGGCTATCTCTGAGTTCCATGCGCTAATTTCTTAAGCTACAAATTGATCACAGTGTAGACCAGGCCTGGGCAAAGGCCGGCCCGGGGGCCGTATGCGGCCCGCGACCTGATTCAATACGGCCCGCGGAATACTGTACCAGATCACATAAAGAATTTGCTATTGTAAAGTTTTGAAAAACATATTAGTTATTCAAATTAAAAGGCCAAATGAATATTCGCCTTTCTGTAATGATTTAACTCTCCCCGCTTGTGGGACATTTATTTTGAAGGCACGTATAAATAACTGCACGAGGACAGACAGTGACTGACAGGCTGATACACATAACAGTTACAAATAGTAGCTAGAAATTGCCCAAAAATGAGTTTTTCAAAGATTTCAAAGAAAAGGAAAGTAGACAATGAATGTAGGGTGTTCCAGCAAGAGTGGACATCGAAATACTTATTTATTGGGGTATCCAAAAAAGCTGTGTGCCTAGTGTATGAAGAGAGCATCGCTGTCTTGAAAGACTATGTAATGCCCTGGCCATAGAGAGGGGTTTTTTGTTCTTTATTTTGGTTAGGCCAGGGTGTTACATTGGGTGGGCGTTCTATGTTCATTTTCTATGTTGTCTGTTTCATTGATTTTGGCCGTGTGGCTTCCAATCAGGCACAGCTGTTGTTGGTTGTTGCTGATTGGGAGTCACACATAAGTGCCTGTTTTTCCGTTGGGGTTTTGTGGGTGATTGTTTCTGTTAGATTATTTCCTAACAGGACTGTTTTGCTGTCGTGTTTTGTTCAGTTTTGTATAGTGTTCTTACGTTAATTAAAATCATGATGAACACTAACTCCGCTGCGCCTTGGTCTACTCTCTCTCCCAACAGCCGTTACAGACTACAACTTGTCCCGGCACTTCCAGACAAATCATGCAGAGAAATATAGGAATATGTCTTCTGAGCTGAGGGCAAGTGCATCGAAAGAGTTGCTTTCTCAGTTGCAAAAGTGATAGAAGAATTTCTATGTTTAAAGATAATGATTAAATAATTCTACCCTGAAACTTAACTATTAGTGATATAGTCTATGAAGTATGTATAATGAATAATTAAAATGTTAAGCATAAATTTAACGAGGTTGGACTGGGAGAGAGAAGAATGTGTGTGTGTGTGTGTGTGTGTGTGTGTGTGTGTGTGTGTGTGTGTGTGTGTGTGTGTGTTTAAGTAAACACCAAAAACCGTTAAACTGTGGTTGACCTAGCTTGAACTCTGAGGGTTTAAGATATGAGAGGGAGTACCTCTCAAGGTTTCCCTAATCTCAGAGGAATTAAACTGTTGGCTGGGTAATGATCTACAGTGTTGAGAGTTCTAGGGAAGAAGATAACGAACCCTCCTGAATGTTTGTGTGTATGTGTGTGCGTAAATAAGGAGCCTGGTATATAATAGATGTTTTTGTACAATGGACTTCAGAGCGTTCTCGTGAATAAACATTTATGACGATTGTTAGCTGGGACTCTGTGTCATTTAACCAGAATCTTACAAACTCTGAGTTGCAGACTGAGTATTTTAATTCAGTTTATGAACATTGAGAACATACTTCTCATAACAAAAAGCAGCAAGGACTTTTCACAAAACTGCATTCAGTAAACGACGGAATTGCGAGAGCTAGCTATGTACTGTCCCACAAAATTGTTATACATAGCAAGCCAGTCATGAGGGTGAATTCATTAAATAATGTTTAATTGACTCAGCAGCAATACTTTGCCCTGACAAGAAAGAGCTGTTTGAAAATGTTTCCCTGTCAAGACGAACAGTGATATTGAGGACATTGCTGAGAATATGGAATAACAGTTGAAAGACAAGGTAAAGGATTTCACCTGTTTCTCCTTGGCCCTGGATGAGAGCAGTGATGCACGTGACACGGCGCAGTTGTTGATATTCTTTCGAGGCATAACCCCAGAACCCCAGACTGAAATTACAGAGGAGCGTGCTTCAGTGCAGTCAATGTAGAGCACAACCACAGGGAAAGATTTATTGGAGGAGGTTAATAAGTGTGTGGCAAAGCTGGGACTGACTTTTGAAAAGTTATCCAGTGTGACCACTGACGGGTGCCCAAACTTGACAGGAAATAACATTGGCCTTCTGAAAAGGATACAAGATCAAGTAGCTGAGCTGAACTCAGATCAGATTTTTTTTCTTCCTGCATTGCATTATCCATCAGGAGGTGCTCTGTAATGTGTTGTGAAAATGAGAGATGTTGTGGATACAGTCACTAAAGTGGTAAACTTCATAAGAGCAAAATCTTTAAACCACAGGCAACTTGACTCACTGTTGGAAGAGACAGAGATCTACGGAGACACGTAGATCTCCCCTACCACACAAATTTGAGATGGCTGAGTTTGGGGAAGGTGCTTAAAAGGGTCTGGGACCTGAAGTCGGAGATTGCTTAGTTTTTGCAAATGAAAGGAAAATATGTGGATTTCCCTCAACTGCAAGATAAAACATGGTTGGCTGATTTTGCTTTCACCATGGACATCATGGCCCTCATGAATGAACTGAATTACAATCTACAAGGGAAGGGCCTTTTTGCACATCAGATGTACAGCCTTGTCAAAGCCTTCAAGGGAAAATTACTCCTCCTGACCCGCCAAGTAGAAGCCAACAATCTCACCCACCTTCCAGCACTACTAGTCTGTTCCCTATCAGATGACCAGCGGGAGAAGTATACATCACTGCTGCGTGCTTTGAACGGTGAGTTTTCTTGTCATTTTGAGGATTTCAAAGTGTTGGAAAATGACATGCTGTTGGTTTCCTCTCCTTTCACCTTCAATGTGGATAACGCTCCCACTGACCTGCAACTTGAGCTTATCAATCTTCAGTCTGATGCAGTGATTGGGGAACTAGTCAAAACAATGTTGCTGACGAGGTTCTATGCATCTCTCGATGAACAAAACTTTCCTAAGATTAGGAGTCATGCTCAGAAGTAGGGCTGGGCGATATGACGATATATAACGTGTAACAATAGAAAAACATCTATCGTTTCATATTATGCCCTATCGTTCATTTCGTAGTGTCGCAATTCACACTCTTTACGGCAATATTTTTTGTCAATTTGACGACGCTTTGCATTCTTGGAAGGAAATTTGCAACACAAACAAACACGGAGGAGAGTGAAGGTGACACAGAGACACGGAGCTCGTACCTAAAAGAGGGACTACTTAGGTCCGATAGACGTGGTTTGGGTACGAAAAGTCGGACACGGACCAGAAAACCGTCCTCTGTAAAATATGCCACAGGCCGGTCCCGATAACAGGCTCAAACACCACACTAACCTCTTTTACCACCTACGCAAGAATCATGTGAAACAGTATGGAGAGAGTCTACGGATGAGACCCAAAAAAGTACAGTTGTGCTAAAAACAAACCCCCGACTCAGACGTTGCAAGAGGCTTTTGCCCTCTGCACACCATATGGCAAAGAATCACGAAGATGGAAGGAGAGAACAGCTGCCGTTACAACTTACATCTGCAAAGACATGGCCCCAGTTTACATGGTCGAGAAACGGGGGTTTCGTGAGTTGGTGTTAACACTCAACCCAAGGTACCAAATGCAAATTGATATGGGACATGTACTAATGCCAAAATAACATGCAAAACACGCAAACCCCCCAAAAATATATATATTTTAGGCCTATATTTATTTTGTTTGCAACTATAGTTGAATTGTTTTCTATTTACCTTTTTAGATTTTATACATTAATATTTTATATTTTGTTGCATGCTTAATTGAAAATTTGGACAAAGGTTCTAAATAAAAGGAGAAATAATCAAATATGAGTAAGTACCTTTTATTTGTTGAGTGTAATTGAAAATGTAATAAGAAATAGGCCTTTACATGTGGTCATTTTATATAAACTATTTATTCATTGAATTTACAGAAAATGTGCTATATCGTGATATGTATCGTTATCGGGATATGAAATGACCTATATTGGGATATGAGATTTTGGCCATATTGCCCAGCCCTACTCAGAAGATGTTTGTACAGTTGAAGTCGGAAGTTTACAAATCAAATCAAATCAAAATCAAATTTATTTATATAGCCCTTCGTACATCAGCTGATATCGCAAAGTGCTGTACAGAAACCCAGCCTAAAACCCCAAACAGCAAGCAATGCATGTGAAAGAAGCACGGTGGCTAGGAAAAACTCCCTAGGAAAAACTCCCTAGAAAGGCCAAAAACCTAGGAAGAAACCTAGAGAGGAACCAGGCTATGAGGGGTGGCCAGTCCTCTTCTGGCTGTGCAGGGTGGATATTATAACAGAACATGGTCAAGATGTTAAAATGTTCATAAATGACCAGCATGGTCAAATAATAATAATCATAGTAGTTGTCGAGGGTGCAACAAGCACGTCCGGTGAACAGGTCAGGGTTCCATAGCCGCAGGCAGAACAGTTGAAACTGGAGCAGCAGCACGGCCAGGTGGGCTGGGGACAGCAAGGAGTCATCATACCAGGTAGTCCTGAGGCATGGTCCTCGGGCTCAGGTCCTCCGAGAGAAAGACAGAAAGAGAGAAAGAGAGAATTAGAGAGAGCATATTTAAATTCACACAGGACACCGGATAAGACAAGAGAAATACTCCAGATGTAACAGACTGACCCTAGCCCCCCGACACATAAACTGCTGCAGCATAAATACTGGAGGCTGAGACAGGAGGGATCAGAAGACACTGTGGCCCCATCCGATGATACCCCCGGACAGGGCCAAACAGGCAGGATATAACCCCACCCACTTTGCCAAAGCACAGCCCCCACACCACTAGAGGGATGTCTCCAACCACCAACTTACCGTCCTAAGACAAGGCGAGTATAGCCCACAACGATCTCCGCCATGGCACAACCCAAGGGGGGGCGCCAACCCAGACAGGAAGACCACGTCAGTGACTCAACCCACTCAAGTGACGCACCCCTCCCATGGACGGCATGGAAGAACACCAGTAAGCCAGTGACTCAGCCCCTGTAAAAGGGTTAGAGGCAGAGAATCCCAGTGGAAAGAGGGGAACCGGCAAGGCAGAGACAGCAAGGGCGGTTCGTTGCTCCAGCCTTTCCGTTCACCTTCACACTCCTGGGCCAGACTATACTTAATCATAGGACCTACTGAAGAGATAAGTCTTCAGTAAAGACTTAAAGGTTGAGACTGAGTCTGCGTCTCTCACATTGGTAGGCAGACCATTCCATAAAAATGGAGCTCTATAGGAGAAAGCCCTACCTCCAGCCGTTTGCTTAGAAATTCTAGGGACAATTAGGAGGCCTGCGTCTTGTGACCGTAGCGTACGTGTAGGTATGTACGGCAGGACCAAATCGGAAAGATAGGTAGGAGCAAGCCCATGTAACTTTGTAGGTTAGCAGTAAAACCTTGAAATCAGCCCTTGCCTTAACAGGAAGCCAGTGTAGGCAGGCTAGCACTGGAGTAATATGATCAATTCTTTTGGTTCTAGTCAGGATTCTAGCAGCCGTATTTAGCACTAACTGAAGTTTGTTTAGTGCTTTATCCGGGTAGCCGGAAAGTAGAGCATTGCAGTAGTCCAGCCTAGAAGTAACAAAAGCATGGATTAATTTTTCTGCGTCATTTTTGGACAGAAAGTTTCTGATTTTTGCAATGTTACGTAGATGGAAAAAAGCTGTCCTTGAAACAGTCTTGATATGTTCTTCAAAAGAGAGATCAGGGTCCAGAGTAACGCCGAGGTCCTTCACAGTTTTTTTTGAGACGACTGTACAACCATCCAGATTAATTGTCAGATTCAACAGAAGATCTCTTTGTTTCTTGGGACCTAGAACAAGCATCTCTGTTTTGTCCGAGTTTAAAAGTAGAAAGTTTGCAGCCATCCACTTCTTTATGTCTGAAACACAGGCTTCTAGCGAGGGCAATTTTGGGGCTTCACCATGTTTCATTGAAATGTATAGCTGTGTGTCGTCCGCATAGCAGTGAAATGTAACATTATGTTTTCGAATGACATCCCCAAGAGGTAAAATATATAGTGAAAACAAAAGTGGTCCTAAAACGGAACCTTGAGGAACACCGAAATTTACAATTGATTTGTCAGAGGACAAACCATTCACAGAGACAAACTGATATCTTTCCGACAGATAAGATCTAAACCAGGCCAGAACTTGTGCATGTAGACCAATTTGGGTTTCCAATCTCTCCAAAAGAATGTGGTGATCGATGGTATCAAAAGCGGCACTAAGATCTAGGAGCACGAGGACAGATGCAGAGCCTCGGTCTGACGTCATTAAAAGGTCATTTACCACCTTCACAAGTGCAGTCTCAGTGCTATGATGGGGTCTAAAACCAGACTGAAGCGTTTCGTATACATTGTTTGTCTTCAGGAAGGCAGTGAGTTGCTGTGCAACAGCTTTTTCTAAAATTTTTGAGAGGAATGGAAGATTCGATATAGGCCGATAGTTTTTTATAATTTCTGGGTCAAGATTCGGCTTTTTCAAGAGAGGCTTTATTACTGCCACTTTTAGTGAGCTTGGTACACATCCGGTGGATAGAGAGCCGTTTATTATGTTCAACATAGGAGGGCCAAGCACAGGAAGCAGCTCTTTCAGTAGTTTAGTTGGAATAGGGTCCAGTATGCAGCTTGAGGGTTTGGAGGCCATGATTATTTTCATCATTGTGTCAAGAGATATAGTACTAACATCTCAGATTGTTCTGTAATCGTTTCTGTAGTTAGTGACAAACACTTTTGTATCTCCCTTGATCCTAGGTCCTGGCAGAGTTGTGCAGACTCAGGACAATGGAGCTTTGGAGGAATACCCAGATTTAAAGAGGAGTCCGTAATTTGCTTTCTAATGATCATGATCTTTTCCTCAAAGAAGTTCATACATTTATTACTGCTGATGTGAAAGCCATCCTCCATTTGCGAATGCTGCTTTTTAGTTAGCTTTGCGACAGTATCAAAAAGAAATTTCGGATTGTTCTTATTTTCCTCAATTAAGTTGGAAAAATAGGATGATCGAGCAGCAGTGAGGGCTCTTCGATACTGCACGGTACTGTCTTTCCAAGCTAGTCGGAAGACTTCCAGTTTGGTGTGGCGCCATTTCCGTTCCAATTTTCTGGAAGCTTGCTTCAGAGCTCGTGTATTTTCTGTATACCAGGGAGCTAGTTTCTTATGACAGATGTTTTTCATTTTTAGGGTTGCAACTGCATCTAGGGTATTGCGCAAGGTTAAATTGAGTTCCTCGGTTAGGTGGTTAACTGATTTTTGTCCTCTGACGTCCTTGGGTAGGCAGAGGGAGTCTGGAAGGGCATCAAGGAATCTTTGGGTTGTCTGAGAATTTATAGCACGACTTTTAATGCTCCTTGGTTGGGGTCTGAGCAGATTATTTGTTGCAATTGCAAACACAATTAGGTTGGAGTCATTAAAACTTGTTTTTCAGCCACTCCACAAATGTCTTGTTAACAAACTGTAGTTTTGGCAAGTCGGTTAGGACATCTACTTTGTGCATGACACAAGTAATTTTTCCAACAATTGTTTACAGACAGATTATATCACTTATAATTCACTGTATCACAATTTCAATGGTTCAGAAGTTTGCATACACTAAGTTGACTGTGCCGTCAAACAGCTTGGAAAATTCCAGAAAATTATGTCATGGCTTTAGAAGCTTCTGATAGGCTAAATTACATAATTTGAGTCAATTGAAGGTGTACCTGTGGATGTATTTAAGGCCTACCTTCAAACTCAGTGCCTCTTTGCTTGACATCATGGGAAAATAAAAATAAATCAGCCAAGACCTCAGAAAAGAAATTGTAGACCTCCACAAGTCTGGTTCAACCTTGGGAGCAATTTTCAAACGCCTGAAGATACCACATTCATCTGTACAAACAATAGTGCGCAAGTATAAACACCATGGGACCACGCAGCCGTCATACCACTCAGGAAGGAGACGCGTTCTGTCTCCTAGAGATGAATGTACTTTGGTGCGAAAAGTGCAAATCAATCCCAGAACAACAGCAAAGGAACTTGTGAAGATGCTGGAGGAAACAGGTACAAAAGTATCTATATCCACAGTAAAACGAGTCCTATATCGACATGATCTGAAAGGCCGCTCAGCATGGAAGAAGCCTCTGCTCTAAAACCGCCATAAAAATGCCAGACTACGGTTTGCAACTCCACATGGGGACAAAGATCGTACTTTTTGGAGAAATGTTCTGTGGTCTGATGAAACAAAAATAGAACTGTTTGGCCTTAATGACCATTGTTATGTTTGGAGGAAAAAGGGGGAGGCTTGCAAGCCGAAGAACAGCATCCCAACCGTGAAGCACGGTGGTGGCAGCATCATGTTGTGGGGGTGCTTTGCTGCAGGAGGGACTGGTGCACTTCACAAAATAGATGGCATCATGAGGCAGTAAAAGTATGTGGATATATTGAAGCAACATCTCAAGACATCAGTCAGGACGTTAAAACTTGCTCGCAAATGAATCTTCCAAATGGACAATGACCCCAAGCATACTTCCAAAGTTGTGGCAAAATGGATTAAGGACAATAAAGTCAAGGTATTGGAGTGGCCATCACAAAGCCCTGACCTCAATCCCATAGAAAATTTGTGGGCAGAACTGAAAAAGCGTGTGTATGCAAGGAGGCCTTCAAACCTGACTCAGTTACACCAGCTCTGTCAGGAGGAATGGGCCAAAATTCACCCAACTTATTGTGGGAAGCTTGTGGAAGGCTACCTGAAACGTTTGACCCAAGTTAAACAATTTAAAGGCAATGCTACCAAATACTAATTGAATGTATGTAAACTTCTGACCCACTGGGAATGTGATTAAAGATATAAAAGCTGAAATAAATCATTCTCCCTACTATTATTCTGACATTTCACATTCTTAAAGTAAAGTGGTGATCCTAACTGGCCTAAGACAGGGAATTTTTACTAGGATTAAATGTCAGGAATTGTGAAAAACTAAGTTTAAATGTAGTTGGCGAAGGTGTATGTAAACTTCCGACTTCAACTGTATATACTAGGTGGTGTCAGAGGAAGGCCTAAAAAATTGTCAGACTCCAGTCACCCAAGCCATAGACTGTTCTCTCTGCTACCACACGGCAAGCGGTACCGGAGCGCCAAGTCTCGGTCCAAAAGGCTCCTTAAAAGCTGCTACCCACAAGACCCCCTCCCCCCCTTTGTTTTAATACTGCTGCTACTCAATGTTTATTATCTATGCATAGTCACTTTACCCCTACCTACATGCACAAATGACATTGACTAACCTGTTCCCCCGCACATTGACTCACATGACCCTCTGTGTGTATATCAACCTATCTATGTGAACAGACATTTTCAGTGATGAAATATATAACAAGTCAAGGCACAGATCATCTCTTACTGACTCTCACCTCTCAGCAATCCTGCACATAGCGACGTCAGAAACTATACCTGACTTCACTCCTCACACTGATTGAGTAGTTTAAATGTAATGTTGAGCTCTCTCTCTTTCTTGTGTTTTTGTGCATACCCATTAACAAGAGTTCTGTCTGTGGTGCTGAATGCACAGTGTACTTTTCCGTCCATGTAGTTCATTGCATGTATAATAATGAAAATACCTACCAAAAAGGAGAACACAGATGTGGTTTATTTCTGTGTATGTTAAACAAGTAAAATAAGTAGCATATCTGGATGTGATTTACAGTAGATATATCTGTCAACACAGTTATACACATGATGTATAATCCTGTAATATGATTCTGGCCCACAATGGCAAAAATATATTCTAACGTGGCCCTCCATGGAAAATAATTGCCCAGGCCTGGTGTAGACTATCAATGAGTCCATATGGCAAAGGCTGGTGCTCTTGCATTAGTTGAATTTTAGATTTGTATCATTTTAATTCAGATTTTTATGATTAACCGTGTCACAATCATTTTGAGAAACAAATTTTTTTTTTTTTTTATTAAACTGTTCCACGAAAATACGCATATAAATAGTATTCATAACTGGAAAGCAGGTGGGTAGAAATGGTAGGATAAATTGTAAGCTTCCCCAAACTTGAAACTCAGGAGCTGCCTATGGTCTTTGTTAAAACACCCATTAACGGGCCGCCTATAGAAATCAAATGCCCTTCGAACTGATTTGTTCTTGCCTGGAGCAACAGCAGTACATGACCCTCAGTAGATAAGCACATTAGATGGCACATTCCTCACTCGCTAGGTGCGCAATTAAAGGGCCAGATGCACAATTAAAGGAGAATTACACTAAAAAATCTACTTGTTACATTTCTTCCAGTTCAATAAATAAAGTATTCTGATGTGATTAAAACATTGACATGGACTCAGAACGTGAACATTTCGTTGTTTCTCTATGAACAATTGTAATTTTGAGTGAAAAACAAAACCAAACTAAAACCATGAAAAATTTTACTGAAACAGAATTTTGGAAAATATAAAATAGAATTTGGGGGGGAAATCACAGATTGTGTAGGGCCCCACTCAATAGTTGTTTATTAACCATTATTTTACCAGGTACACTACATGACCAAAAATATGTGGACACCTACTCATCGAACATCTCATTCCAAAATCATGGGCATTAATATGGAGTTGGTCCCCCCTTTTCTGCTATAACAGCCTCCAACTCCTCTAGGAAGGCTTTCCACTAGATGTTGGAACATTGCTGTGGGGACTTGCTTCCATTCAGCCACAAGAGCATTAGTGAGGTCGGGCACTGATGTTGGGTGACTAGGCCTGGCACGCAGTCGGCTTTCCAATTCATCCCAAAGATGTTCGATAGGGTTGAGGTCAGGGCTCTGTGTAGGTCAGTCAGGTTCTTCCACACCGATCTCGACAAACAATTTCTATATGGACCTCACTTTGTGCATGAAGGCATTGTCATGCTGAAACACGAAATGGGCCTTCCCCAAACTGTTGCCACAAAGTTGGAAGCACAGAATTGCCTAGAATGTCATTGTATTCTGTAGTGTTAAGATTTCCCTTCATTGGAACTAAGGGGCCTAGCCCGCACCATGGAAAACAGCCCCAGACCATTATTCCTCCTCCACCAAACTTTACAGTTGGCACTATGCATTCGAGCAGGTAGCGTTCTCCTGGCATACACCACACCCAGATTAGTCCGTTGGACTGCCAGATGGTGAAGCGTAATACATCACTCCAGAGAATGCATTTCCACTGCTCCAGAGTCCAATGATGGTGAGCTTACACCACTCCAGTCGATGCTTGGCACTGCATATGGTGATCTTAGGCTTGTGTGCGGCTGCTAGGCCATGGAAACCCATTTCATGAAGCTGCAGATTAACAGTTATTGTGCTGACCTTGCTTCCAGAGGCAGTTTGGAACTCGGTAGTGAGTGTTGCAACCGAGGACAGACGATTTTTACATGCTACGCGCTTCAGCACTCGGCGTCCCATTCTGTGAGCTTGTGTGGCCTACCAATTCGGAGCAAAGCCATTGCTCCAAGACGTTTCCATTTCACAATAACAGCACTTACAGTTGACCAGGGAAGCCCTAGCAGGGCAAACATTTGATGAACTGACTTGTTGGAAAGGTGGCATCCTATGATGGTGCCACGTTGAAAGTCACTGTGCTCTTCAGTAAGGGCCATTTTACTGCCAATGTTTATCTATGGAGATTACATGTATGTGTGCTCGATTTTATATACCTGTCAGCAACGGGTATGGCTGAAATAGCCGAATCCACTCATTTGAAGGGGTGTCCACATACTTTTGTATATATAGTGTATCTTAACAGAAAACAGTGCACTACTCTCTATTGTACAGTAAGGACATGGGGAAGAGTTGCAGGGGAGAGGAGAAGAGAAGAATGTTCCTATTTGAAAGCTAGAAAATAATGAGTAGCTCATGACATGTTTAATTTTTTTTAAAGTAGCTCTCATGCTAGAAAATGTTGGAGACCCCTGGCCTATCCTATTTTTTGATAATACCCTAATAAAGTTAAGCAACTTTTGGGAAGGTTTGGTGTGGTATGGCTATTATTTGGCTTAGCTATTGCAGGCTTATGAAAGCAATGGGCACCGGCACTCCAACCGATTCTGACAGTTGAACTTGAGGTGAGGAAGAATATTTTATAATGCTTATCTTTCTAAAAAATATTTTGGTCAGAAATGTACGAATTAGCCTGTGTACGCTTGTATCTGTATAGCATAGAAATGTATAGAAATCCATGTCGATGTTGTAACGCCTGTCGTTAGAATTAGACCAAGGTGCAGCGGAGGATGTGTATTCATTATTACAGATTTTAATGAACATAAACACTCTATACAAAACATGAAAAGAAACGACAGAAACAGTCCTGTCTGGTCCCAAATGAACACAACAGAAAACAATCACCCACAAAAACCCAAAGGAAAAACATGCTCCTTACGTGTGACTCCCAATCAGCAACAACGAACTACTGCTGTGCCTGATTGGGAGCCACACACGGCCCAAAACAAAGAAATACAAAAACATAGAAAAATGAACATAGAACACCCACCCAATGTAACACCCTGGCCTAACCAAAATAAAGAACAAAAACTCCTCTCTATGGCCAGGGCGTTACAGTACCCCCCCCCCCCAAAGGTGCGGACTCCGGCCGCAAAACCTGACTCTGAAGGGGAGGGTCCGGGTGGGCCTTCTTACGGCGGCGGCTCAGGTGCGGGACATGGCCTCCGCTCCACCCTCGGCGTCGCCCACTTAGGTGGCGCCCCTGACTGCGCCCGCCTGGCGGGCAATTCTGGCTGCGCCCGGCTGGCGGGCGACCCTGGCTGCGCCCGGCTGGTGGGCGACCCTGGCTGCGCCCGGCTGGCGGGCGACCCTGGCTGCGCCCGGCTGGCGGGCGTCCCTGGCTGCGCCCGGCTGGCGGGCAACCCTGGCGGCTCCGGCGGCTCCGGGCTGGCGGGCGGCTCTGGCGGTTCTGGCCCAGGATTCACCAGGCTGGGGAGACATGAAGGAGGCCTGGCCCTGGGTGCAGGCACTGGACTCACCAGGCTGGGGAGACATGAAGGAGGCCTGGCCCTGGGCTCAGGCACAGGACTCACCAGGCTGGCGGGCGGCTCTGGCGGCTCCGGCGGCTCCAGGCTGGCGGGCGGCTCTGGCGGCTCTGGCCCAGGATTCACCAGGCTGGGGAGACATGAAGGAGGCCTGGACCCGGGCACAGGCACAGGACTCACCAGGCTGGGGAGACATGAAGGAGGCCTGGCCCTGGGCGCAGGCACAGGACTCACCAGGCTGGCAGGCGGCTCTGGCGGCTCCGGACAGGCGGGAGGCTCTGGCGGCTCCGGACAGGCGGGCGGCTCTTGCGGCTCCGGACAGGCGGGCGGCTCTGGCGGCTCCGGACAGGCGGGCGGCTCTGGCGGCTCCGGACAGGCGGGCGGCTCTGACGGCTCCGGACTGGCGGGTGGCTCTGACGGCTCCAGACTGGCGGGCAGCTCTGGCGGCTCCGGAATGGCGGGCGGCTTTGGCGGCTCCGGACTGGCGGGCGGCTCTGGCGGCTCTGGACTGGTGGGCGGCTCTGGCGGCTCTGGCCCAGGACTCATGAAGGAGACCTGGCTCTGGGCGCAGGCACTGGACTCACCAGGCTGGGGAGACCCATAGGAGGCCTGGTCCTGGGAGGAGGCACAGGATAGACCAGGCTGGAGAGACCCACAGGAGGCCTGGTCCTGGGAGGAGGCACAGGATAAACCAGGCTGGAGCGACCCACTGGAGGCCTGGTCTGAGGAGGAGGCACAGGATAAACCGGGCTGTGGGGGAGCACTGGAGTTCTGGTGCGTAGGCTTGCCACCCAAACTCCAGGCTGAATGCCCACTTTTGCCCGGCACGGGCAGAGCGCAGGCATTGGCGAACTGAGCCCTCCCAGCACCCTGGAGACACAGTGCGCAGAGCCGGCGCAGGATAGCACTGGAGACCAGACACGCTGAGCTGGCACAATCCGTCCTGGCTCGATGCCTGCTCTCGCATGGTACTTGCTGGCATGTAGCGCTCCGGGCTATCAACGCGTACTGGGGACACCGTGCGCTTTACCGCATAACACAGTGCCTGACCAGTACTGCGCTGCCTCCTGTAAGCATGGGGGGTTGGCCCAGAATTAAATCCTGGCTCTGCCACACTCCCCGTGTGCTCCCCCCAAAATAATTTTTGGAGCTGCCTCTCGTGTCCATCACGCTCCCTTGCCTCATACCAGCGCCTCTCCGCTCTCGCAGCCTCGATCTCCCACTACGGGCGGCGATACTCCCCAGCTTGAGCCCATGGTCCTTTACCGTCCAATATCTCCTCCCATGTCCACGACTCCCGATAGCTCTTCTCCTGGTTCTTCTCCTTCCTCCGCTGCTTGGTCCGTTTTTTGGTGGGTGATTCTGTAACGCCTGTCGTTAGAATTAGACCAAGGTGCAGCGGAGGATGTGTATCCTGTCTGGTCCCAAATGAACACAACAGAAAACAATCACCAACAAAAACCCAAAGGAAAAACATGCTACTTATGCCTGATTGGGAGCCACACATGGCCCAAAACAAAGAAATACAAAAACATAGAAAAATGAACATAGAACGCCCACCCAATGTAACACCCTGGCCTAACCAAAATAAAGAACAAAAACCCCTCTCTATGGCCAGGGCGTTACAGATGTTGGGAACATGGCGCCTGCATATCTCTCTAGTTTTCTCTCGGTCTCTCCAGGGTTAAAACAAAGCTTGTCTCCCTTGATATTTATTTTTGAAATATGAATATCATACAGTGTATGCATAGGCCTTTTGGTCCTTTATGAAATATGAATATCATACAGTGTATGCATAGGCCTATAGGCCTTTATGAAGTATGAATATCATACAGTGTATGCATAGGCCTATAGGCCTTTATGAAATATGAATATCATACAGTGTATGTATAGGCCTATAGGCCTTTATGAAATATGAATATCATACAGTGTATGCATAGGCCTATAGGCCTTTATGAAATAGGAATATCATACAGTGTATGCATAGGCTTATAGGCCTTTATGAAGTATGAATATCATACAGTATATGTATAGGCCTATAGGCCTTTATGAAATATGAATATCATACAGTGTATGCATAGGCCTATAGGCCTTTATGAAATATGAATATCATACAGTGTATGCATAGGCCTATAGGCCTTTATGAAATATGAATATCATACAGTGTATGTATAGGCCTATAGGCCTATATGCATGCAATGCCTTGATGCATTTAGCACTCAAATCTCCAACAGCTGAAGGTAGACAATTATTGTTTCAGGAAAGTAAAAACCAATAAAACAATAGACTATACCATTTTTGTCACGTCCTGACCAGCAGGTGGAGTAGGTGTATAAGTGTTGGTCAGGGCGTGGCAGAAGAAGTTGGGTTTTCTTTGTTCTGTCTAGGTTGGGTGTTTCTATGTAGAGGTAATTGGGGTGGACTTCCAATTGAAGGCAGCTGTGTGGTGTTGCCTTTGATTGGAAGTCCTATATTAGTTGGGTGTGTTTGTCTGTGTGTTTGTGGGGAATTGTTGTGAGCACTGCTTTTTTTGGTTTAGCCTGCTACACTGTCGTATCGTGAGTACTGTTCATTGTTTTGTTTATTGTTTTTTCAGTGGATGCTTTACTCCTTTTTTTTAAATTAAAATATGAGCATCCATATTCCCGCTGCGCCTTGGTCCTCCTTTCAACAGCACGATGGATTATGTGACAATTTTGAATATACTATTTGTTTGTATTATTATTATTATTATTGCTGAACATTGGACCTCGTTATTATTATATTGCCTATGGTCCAGGACATTTAGACAATGATGACTCCACGCCAATTAATGAACAATGGACAATATATTGAAGTGTTATACAGACTGGGGTTCCTTCCATGTGGGGCTCCAGCACATTGCATCCCTATGGGCTAAACTGTTTAGGATAGATGGCCAGTCCTATATGATCTACCACACAATGACTTTTTTTTTTTTTTTTTTTCCTGTTGAATGGCTGTCCACCTCCGTTTACGCTGCTGTATTTACAGTGCATTCGGAAAGTATTCAGACCCGTTTACTTTTTCCACATTTTGTTACGTTACAGCCTTATTCTAAAATGGATAAAATAGTTATTTTCATGAACAGTAAAATCTACACACAATACCCCATAATGACAAACCAAAAACAGGTTTATGAAAAAAAAATGCTGGTCCGTAACAACGTGGAAAAAGTGAAGGGGTCTGAATACTTTGCGAATGCACTATACCTGGCAGGGAGGACTTGGCCTACAGGCAATGATTAATTATTGTGAAGATCTAGATTATAGAATGCATTTCTTGCACATACCCTATTCTTTTTTTGTACATAGTAAAGAGCACATACAGTACCTTCAGAAATTATTAATACCCCTTGACTTATTACACATTTTATTGTTTCAGACAGTCAGACCATGAGAAAAAAAGATTCTCTGGTCTGATGGAACCAAGATTTAACTCATTGGCTTGAATGCCAAGCAAACCGTCTGGAGGAAACCTGGCACCATCCATACTGTGAAGCATGGTGGTGACAGCATTGTGCATTCGGGATGTTTTTCAGGGGCAGGGACTGGGAGACTTGTCAGGGTCAAGGGAAAGATGAATGGAGCAAAGTACAGCAAGATCCTTGATGAAAACCTGCTCCAGAGCACTTTGGACCTCAGACTGGGACGAAGGTTCACCTTCCAACAGGACAATGACCCTAAGCACACAGCCAAGACAACGCAGGAGTGTCTTCGGGACAAGTCTCTGAACGTCCTTGAGTGGCCCAGCCAGAGCCCGGACTTGAACCTGATCAAACATCTCTGGAGAGACCTGAAAATAGCTGTGCAGCGACACTCCCCATCCAACCTGTCAGAGCTTGATAGGATCTGTAGAGAAGAATGGGAGAAACTCCCCAAATACAGGAGTGCCAAGTTTGTAGCGTCATACCAAAGAATACATCATTTTTAATACATTTGCAAACATTTAAAAAAAACATTATGGGGTATTGTTTGTGTAGATTGATGGGAGAAAAAAAAACAATTTAATCCATTTTAGAATAAGGCTGTAACGTATCAAAATGTGGAAAAAGTCAAGGCTTCTGAATACTTTCTGAATGAACTGTATATATATGTGTACCTCCTGACCAGTGAAAGAGGTCATTTGCCATAGTAGTATGGTCAGGGTGTGGCAGGGGGGTTTGTTTTGTATGTATTTTGGGTTTGTTCTAGTTGTCTATTTCTATGTGTTGGTTTTCATGTTCGGCCGGGTATGGTTTCCAATCAGAGGCAGGTGTCTTTCGTTGTCTCTGATTGGAAGCCATACTTAGGCAGCCTGGTTTTCCTTTGGGGTTGTGGGTAGTTGTTTCCGTTTAGTCTAGTGTACCTGACGGGACTGTTCTCGGTCGTACGTTGTTGAAAGTGTATTCATTAACGTCAAAGAATGAGCACTATGCGCCTTGGTCTCCATTCAACAACCCATGTAACAATATGTATAGCCTTTTGTTACTTTCTTTGCTTTCATGCCCACCTACCAGCAGTTTATCCTAACAGCATGATTTGATTCTGGGTGCCCAGATTACTTTCCTGTTCTGTGCTTGACACCAAAAGTCCCCATCAGAATCTGTCCATGTGAATGACAATGCAGTATAACTGAAAGACAAATGTTTACATTGACATTGCCCGCTTTCACATTGACAATAGGCATGCATTACCATTGGGTGGTCATGACAATTCATAAAAATGGACGGACGTTGAAAGAATAGCCTTAATTAACAATAACATTACTGCATAGCATCAGTGGTTTACAACTCAAATATATTGGTGCAAAATCATCACCATATTTTCAATATTCAATTCATTGATAATCTTTATTGAGTGAGGGCAATAAGTAAGACGAGGGTTGCCTACTGTAATCCCTAACAGAGTACATTGTCTCCAGATAAACTTCAGCTATGCATTGGAAGTGAGCAATTCATTGTGAGATGTCATAAGGTTAGATACGTGTGGCTAGTAGTGTGGCTGCATAATCTATAAGAAATACCGTCAAGCCACAGGAAAAGCAGACACACAGTGAGCACATTTACCGTGAGTATAGATTTCATAAACCAATAGCAGAGAACAGACAATGACACTGACAAAATGGAACAAAATCAATGCATTGAAGGTACATTTTTGCAGGAAACATTTATATAATCAATGTTTCACACAGAGACATCTTGCCTCATCTTGAAAGCTCTCTGTGTGACCTTACTCAGTCTTTGCTCAGGTTTGTGCTGTTGCCAGGATACTATTTCCTATGGCAACACTTGAGCTGGTGAGGTGAGCAGGAGTGAACAGAACAGACGCAGGTAGTGGGCTGCTGTGTCTCCCAACCAGAAGTCCATATATGTTCAGATACCGGTGACAAAGTAACTACAAGAAATTACAAGAATGCTCTCAGCTGAACTGTGACCGTACCAATAGCTATTCATCCCAATGTGTGCACCAGTGTATGTACTTTTTCCTCACTGTCCTTGCTGTATTGTAGACTCTGTGTTGTGCAGGACATTACAGGTTATAGCAATTCATGTACTTCTATTGATGTAGGTCTTCAATTTGTTTAGTAGGAGAGTATTGCTCCCCCAATCATCCTTCTTTTGTTTGTTTTTCTCAATAAGTGAGGTATTATTTCTGCTAAATGCTAATACCGCAAAGGTTTTTTTAGGCAATTAGGAGGTTATTGATGATGACACTGGTCAGAACTGTCTGATTGCAATGTTTTTGAATAAGACAATAATATCAACTTATTGTAAACCAAATAATCAAACATTTCTAAATGAAATCACTTTATCCGACTTTGATAGACTAAATGCCAGACAACTTTTCAGGAAAATGTATGTAATTATGATTCAGAAAATACATTTCAACTATTTGCTTATGCAAAACTGAGAGAGAAATTCATTCCTTATCAATATCCTTGAGATATGTTTTCCATAACTTGTTCTTTGATCTCATCCTTATTCAACCCTCTTTTATAGAATAATGCATTAGATGCATGTTGAAATTAAGGGCGGAAATTATTCCGTTTATATAAGGGGTCAAAAATGTTGATTCATATTTACAGCATTTGGGAGAATTGGAGTCGGTCTTGCTATAAGTCTATACATTAGAGGACACTGCCACCAGTTGTTCTAACAGTGGAACTGCATCCGTTACCCTATCCTCCACTGTGTACAGGAATAAGCTAAGGATAGTATTCAATAGAACATGGAGTTTCATTAGCTTTGAATGGGGAACAACAGTAACTGTGTAAGAAACTTTTATTTCTAGGAAGATGGACCTTGTATAGGGCAATTCCACGCCAGTTTAGGCCAAAACTACTTTTTGGTGTCTCAGATGGTTCTGGCAATTGTCACATAGTAACCTCATTGGGAGGGATGTTTAACATGCTTTTTACATTTGTATCACAAACCATTTTTAGAAACTCATGACTAAAGTGGCCATTTTAGGCCCTTTTTAGACCTATACATGCCTCCTGTAAGATTATCTGTGAACCGTACATGGATACAGACAACATTTGGTGTCATTATACTCCTTATAGTATGCTATAAAATATGTAGTATGTCTTGAAAAATACTTTTCGAACATATACACGACATGACCAAAGATATGTGGACACCTGCTCGTCGGACATCTTCCAAAATCATGGGCATTAATATGGAGTTGGTGCACCTTTGCTGCTATAACAGCCTCCACTCTTCTGGAAAGGCTTTCCACTAGATGTTGAAACGTTGCCCGAACCATGAAATACTGCCCCAGACCATTATTCCTCCTCCACCAAACTTTACAGTTGGCACTATGCATTGGGGCACGTAGCGTTCTCCTGGCATCCGCCAAACCCAGATTCATCCGTAGGACTGCCAGATGGTGAAGCGTGATTCATCACTCCAGAGAACATGTTTACACTGCTCCAGAGTCCAATGGCGGCGAACTTTACACCACTCCAGCTGACACTTGGCATTGTGTATGGTGATCTTAGGCTTGTGTGCGGGATGCTCGGCCATGGAAACCCATTTCATGAAGCTCCCGACAAACAGTTATTGTGCTGATGTTGCTTCCAGAGGCAGTTTGGAACTCGGTAGTGAGTGTTGCAACCGAGGACAGATGATTTTTACACGCTACGCACTTCAGCACTCGGTGATCCTGTTTTGTGAGCTTTTGTGGCCTACCACGTTGCGGCTGAGCCGTTGTTGCTCCTAGACGTTTCCACTTCACAATAACAGCATTTACAGTTGACTGGGGCAGCTCTAGCAGGGCAGAAATTTGACTAACTGACTTATTGGAAAGGTGGCATCCTATGACGCTGCCACCTTGAAAGTCACTGAGCTCTTCAGTAAGGCCATTCTACTGCCAATGTTTGTCTATGGAGATTGCATGGTTGTGTGGTCTATTTTATACACCTTACCTCCTTACTTCATTTGCACACACTGTATAGAGATTTTCTATTGTGTTATTGACTGTACGTTTGTTTATCCCATGTGTAACTCTGTGTTGTTTTTGTCACACTGCTTTGCTTTATCTTGGCCTGGTCACAGTTGTAAATGAGAACTTATTCTCAACTGGCCTACCTGGTTAAATAAAGGTGAAATAAAAATAACTATATATTTTTTTAACCTGTCAGCAACAGGTGTGGCTGAAATAGCCAAATCCACTAATTTGAAGGGGTGTCCACATACTTTTGTATACAGTTCATTCGGAAAGTATACAGACCACTTTACTTTTACCACATTTTGTTACGTTACAGCCTTATACTAAAATGTATTAAATAGATTTTTTTCCTCATCAATCTACACACAATGCCCCATAATGACAAAGCAAACACTGTTTTTATTTTATTTTTGCAAATGTATAAAAAAAAAATAAAAAAATTAAACATCACATTTACATAAGTACTCAGACCCTTTACTCAGTACTTTGTTGAAGCACCTTTGGCAGCGATTACAGCCTCAAGTCTTCTTGGGTAATGATGCTACAAGCTTGGCACTCCTGTATTTGGGGAGTTTCTCACATTTTTCTCTGTAGATCCTCTCAAGCTCTGTCAGGTTGGATGGGGAGCGTTGCTGCACAGCTACTTTCAAGTCTCTCCAGAGATATTCAATCGAGTTCAAGTCCAGGCTCTGGCTGGGCCACTCATGGACATTCAGAGACTTGTCCCAAAGTCACTCCTGCGTTGTCTTGGCTGTGTGCTTAGGGTCGTTGTCCTGTTGGATGGTGAACCTTCACCCCAGTCTGAGGTCCTGAGCGATCTGGAGCAGGTTTTCATCAAGCATCTCTGTACTTTGCTACATTAATCTTTCCCTCAATCCTGACTAGTCTCCCAGTCCCTGCCGCTGAAAAACATCTCCACAGCATGATGCTGCCACCACCATGCTTCACCGTATGGATGGTGCCAGGTTTCCTCCAGACGTGATGCTTGGCATTCAGGAAAAACAGTTCAATCTTCATCAGAACAGAGAATCTTGTTTCTCATGGTCTGAGAGTCTTTAGGCGCCTTTTGGCAAACTCCTAGTGGGCTGTCATGTGCCTTTTACTGAGGAATGGCTTCCATCTGGCCACTCTACCATAAAGGCCTGATTGGTGGAGTGCTGCCGAGATGGTTGTCTTTCTGAATACTTATGTAAATATGTTTTTTTTTTGTTTTGTTTTTTTATACATTTGCAAATAAAATCTAAACCTGTTTTCGCTTCGTCATTTATTTAATCCATTTTAGATTAAGGCTGTAATGTAACAAAATGTGGAAAAAGTCAAGGGGTCTGAATACTTTCCGAAGGTATATAGTGTATATAGTGTATTTTATGGAAAAGAGATGTTTTATGCAGATTGCTGTTAGAGTTGAGCAGGACTCGCCTCCCTCACCGCTTTTGCCTATTCACGTCACGGACCATAGACCGATGCACCGCGGCTCAGATTAATAGAACTCAGTCAATGAGGGGATTCTAAACCGGCCCGTAGTGCACTGGGCTATGGCCTGTCACCTGACCGGGCGAAGCCGGGGAGGGAGGCACGCCCTGCTCAAATCAAACAGCAATCTGTTGTCAACAAAGCAGCATGATCCATCTTTCAGAAACTTATAACATCTCTTTTCCATAAAATTCTGTGCCATTCTGTGCCACCGGCTTCGCCCAGGTTAGTAATGTGGAGTAACTACAATATTATTTCTCCTATCACAGCCATTGAACTCTGTAACTGTTTTAAAGTCACCTTTGGCCTCATGGTGAAATCCCTGAGAGGTTTTCTTCCTCTCCTGCAACTGAGTTAGGAAGGACGCCTGTATCTTTGTGGTGACTGGGTGTATTGATACACCATCCAAAGTCTAATTAATCCCTTCACCATGCTCAAAGGGATATTCAATTTAAAAAAATAACTTCTACCAATAGGTGCCCTTCTTTGCAAGGCATTGGAAAACCTACCTGTTTTTTGTGGTTGAATCTGTGTTTGAAATTCACTGTTTGACTGAGGGACCTTATAATTATATGTGTGGGGTACAGAGATTAAAAGTATATTTGAAAATCATATTAAGCACTATAATTGCACGCAGAGTGAGTCCATGAAATGTATTATGTGACTTGGTAAGCTAATTTTTACTCCTGAACTTATTTAGGCTTGTCATAACAAAGGGGTTGAATACTTATTGACTAAAGACACTACAGCTTTTGAACATTATTCCACTTGGACATTATGGGGGATTGTGTGTAGGCCGGTGACCCACAAATCTCAATTTAATCCATTTTAAATTCAGGCTGTAACACAACAAAATGTGAAACAATCAAAGGGAGGTAGTCCGATTCCAAAACTAATGCTATCACTTTTCACCTGGTGAAAACTATGCCTACCCGGATGCATGGTTCAGATTAATAGAACCCCCTCATTTCGAAGTAGAGAGCAGGAATTACAATACCTCCCATGGTCATTGAGCATCCACCCTCCCCAACTGTGAGGATGGAGAATGTCAAGGCCGATGGGCTGTATTCTCATCTGGCTGTGAAGGAAGCTCTTCTATGGGATTTGTCATCCAGATTGGGTCCTTTTGACTAACTTCCATGACTCACGTGTTCAAAATGTGTACAAAACACCCACCACCTCTCACAATATGGACAGTTTACCATTGTACAATCACAATGCCACTTCCAGACAGTACTTCAGGATGAGTGATGAATGTGATTATGCTCAGAGTGATAGGAATCAAAGGAACGTTTTAATTTAAAATGGGCTTTGAGTCAGACCCATCATATATGGCCCCTAAAGATAATGATCAATGGACCATGGGAATCAGGGCATTTTACAGGAAGGATAAGGGTTTTTAGTCTAAGGAAATGTGTGATTGGGTGTTCTCATGAAATCCAAACAAGCATGGGTTATGTGACAAGCAGGTCAACAAGATCTTAGTAGGCAACCATAGTAGTTGTCTTGTAAACACCCTCAGGTCATGGTTCTGCTTGATAATGCTCTCTCACAATTCCTAGATTTCTTCTTCTACAAAACACCCTAAAGACCAATGTATCAAAATAAAATGACATACTTTTGCAAAGTATTTTATTTAATAAAAATACATGTTCAGTATATTGTATTTTAAAATACAAAAATAAATTTGCAAGTGGCTGGCTGAACAGCAACAACATTCTCAGTAACAGTTACAGAAACGTCTTACTTGCTATGTCTGTGATATGTTGTTGTTCATCTGCCTTAGTTGAATATACTGTCAGTCTGGATAAGAGCGTATGCTAAATGATCGAAATGTACAGTATATGTGAAAATGAACAATGGCAAAGCACACTGGGTATTGTCGTTGGCCTTGTTTGTCAACAATCTACAAAAATAGTCTAATGTGAAAATTGAAGAAGAAATATGTATTTTAAAGATTCATAAAAAATGTATAACTAAAATAGTCATTGCATAAGTATTCAGCCCCTTTGTTTAGGCAAGGCTAAATTAGTTCAGGAATAGAATTTGGTTAAACAAATCACATAATAAGTTACATGGACTCACTATTTGTGAAATAATAGGTGTTGGTATGATTTTTGAATGACTAATCCTTCCTCTGTCACCCATACAACATCTGTAAGGTTCCTCAGTCAAGTATTGAATTTCAAGCACAGACTCAACTACAAAGACCAGGGAGCTTTTCAAACGCCTCATAAAGAAAGACAGTGATTGGTAGATGGGTAACAAAAACAAATCAGAAATTGAATATCTCTTTAAGCATGGTCAAGTTGAGCATGAGCAATGGGGAGAGAAGGGCCTTTGTCAGGGAGGTGACCAAGAACCCGATGGTCACTCTGACAGAGCTCCAGAGGTCCTCTGTGGAGATAGGAAAACATTCCAGAAGGACAACCATCTCTGCAGCACTCCACCAATCAGGCCTTAATGGTAGAGTGGCCAGATGGAAGCCACTCCTCAGAAAAAAGGCACATGACAGCCCGCTTGGAGTTTGCCAAAAGACACCAAAAAGACTCTCAGACCATGAGACCAAGATTCTCTGGTCTGATGAAACCAAGACTGAACTCTTTGGCCTGAATGCCAACGGTCACATCTGGAGGAAACCTGGCACCATCCCTACGGTGAAACATGGTGGTGGCAGCATCAGGCTGTGGGGATGTTTTCCAGTGTTAGGGACTGGGAGACTAGTTAAGATCGAGGGAAAGATCAACGGAGCAAAGTACAGTGAGATCCTTGATGAAAATCTGCTCCAGAGCGCTCATGACCTCAGACTGGGACGAAGGTTCACCTTCCAACAGGACAACGACCCTAAGCATACAGCCAAGACAACACAGGAGTGGCTTCGGGATAAGTCTCTGAATGGCCTTGAGTGGCCCAGCCAGAGCCCGGACTTGAACCCGATCTAACATCTCTGGAGAGACCTGCAAATAGCTGTGCAGCAACGCTCCCCATCCAACCTGACAGAGCTTGAGAGGATCTGCAGAGAAAAATGGGAGAAACTCCCCAATACAGGTGTGCCACGCTTGTAGCATCATACCCAAGAAGACTTGAGGCTGTAATTGATGCCAAAGGTGCATCAACAAAGTATTGAGTAAAGAGTCTGAAAATGTGATACTTATGTAATTGTGATATTTCCGTTTTTTTTATATATATACATTTGCAAAACAAATTCTGAAAATGTCATAGTCCATGTATGTAGGTGGCAGGGAAGTCAGGCGCAGGAGAAAACAGAGTGGTTTAAAAATTGAATATTTATTTCCAAAACCAACGTAGAAAAAGAATCCGGGTAAAACAATAACCCGTCGCACACCGATACAGAAACAACACGTATATAACAAACAAACAATCACCGACAGAGAAATGAGGGGAAGCAGAGTGTTAAATACACAACATATAATTACTGGGATATGAAACAGGTGTGTAAAGAGACCAGACAAAACCAATGGAAAATGAAAAACTGATCAATGGTGGCTAGAAGACCGGCGACGTCGACCGCCGAACACCACCCGAACAAGGAGGGGCATCAACTTCAGTAGAAGTCGTGACAGTACCCCCCCCCCCCCCCCCCGACGCGCGGCTCCAGCAGTGCGTCGACACCGGCCTCGGGGACGACCCGGAGGACGAGGCGCAGGGCGATCCGGATGGAGACGATGGAACTCACTCAGCATGGAAGGATCTAACACGTCCTCCACCGGAACCCAGCATCTCTCCTCCGGACGGTACCCCTCCCAGTCCACGAGGTACTGAAGACCCCTCGCCCGACGTCTCGAATAAAGGATGGATCGAACGGCCTGAGGAGAGACACATGGAACGAGGGGTTAATGCGGTAATTGGGGGGAAGCTTTAACCTATAACATACCTCGTTCAATCTCCTCAGGACTTTAAACAGCCCTTAAACGCGGACTCAGCTTCCGGCAGGGCAGGCGGAGGGGCAGGTTTCAGGTCGAGAGCCAGACCCTGTCCCCCGGTGCAAACACTGGGGCCTCACTGTGGCGACGGTCTGCACCAGCTTTTTGACGTCGTACGGCGCGCTGAAGGCGGACGTGAGCTGCGTCCCAGGTCTCCTCCGCACGCCGGAACCAGTGGTCCACCGCAGGAGCCTCGGTCTGGCTCTGATGCCAAGGGGCCAGAACCGGCTGATAACCTAACACACACTGAAACGGAGTGAGGTTAGTGGAGGAGTGGCGGAGCGAGTTCTGAGCCATCTCTGCCCAGGGCACAAACTCCGCCCACTCCCCCGGCCGATCCTGGCAATAAGACCTCAGAAACCTACCCACATCCTGATTAACTCTCTCCACCTGCCCATTACTTTCAGGGTGAAAACCCGAGGTAAGGCTAACCGAGACCCCCAGACGTTCCATGAACGCCTTCCAAACCCTTGACGTGAACTGGGGCCCTCGATCAGACACTATATCCTCAGGCACCCCGTAGTGCCGAAAGACGTGTGTAAACAGAGCCTCCGCCGTCTGTAGGGCCGTAGGGAGACAGGGCAAAGGGAGGAGACGACAGGACTTAGAAAAGCGATCCACAACGACCAGGATCGTGGTGTTACCTTGTGATGGTGGAAGATCGGTTATAAAATCCACCGACAAGTGCGACCACGGCCGCTGTGGAACGGGTAAGGGTTGTAACTTACCCCTGGGTAGGTGTCTAGGAGCCTTGCACTGGGCGCACACTGAGCAGGAGGAAACATAAACCCTCACATCCTTAGCTAAGGTGGGCCACCAGTATTTCCCACTAAGACAGCGCATTGTCCGACCAATCCCAGGATGACCAGAGGAGGGTGACGTGTGAGCCCAGTAGATCAATCGGTCGCGGACAGCGAACGGAACGTACAGACGCCCAGCTGGACACTGAGGGGGAACGGGCTCTGCAGGTGACGCCCGCTCAATGTCTGCGTCCAGCTCCCAGACTACTGGTGCCACCAAACAAGAGGCTGGGATGATGGGAGTGGGATCCATGGACCGCTCCTCTGTGTCATACAGCCGGGACAGTGCGTCTGCCTTGACGTTCTGGGAACCTGGTCTATAAGAGAGGGTAAACACAAAACGGGTGAAAAACATGGCCCACCTTGCCTGGCGAGGATTCAGTCTCCTCGCCTCCCGGATGTACTCCAGATTGCGGTGGTCAGTCCAGATGAGAAAAGGGTGTTTAGCCCCCTCAAGCCAGTGTCTCCACACCTTCAGAGCCTTGACGATAGCCAACAGCTCCCTGTCCCCCACATCATAGTTTTGCTCCGCCGGGCTGAGCTTCTTAGAGAAGAAGGCACAGGGGCGGAGCTTAGGTGGCGTACCTGAACGCTGAGAGAGCACAGCTCCTATCCCAGCCTCAGATGCGTCCACCTCCACTATGAATTGCAGAGAGGGATCCGGATGAGCCAACACAGGAGCCGAGGTAAACAGAGCCTTCAGTTTCCTAAACGCCCTATCCGCCCCAGCTGACCACTGCAAGCGCACCGGACCCCCCTTCAGCAGTGAGGTAATGGGAGCAGCTATCTGACCAAAACCCCGGATAAATCTCCGGTAGTAATTGGCAAACCCTAAAAATCGCTGCACTTCCTTTACCGTGGTGGGAGTCAGCCAATTATGCACGGCTGTAATACGGTCACTCTCCATCTCCACTCCTGACGTAGATAGGTGATATCCTAAGAAAGAGACGGACCGTTTAAAGAACAAGCATTTCTCAGCCTTGACATACAGGTCATGCTCCAACAGGCAACCAAGCACTTTGCGCACCAGGGACACATGCTCAGCGCGTGTAGCGGAGTAAATCAGAATGTCATCGATATACACCACTACACCCTGCCCGTGCAGGTCCCTGAAAATCTCATCGACAAAAGATTGGAAGACTGATGGAGCATTTTTTAACCCATACGGCATGACAAGGTACTCATAATGCCCTGAGGTGGTACTAAATGCTGTCTTCCACTCGTCTCCATCTCGGATACGCACCAGGTTATACGCACTCCTGAGATCCAGTTTTGTGAAGAAGTGCGCGCCGTGCATTAATTCAATCACCGGGGCGATCAGAGGTAGCGAGTAACTGTACCCCACTGTAATTTTATTAAGACCTCGATAATCAATGCACAGTCGCAGACCCCTATCCTTCTTCTTCATAAAAAAGAAACTCGAGGAGACGGGTGAGATGGAGGGCCTAATGTATCCCTGACGCAGGGATTCGGAAACATATGTCTCCATAGCCACCGTCTCCGCTTGCGACAGGGGATACACGTGACTCTTGGGAAGTGCAGCGTCTGCCATGAGATTTATCGCACAATCCCCCTGTCGATGAGGTGGTAATTGAGTCGCCTTCTTTTTACAGAAGGCGAGAGCCAAATCGGCATATTCAGGGGGAATGTGCACGGTAGAGACCTGGTCTGGACTTTCCACCGTAGTAGCACCAACGGAAACCCCTACACACCTATCTGAGCACTCTCGCGACCACCCCGTAAGAGCCCTCTGTGGCCAAGAAAAAGTGGGGTTATGACTAGTTAACCAGGGAAGACCCAGCACCACCGGATACGCAGGAGTGTCGATAAGGAAAATACAAATTTTCTCCTTGTGACCCCTCCCCCGCGTCACCATAGTCAATGGAGCCGTGGCCTCCCTAATCAACCCTGACCCTAATGGTCGACTATCTAAGGTGTGAATGGGAAAAGGTACTTTCACCGGTACAATAGGGATCCCTAAACTATGAGCCAACGTTTGATCAATAAAGTTCCCAGCCGCGCCTGAATCTACTAGTGCCTTATGCTGGGAATGAGGGGAAAAATCAGGAAAAGTGACAGACACAAATATATGAGCAACAGAGGGCTCTGGATGAGAATGGTGCCTACTCACCTGGGGTGGCGCCAGAGCGCCCTGCCTGTTACCTCGATTCCCAGAAGAACCTACCCGGCACCGACCAGCAGTGTGTCCTCTGTGGTCACTGACGGTACGCGAGCGGGAACTCCCTCCGGTCTCCCTGTGCACCCTCTCTCCTGGCTCCATGGTTATAGGAGAGGGGGTGCAGGAGGAGGAAACCACCAGACCCTGATCTGGACGTCCACGAGCAGCCAGCCCGTTGTCCAACTGGATGGACAGATCCACCAGCTGGTCGAAGGTTAGGGTGGTGTCTCTACAGGCCAGCTCCCGACGGACGTCCTCCCGCAGACTGCAACGATAATGATCTATCAGGGCCCCGTGATTCCATCCTGCACCGGCTGCCAGGGTCCTGAACTCCAATGCGAAATCCTGGGCGCTCCTCGTCTCCTGCCTCAGATGGTAGAGGCGCTCACCCGCCGCTCTGCCCTCAGGTGGGTGGTCGAAGACTGCCCGGAAACGGCGGATGAACTCCTCATATCGGTCCAACGCCGTATCTCCTCCTTCAACCATAGCGCTGGCCCATTCCAGGGCTCTCCCGGTGAGGCACGAGACGAGGGCGAAAATCTTCTCTCGGTCTTTTGGGACTGGGTGGACCGTGGCCAGAGACAGTTCTAATTGGAGCAGGAAACCCCGGCAGTTGGCAGTACTTCCGTCGTAACCCCGAGGCATGGCTAGACGGATACCACCCGGTTCAGGTTGACAAGGGGTGTTTTGGATCGACCCCGGTTGGGCTGGTGGAGGCGCTGGCTGAATCTCCTGTCTCTCTAAGCGGTCCATCAGCTGAACAGCGCGATCCATAGCAGCGCATAGATGTGATAGTCTCTCTGCATTCTTCTGGATGCGCTCCTCCACCTCCCTGTCCGGGATCTCTTCTCCTGCTGACTTCAAAAAATTGGTCGGTGATTCTGTCATAGTCCGTGTATGTAGGTGGCAGGGAAGTCAGGCGCAGGAGAAAACAGAGTGGTTTAAAAATTGAATATTTATTTCCAAAACCAACGTAGAAAAAGAATCCGGGTAAAACAATAACCCGTCGCACACCGATACAGAAACAACACGTATATAACAAACAAACAATCACCGACAGAGAAATGAGGGGAAGCAGAGTGTTAAATACACAACATATAATTACTGGGATATGAAACAGGTGTGTAAAGAGACCAGACAAAACCAATGGAAAATGAAAAACTGATCAATGGTGGCTAGAAGACCGGCGACGTCGACCGCCGAACACCACCCGAACAAGGAGGGGCATCAACTTCAGTAGAAGTCGTGACGGAAAACATGTTTTTTCTTTGTCATTATGGGGTATTGTGTATAGATTGAAGGGGAA
Organism: Salmo salar; assembly: GCF_965601325.2. Lineage (NCBI taxonomy): Eukaryota > Metazoa > Chordata > Actinopteri > Salmoniformes > Salmonidae > Salmo > Salmo salar. The sequence goes on along the minus strand of NC_138304.1, from coordinate 65,615,548 downwards.
AAAAACAATTTAGTCCATTTTGGAATAAGGCTGTAATGTCACAAAATGTGGAAAAAGAGAAGGAACTGGAATACTGATGCCTAGTCACCTAACCCCATACATCTCTACCTCTATCGATCCAGTATCCCTGCACATTGTAAATATCGTACTGGAACTGACCCTGTACAGTTGAAGTCGGAAGTTTACATACACTTAGGTTGGAGTCATTAAAACTCGTTTTTCAACCACTCCACATAGTTCTTGTTAACAAACTATAGTTTTGGCAAGTCGGTTAGGACATCTACTTTGTGCATTACACAAGTAATTTTTGCAACAATTGTTTACAGACAGATTATTTCACTTATAATTCACTGTATCACAATTCCAGTGGGTCAGAAGTTTACATACACTTAGTTGACTGTCCCTTTAAACAGCTTGGAAAATTCCAGAAAATGATGTCATGGCTTTAGAAGCTTCGGATAGGCTAATTGACATAATTTGAGTCAATTGGAGGTGAACCTGTAGATGCATTTCAAGGCCTACCTTCAAACTCAGTGCCTCTTTGCTTGACATCATGGGGAAATCCAAATAAATCAGCCAAGACCTCAGAAACTTTTTTTTAGATCTCCACAAGTCTGGTACAGCAATTTCCAAATGCTGAAGGTACCACGTTCATCTGTACAAACAATAGTACGCAAGTATAAACACCATGGGACCACGCAGCCATCATACCGCTCAGGAAGGAGATGCGTTTGTCTCCTAGAGATGAACGTACTTTGGTGTGAAAAGTGCAAATCAATCCCAGAACAACAGCAAAGGACCTTGTGAAGATGCTGGAGGAAACGGGTACAAAAGTATCTATATCCACAGTAAAATGAGTCCTATATCGACATAACCTGAAAGGCTGCTCAGCAAGGAAGAAGCCACTGCTCCAAAACCGCCATAAAAATGCCAGACTACGGTTTGCAACTCCACATGGGGACAAAGGTAGTATTTTTTGGAGAAATGTTCTGTGGTCTGATGAAACAAAAATATAATTGTTTGGCCATAATGACCATTGTTATGTTTGGAGGAAAAAGGGGGAGGCTTGCAAGCCGAAGAACAGCATCCCAACCGTGAAGCACGGTGGTGGCAGCATCATGTTGTGGGGGTGCTTTTCTGCAGGAGGGACTGGTGCACTTCACAAAATAGATGGCATCATGAGGCAGGAAAAGTATGTGGATATATTGAAGCAGACGATCTCAAGACATCAGTCAGGAAGTTAAAGCTTGGTCACAAATGGGTCTTCCAAATGGACAATGACCCCAAGCATACTTCCAAAGTTGTGGCAAAATGGCTTAAGGACAACAAAGTCAAGGTATTGGAGTGGCCATCACAAAACCCTGACCTCAATCCCATAGAAAATTTGTGGCCAGAAACTGAAAAAGTGTGTGTATGCAAGGAGGCATATAAACCTGACTCAGTTACACCAGCTCTGTCAGGAGGAATGGGCCAAAATTCACCCAACTTATTGTGGGAAGCTTGTGGAAGGCTACCTGAAACGTTTGACCCAAGATAAACAATTTAAAGGCAATGCTAACAAATACTAATTGAGTGTATTTAAACTTCTGACCCACTGGGAATGTGATGAAAGAAATTAAAGCTGAAATAAATAATTCTCCCTACTATTATTCTGACATTTCACATTCTTAAAGTAAAGTGGTGATCCTAACTGACCTAAAACAGGGAATTTTTACTAGGATTAAATGTCAGGAATTGTGAAAAACGGAGTTTAAATGTATATGGCTAAGGTGTATGTAATCTTCTAACTTAAACTGTATTTTGTATGTTTACTTACTTTGTTTTCTTCTTGTTTCTTATTTTTATATCTTGTGTGTTTTTGTTCTATCTTGTTATTTCTAGTATTACATTGTTATTGATTGCTGCATTTTTGGGGTTAGCGCTTGCAAGAAAGGCATTTCACTGTACTTGTGCATGTGACATTAAAACTTGAAACACAAAAAACAAAGTTATATTTGTGGCAAATCAAATACAACACATGGGTACCACTCTGCATATTTTCGAGTATAGTGGTGGCTGCATTATTTTATGGGTATGCTTGTAATCGTTAAGGACTGGGGAGTTGAGTTCACTTTTCAGCAGGACAACAACTTCAAACACAAGGGCAAATATACACTGGAGTTGCTTACCAAGAAGACAGTGAATGTTCCTGAGTGGCCAAGGTACAGTTTTGACTTAAATCTACTTGAAAATCTACTGCAACATCTTGAAAGAGCTTGAAGAAGTTTGAATAGAATAAATGGGCAAATATTCCATCATCCAAGTGTTATTTAATGTTTATTAATAAATAAATAAAAAATTGACTTTAGAGTATTTTGTGTAGTTTGCTGACAAAAAATGTAAACAATTTTAATCCCACTATGTAACAATAAAATTAGAAAAAATCCAGGAGTTCTAAATACTTTTGCAAGGCACTGAAATTTACATTTAGTTAATTTATCATGCCATAGTGCCATCAGACTTTTGAGGCCAATGTAGGGTGAAAGTGGGCCACAAAATGGTGCACAACTATAAAGAAATGGTATAGAAAAGTATTTTGTATTTAGAAAATACAAATTACAGCTTTCAAAAGTATCTTGTTACAAAATACATTATAGTTCAGCCCAGTATAATACAACATACAGAATACTCAGAAATAATAAAAATAGCAATTTCAAATACATGCAACAAAAATACTGCCCATCTCTGGGTACATGTGCCGTAATTGTTGGCACAGGGATAAGAAAGGATAGGAATTCTTAAAGGGACTGTGTCACAGCAGGGTCCAGGGAAAGGGTCCAGGTCTTCAGAGAAATATATTTTCAGAATGGAAAATGTCACCACACAATGTTGAAATTGTTGTCTTTGTCTGTTCAGAGTGCTTTCAACAAGAGCTGACAAAACCCTGAGACGAAGTGAATGAAAGTCCCTTGACCTTATTAGAGTCAGTGCAGATAGAAAACCTAGGCCTCATGTTGAATGTTCTTCAATATCACATCTCAAAAAACCTGGCATGAACCCCAGGGACAATAGGAAAGCACTGGTAATCAATACTCACAAATAGGGATGCACGATATATCGCTGAACATATCGGAATCGGACAATATTAGCTAAAAATGGGAACATCGGTATCTGCCACAATGTCTAGTTTAACGGCGATGTTAAAAACCGATGTCAAAGCTACCGTGCATACCTATATAACGTAGGTACAGGACGTAATGACGGCACATAAAATGTTGCGCTACACGTGCAACACAGCATTCCTAACCTAGCCCACAATGTCTGCTGTGTGGATCGAGCAGTCAACAAGTCCAGCAGTCATTTGAAAGAGTAAGAAAATTTCAGCGAGACAACTAAAAGGCGAAATCCATTAAAGCCAAGATAATGGAAATCATTGCCCTTGACAATCAACCATTCTCTGTCATGAGTGATGTTGGCTTTCGCCGACTGGTCGAGCACCGGAACACACTACAAAGTGCGCTATTTTTCAGATGTTACCCTACTGGAGTTGCACAGCAATAGCATCACTGCTATTAGCTTCACGACATCGATACTATGGAACGCCGTTTGGGTATTTGTGTGTCAAAAAAGATACACTAACACTGTCAAAGCTGTACAAAAAAGTCTGCAAACAAGCAAACTCTGGCCACGAACGATGTGTTTACAATATCGCGTTGGTAATAAAGCATCATTTGTTTGACTGCAGCTTCTGGGGTAGCTAGCTTTAGCTTGGTACCTAGCTAGCACCAATACAACCAGCCTGAAAACAATGACCAGTAGAAACTGCAGTCATTTTCATTATTCTTAGCAATGATTTAGGAATCTGTAATGGCTTCGGTAGTCGTGTAGGAGGAATGAGGCGCAGGAAGCAGCGAACACAGGGAGTGGTGTTTTTAATAACACTGGAGAATAAACAAAAGTTCCCAAACATAGGGAATAAATACAAATATGCGACCAGGTAAAGCCGACGAACAACACGTCGTCAATGAACAAAATTAATCCCGCACAAACAACGGACGGCCCAGCTAAATTAAATACCCCCTCTAATAGCTAATTGGCCACAGGTGCCCAAAACCAAAAAAAGGGAAAACCAAAAGGGGATCGGTGGTAGCTAATAAGCCGGTGACGACGACCGCCGAGCGCCACCCGAGCAGGAGGGGGCGCCACCGTCGGTGGGAATCGTGACAGTACCCTCCTCCTGACGCGCGGCTCCCGCAGCGCGCCGACACCGGCCTCGAGGTCAACCCGGAGGGCGAGGCGCAGGGCGATCCGGACGGAGGTGGTGGAAATCCCTCAACATAGATGGGTCCAGGACGTCCTCCGCCGGCACCCAGCACCTCTCCTCCGGGCCGTACCCCTCCCAGTCCACGAGGTACTGCAGGCCCCTCGCCCGGCGTCTTGAGTCCAGAATGGCCCGTATGCTGTACGCCGGGGACCCCCCGATGTCCAGAGGGGGCGGAGGGACCTCCGGCACCTCATCTTCTTGAAGGGGACCAGCTACCACCGGCCTGAGGAGAGACACATGAAACGAGGGGTTAATACGGTAATAGGAAGGGAGTTGCAACCGATAACACACCTCGTTTATCCTCCTCAGGACTTTGAAGGGCCCCACACACAGCGAACCCCAGCTTCCGGCAGGGCAGGTTCCGGGTCGAGAGGGGCAGGTTCCGGGTCGAGAGCCAGACCCTGTCTCCCGGTGCGAACACGGGCGCCTCACAGCGGTGGCGGCCAGCACTCCTCTTCTGCCGCGCACTGGCCTCCTTTAGTGAGTCCTGGACGGCTCTCCAGGTCTCCTTGGAGTGCTGGACCCAGTCCTCCACCGCAGGAGCCTCGGTCTGGCTCCGGTGCCATGGTGCCAGGACCGGCTGGTAACCTAACACACACTGAAAGGGTGATATGTTAGTAGAGGAGTGGCGAAGTGAGTTCTGGGCTAATTCAGCCCAGGGAATATACCTCGCCCACTCCCCTGGCCGGTCCTGGCAATACGACCTCAGGAACCTGCCCACCTCCTGGTTCACCCTCTCCGCCTGCCCATTGCTCTCGGGGTGATAACCGGAGGTCAAACTGACCGAGACCCCCAGCCGCTCCATAAACGCTCTCCAGACCCTGGATGTGAACTGGGAACCTCGATCAGAGACAATGTCCTCCGGCACCCCGTAGTGCCGGAAGACGTGGGTAAATAGGGCCTCCGCAGTCTGCAGGGCCGTAGGGAGACCGGGCAATGGTAGGAGACGGCAGGACTTAGAGAACCGATCCACAACCACAAGAATCGCCGTGTTCCCCTGAGAGGGTGGAAGATCTGTCAAGAAGTCAATGGACAGGTGCGACCATGGTCGTTGTGGAACGGGGAGGGGCTGTAACTTCCCTCTCGGTAGATGCCTAGGAGCCTTACTCTGGGCACACACCGAACAGGAAGAGACATAGGACCTCACGTCCTTAGCCAAGGTGGGCCACCAGTACTTCCCCCTTAGACTCCGCACTGTCCTAGCCTCACCAGGATGACCCGCAGTAGGTAGCGTGTGCGCCCACCGAATCAAACGATCACGAACACCGAGCGGCACATACATGCGCCCCACGGGCACCTGCGCAGGCGCAGGTTCCAACACCAATGCCCGCTCGATGTCCGCGTCCACCTCCCATACCACTGGTGCCACCAGCCTAGAAGCTGGAATGATGGGAGTTGGATCGATGGGTCGGTCCTCCGTGTCATAGAGACGGGACAGCACGTCGGCTTTAGTATTCAGGGAACCCGGTCTATAGGAGATGGTAAACCTAAACCGGGCGAAGAACATGGCCCACCTCGCCTGACGTGGATTCAGTCTCCTCGCTGCCCGGATGTACTCCAGGTTTCGGTGGTCGGTCCAGATGAGAAAGGGGTGCTTAGCCCCTTCAAGCCAGTGCCGCCACACCCTCAGGGCCTTGACCACCGCTAGCAACTCCCTGTCCCCCACATCGTAGTTACGCTCTGCCGAACTGAGCTTCTTCGAAAAGAAAGCGCAGGGGCGGAGTTTCGATGGCGTACCCGAGCGCTGTGATAGCACGGCACCCACCCCAGCCTCGGATGCGTCCACCTCCACTATGAACGCTATAGACGGGTCCGGGTGCGCCAACACGGGTGCGTCGGTGAACAGCGTCTTCAACTTCTTGAAGGCTCCGTCCGCCTCCGTCGACCATCGCAAACGCACCGGCCCCCCCTTCAGCAGTGAGGTAATGGGAGCCGCTACCTGGCCAAAACCCCGGATAAACCTCCGGTAGTAATTGGCAAAGCCTAAGAACCGCTGCACCTCCTTCACCGTGGTTTGAGTTGGCTAATTACGCACGGCCTTAACGCGGTCACACTCCATCACCACCCCCGTGGTGGAAATGCGATAACCCAGAAAGGAGACGGCTCGTTTGGAAAACTCACACTTCTCAGCCTTAACGTATAGGTCATGCTCCAGCAGTCTACCAAGCACCTTGCGCACCAGGGACACATGCGCGGAGCGGGTGGCGGAATATATCAGAATGTCATCGATATAGACTATCACGCCCTGCCCGTGCAGGTCCCTGAGAATTTCGTCAACAAAGGATTGAAAGACGGCTGGAGCATTTTTCAACCCATACGGCATGACGAGGTACTCATAATGGCCTGATGTGGTACTAAAGGTGGTTTTCCACTCGTCTCCCTTCTTGATACGCACCAGATTATACGCGCTCCTGAGATCCAGTTTTGTGAAGAAATGATTCCACCGCCGTAGCGATGAGAGGTAGTGGGTAACTAAATCCCACCGTGATAGCGTTTAGACCTCGGTAATCAATGCACGGACGCAGACCTCCCTCCTTTTTCTTCACAAAAAAGAAACTCGAGGAAGCGGGTGAGATGGAGGGCCGAATGTAACCCTGTCCCAGGGATTCCGTGACATATGTCTCCATAGCCGCCGTCTCCTCCTGTGACAAGGGGTACACGTGACTCCTGGGAAGCGCAGCGTTAACCTAGAGATCTATCGCACAATCCCCCTGTCGATGAGGTGGTAATTTAGTCGCCCTCTTTTTACAAAAAGCGATCGCCAAATCGGCGTATTCAGGGGGAATGCGCACGGTGGACACCTGGTCTGGACTTTCCACCGACGTGGCACCTATGGAAACTCCTAGACACCTCCCTGAACACTCCTCTGACCACCCCTGGAGAACCCCCTGTTTCCACGAAATACGAGGATTGTGACCAGCCAGCCAGGGGACCCCCAGCACCACCGGAAACGCAGGCGAATCAATAAGGAAAAAACTAATGCGTTCCTTATGATTTCCCTGCGTTACCATGTCCAGTGGCACCGTAGACTCCCTGACTAGCCCTGACCCTAATGGTCGGCTATCTAGGGAGTGCACGGGGAAGGGGGAATCTAACGGCACCCGCGGAATGCCCAGCTTAATGGCAAGTCCACGATCCAGAAAGTTCCCAGCTGCGCCTGAATCGACTAGCGCCCTATGCTGGGAAGAGGGAAAAAATTTGGTAAACAAAACACGTGACCAACATGGGGTTCTGGGTGACTCTGGTGCTGACTCACCTGAGGTGACCTAGAACTGTTCTGCCTGCCCTCTCGACTCCCAGACTGGCTCCTCCAGCACCGGTCGGCCGTGTGTCCTCTCCGACCACAGCTGGTGCAGGAGGAGCCACCTCCTCCGGTGCCCCTTGGCACGGCCCCCCCTACCTCCATAGGGGTAGGGGCGGGGGTGCACGGGCGTGGAACGGGCAGGACCCTCTCCGAACACCCGCGGGCAGCCAGCAAATTGTCGAGACGTATGGACATGTCTATCAGCTCGTCCAGGGACAGAGCTGTGTCCCGACAGGCTGCAGGCTGCAGTCTCCCTGCGGACGTCCGCGGGGAGACTGCAGCGGTAGTGGTCTATGAGGGCCCTGTCGTTCCACCCCGCCCCAGCAGCCAAGGTCCTGAACTCCAGCGCGGAGTCCTGAGCACTCCTCGTCTCCTGCCTGAGGTGGAACAGTCATTCACCCGCCGCTCTTCTTTCTGGAGGGTGGTCGAACACGGCCCGAAAGCGGCGGGTGAACTCTGGGTAGTGGTCCCTCGCCGAGTCTGGGCTGTTCCAGACCGCATTAGCCCATTCCAGAGCCCGGCCCGTCAGGCAGGAAACGAGGGCACTCACGCTCTCCTCTCCTGTGGGAGCAGGTCTGACGGTGGCCAGGTACAGCTCAAGCTGAAGCAAAAACCCCTGGCACCCAGCCGCCGCCCCATCGTACTCCCTTGGGAGCGCCAAACGAAGCGCGCCAGAACCAGACGTAGTAGGATGCGAAGGTGGCTGTTTCGGAGGAGGTGGAGGTGGAGAGAGGATTCCACTTCTCTCCCATCGGTTCCTCCATCGAGGGAAGAGGAGTGCCCGCTGCTCCCGCTGATTCCATGCCTTTTTCAGTGGTGCGGGATTCTGTAATGGCTTCGGTAGTCATGTAGGAGGAATGAGGCGCAGGAAGCAGCAAACACAGGGAGTGGTGTTTTTAATAACACTGGTGAATAAACAAAAGTTCCCAAACATAGGGAATAAATACAAATATGCGACCAGGTAAAGCCGACGAACAACACGTCGTCAATGAACAAAATTAATCCGCACAAACAACGGACGGCCCAGCTAAACTAAATACCCCCTCTAATAGCTAATTGGCCACAGGTGCCCAAAACCAAAAAAAGGGAAAACCAAAAGGGGATCGGTGGTAGCTATTTGGCCGGTGACGACGACCGCCGAGCGCCACCCGAGCAGGAGGGGGCGCCACCGTCGGTGGGAATCGTGACAGAATCCTTGTGAGTAAGTATTAGCTAGGTTGCCAGTTGTTGCTCGCTTATTGAACTTGAACTTTAGTTCATGAAAATAAATGGATAGCCAGCTACTTAACCCTGTTGCCCAAAGCTAACATTATAAGCAGCCAGCTAGCTTCATCTGGCTAGCGAGGCCTGACCGGACCGGGTTATAAATTGTGAAGATTGCGGTTTGCCTTCAAAATATAGGTATGCAATTGACAGTGATGCAAATGAATACAAATAATATAATTATACCATACTTTTATTTTTAAGGATAACCGCAAAGTACACTATTGTGGCTAATCCTTCCTTACTGTGGCAAGTTTCACATAAGAACTGTATTATAAATTAGGGTTATTTTAGATGATGACACCTAGATATATATTTAGCTAGCTAACTATATAGCTACTGAAACAGATTATGTCCTTTTGATATGTTTTTGGGGAAGAACTACATTGTTTGCATCCATGAGCTAGCTAGCTTTTTTTTATGACCAGCACTGTCCAGAGCTTGGGGTAGGGCAGGTGCGCGAGACAACTTTACCAGCATCATAGCATACATATCGATGAATCGTTGTGACATATGAAATACGAGTGATAGTGTAATCAATGTGTAATAACTACGTACAAAAATTATGAACGTGTTAAATTATTATTTGACGTGCAGTCATATTCAGGTCCTGGTTGGTCAACAAGCTTATTTGACACGTCAAATAGTGTTATTTGAGGTGTATCTTTTTTGACACGCAAAGACAATGTAGCTCAATAAATAAGTTTCCAATAAAATGTTGTTTTTTTTTAAAACAGAACATACAAATACACCTCTATTGACTTTCATTCATACTCATTCTACAGTAAAAGCCGCCAAAGGAGTGCTGCCGTAACGACACAGAGGGGGGAATACGGTCATTAGATTGGGAGGACTGTACTGTGGCCCTCATCCCCTCCAGGTGTGCTAAACGCATGCATTCTCCAAAGGCAGCGGAGGCCAAACAACTTTTGGGTTCTCTAACCGCTCTCCGTGCGTGATCTAACCCAAGACAGGTCATTAAGGCAGAGTGTGCATCCCCGTAGGCAGTGGTACCCCGCATCTCTCACAATAAAACACCATAATAGTTATGTAGTTTCTCCGTGAAAGTGAAGCCAACAGTGTGATATTACTAGGTGTCTACAGTATACACTACGCAATACTGTTATAGTAAGATACTACAGACCTACAGCACCAGCCTTAGTCTCATACACTATCTGATGGAGAAGAGACTTGAATGGTGTGTGAACTGCCTGATCGTGGGGGTAGGGCAGAGCACACAAATTCACTCACACGTTAGCTCAATCTTTGCTTATACGTGCAGGTTGGCTGTAACTCACACCATGTTATAGTTTATTCTACTATAGGTGGGAGTGTTGGCACGATGTAAGGAGTGTGCTTAGTCCTGCAGTGGTCTGCTCTTGTTAAGCGAGCTACTGCATAGCTCGTTCACAGTGGAACACACAAGAGTCTAGGCAAGATGGCTGCGCTCTGTGAGAGATAAGTGTGGTGCGCCTAGCAACACGTGACTCAATCTCCGGTGAGAACTGCAAGCCTGCCGGAGTGAAACATACACAGACTCCGATCTTGTGGGGTTAGGTGCTGGAGGCTAATCGGGAGGGTTCCGGTGGACAGACAAGACACAGACAAATAAGAGAAACACTCAGCACCGCAATACTGGTTGACCAGGTTGGTCCACTGTCATAAGTAATTAAATACAAGGACAAAACCCAAATGAGATGGCACAAGCCAAACCGATTTGGGGGACAGCAGAGCACCCAGGTGGAGAGGCTAGCTAGCTAGCTAGCTGCTCCAAACTATTGAATGGCTGCGTGTATACTTCTGCGCTTATACTCTCTAACATAGAGCTCTTACCAAGCGAATCCTCTCTGGAATGAGCCGAGAAAAGGAAGAGGTGGGAGTAGTGCGGCGGAAGAGTGTGCAAAGCTGTCAACAAGGCAAAGGGTGGCTACTTTAAAGAAAATTAATTATACAATATATTTTGATTTGTTAATGCAAGGGGTGCGTACTGGCGGCAGATAAGTCAGACGCAGGAGAGCAAAAACTGTGTTTCCAACGGCGCAGTTTAATAATAAAAACCCACCGGAAAACAGAACAATCAATAAATGGGTACATAACCCGACGCACACCAGACATAACGTGCACAAGCACTTACAATAAACAATACCGGACAAGGCCATGGGGGGAACAGAGGGTTAAATACACAACATGTAATTGATGGGATTGAAACCAGGTGTGTGGGAAGACAAGACAAAACAAATGGAAAACAAAAGGTGGATCGGCGATGGCTAGAAGACCGGTGACGTCGACCGGCGAACGTCGCCCGAACAAGGAGAGGGACCGACTTCGGAGGAAGTTGTGACAGTTAAACACTTTTTTGGTTACTACATGATTCCATGTGTGTTATTTCATAGTTTTGATGTCTTCACTATTATTCTACAATGTAGAAAATAGTAAAAATAAAGAAAAGCCCTAGAATGATCTCCACCAGGCTCCATCTCCACCAGGTTCCTGGAAATCATATGCTAAACCTGCATAGATTAACAAAATAAAATACTAACTGTATAAATACAGCTAAAGTCAATTGAAGTCATGACAGCCATAGGTTCTTTACACAGGAGCTTTTCAGGTTTTTGTTCCAGCACTTCATTCAACTAATTGTGGTCTAAGTTGAACAAAAACTTGCACACAGTTCAGCCCCCTGGAACAGAAATCACCCACGTTTGAATTATTGAATGAGCCTCCCAAGTTACAAGTTTAGGGACAATTCTGCATGATAGAAATAGATCCACACGTTGTTCTCTATCTAACCTTGTGAATAAACTCCAAGAACATTATGATTTTCCTGGTGCTTGGGAGGTTCCCAAGTTCTTTAGATCTTTCTGAGTGTTAGGGATGTTCTTTAACCCGAGGAAAAGAGAGGAGAGGGGGAAGAAAGTAACCTCACTGCTCAAATTTCAGTGCTGGTTCGTTGTCATTAAACTATCTTTAACTACCTTTAATGTGCCATCATCTTGTAAACAGTTTTGCATATTCATAAGCTTGATCAAGTTGTTGTCACCAGTTTACTTTTAGCTAGCTAATCTATTTACAGTGAAATTCAGAGGGGCATTTATTTGGGCAACTTTTTCAGTCATCAATTAATCAATAAACAGGCAGTGGAATGAAGTTTGACAAGTGTTCAAAAGTTGTCACGATTGTCGTAAGGAGTGGACCAAAACGCAGCGGGAAAATGTATACTCATCTTTTTTATTGAAGAAGGAAAAACAAAATAAACACGTATACAAAACAAACGACTCCAAACAGTCCCATCAGGTGCAACAAACACTAAACCAGGAAATAACTACCCACAAATCCCATAGAAAAAACACCCCTCTTAAATAGGACCTTCAATTAGAAGCAACGAGGAGCAGCTGCTTCCAATTGAAGGTCAAAACAATAAACTAGACATAGAAATAAAAAAACTAGAAAATAGAACATACACTGCTCAAAAAAATAAAGGGAACACTTAAACAACATAATGAACTCCAAGTCAATCACACTTCTGTGAAATCAAACTGTCCACTTAGGAAGCAACACTGATTGACAATAAATTTCACATGCTGTTGTGCAAATGTAATAGACAACAGGTGGAAATGATAGGCAATTAGCAAGACACCCCCAATAAAGGAGTGGTTCTGCAGGTGGTCACTTCTGAATGCTGCCGGTGCTTTCACTCTAGTGGTAGCATGAGACGGAGTCTACAACCCACACAAGTGGCTCAGGTAGTGCAGCTCATCCAGGATGGCACATCAATGCGAGCTGTGGCAAGAAGGTTTGCTGTGTCTGTTAGCGTAGTGTCCAGAGCATGGAGGCGCTACCAGGAGACAGGCCAGTACATCAGGAGACGTGGAGGAGGCCGTAGGAGGGCAACAACCCAGCAGCAGGACCGCTACCTCCGCCTATGTGCAAGCAGGAGCAGGAGGAGGAGCACTGCCAGAGCCCTGCAAAATGACCTCCAGCAGGCCACAAATGTGCATGTGTCTGCTCAAACGATCAGAAGCAGACTCATGAGGGTGGTATGAGGGCCCGACGTCCACAGGTGGGGGTTGTGCTTATAGCCCAACACCGTGCAGAACGTTTGGCATTTGCCAGATAACAGCAAGATTGGCATATTCGCCACTGGCGCCCTGTGCTCTTCACAGAAGAAAGCAGGTTCACACTGAGCACGTGACAGACGTGACAGAGTCTGGAGACGCCGTGGAGAACGTTCTGCTGCCTGCAACATCCTCCAGCATGACCGGTTTGGCGGTGGGTCAGTCATGGTGTGGGGGGGGCATTTCTTTGGGGGGCCGCACAGCCCTCCATGTGCTCGCCAGAGGTAGCCTGACAGCCATTAGGTACTCTTATGAGATCCTCAGACCCCTTGTGAGACCATATGCTGGTGCGGTTGGCCCTGGGTTTCTCCTAATGCAAGACAATGCTAGACCTCATGTGGCTGGAGTGTGTCAGCAGTTCCTGCAAGAGGAAGGCATTGATGCTATGGACTGGCCCGCCCGTTCCCCAGACCTGAATCCAATTGAGCACATCTGGGACATCATGTCTCGCTCCATCCACCAACGTCACGTTGCACCACAGACTGTCCAGGAGTTGGCGGATGCTTTAGTCCAGGTCTGGGAGGAGATCCCTCAGGAGAGCATCCGCCACCTCATCAGGAGCATGCCCAGGCGTTGTAGGGAGGTCACACAGGCACGTGGAGGCCACACACACTACTGAGCCTCATTTTGACTTGTTTTATTAAGGACATTACATCAAAGTTGGATCAGCCTGTAGTGTGGATTCCACTTTAATTTTGAGTGTGACTCCAAATCCAGACCTCCATGGGTTGATAAATTGGATTTCCATTGATTATTTTTGTGTGATTTTGTTGTCAGCACATTCAACTATGTAAAGAAAAAAGTATTTAATAAGAATATTTCATTCATTCAGATCGAGGATGTGTTATTTTAGTGTTCCCTTAATTTTTTTGAGCAGTGTAGAAATACAAAACATAGAACACTACCGAAAAACCCTGACAACACAAAACAAACACACCCCTGCCACGTCCTGACTAAACTACAATAACAAATAACCCCTTGTACTGGTCAGGACGTGACAAAAGTCAGTAACAAGATGTTTGTCACCATCCAGGCCCATGTCTCAGCATGCACTAAAGCCGTTTTAGCATTTACTGCACCTTGCTGAACTATCCAACCATTTTGTTAGTGTCATTGAAATAAAAATGGGCAATTCAAATACAATATCCAGTCCTTTGGTGGTCTGGCAGTATGCTGCCTTCTAGTGTTCTTACTCCCTCTACACCTGAAATGCAATAACAAAAACATGAATAACAATAATCCTAATCAGTCAGTAACTTGGCTAACTAGGCTAATTAAACACTTATGTAAATGTGTACATCAACCAAATAATACCCAACCAGCCTAATAGTCTATTTGCAGCGAAACGTCAACAGTGAAGTGGCGGCTCCGGGATGCTGGCTTTCTAGGCAGAGTTGCAAAGAAAAAGCCATATCTCAGACTGGCCAATAAAGAGAAAAGATTAAGATGGGCAAAAGAACTCAGACACTGGACAGAGGAACTCTGCCTAGAAGGCCAGCATCCCGGAGTCACCTCTTCACTGTTGACGTTGAGACTGGTGTTTTGTGGGTACTATTTAATGAAGCTGCCAGTTGAGGACTTGTGAGTCATCTGTTTCTCAAACTAGACACTCCAATGTACTTGTCCTCTTGCTCTGTTGTGCACCGGGGCCTCCTACTCCTCTTTCTATTCTGGTTAGAGCCAGTTTGCGCTGTTCTGTGAAGGGAGTAGTACACAGAAGGGAGTTGTACGATATCTTCAGTTTCTTGGCAATTTCTCGCATGGAATAGCCTTCATTTCTCAGAACAAGAATAGACTGATGAGTTTCAGAAGGAAGGTCTTTGTTTCTGGCCATTTTGAGCCTGTAATCGAACCCACAAATGCTGATCCTCCAGATACTCAACTAGCCAAAATAGGGCCAGTTTTATTGCTTCTTTAATCAGATCAACAGTTTTCAGCTGTGCTAACATAATTGCAAAAGGGCTTTCTAATGATCAATTAGCCTTTTAAAATGATAAACTTGGATTAGCTAACACAACGTGCCATTGGAACACAGGAGTGATGGTTGCTGATAATGGGCCTCTATACGCCTATGTAGATATTCCATAAAATATCTGCCATTTCCAGCTACAATAGTAATTTACAACATTACCAATGTCTACACTGTATTTCTTACCAATTTGATGTTATTTCAATGGACAGAAAATGTATTTTCTTTCAAAAACAAGGACATTTCTAAGTGACCCCAAACTTTCGAACGGTAGTGTATATATGATGTTCTGTATAGACATTATGGACAGTATGCGGATAGAATATACAGTGCAGTGAAAAAGTACCTGCCCCCTTTCCATACTGAACGTTATCACATCCTCAAAATACTCAACCAAAACCCAACACTAGACAAAGGGAACCTGAGTTTACGAAAAAATACACTTATTTTCTTTATTTAATCAACAAAGATTCCCCTTGTAAAAAAGCAATTGCCCCCTTACACTCAACAACTGCTCCTGCCACCCAAAGCTGCAATGACTGCAACCAAACCAAACATGCAAATCTTATTGAATGTATTCAAATGTCAAGTTACAAGTTTGTGATCGATGTTAAATCTTTCACACATCATGAGTCAAGCTTGCAAAATGTAATTACACATTTGCTAATCGTACTTGCAACCACGAATCTCTATGTGCGACCACAAAATTCAAAATACATCTCATTATATTCCCTTAAAGAAGTGGCATATTATACTGACATTTGCTCGCATGATTAAAACAAAGATATTGACTGATCCCCAGATTGTCGTTAGATGGCAGCAAATAGTTGTGCAATGTCTTCGCATGTGGATCTTTAGACCTGTTCCAGCCACGCCCACAAGTTGAAATTAAACATTTCCGCATTTTAAAGTACACAGCCAAGGGTTGGGCAGGAGTGGATTTGAAACGGTACCTGCTGCAGTAGGCCTGTTAATCTGCATAGTTGAGAAATTGTAATGGCAAGGCTACTATTAAGATCCAACTTTAGGGGCTTCTTTGCCACTCAGTTCAGGATGTTATCCGACCAGGTAAATGTAATGACAGTGTTGTATGGTATAGTAGTTAATTTAGTTGGAGCTCCCATAGCTAGTAAGTAGCCTAACAAGACTGATAGCAATTTCCTAGAAATAGTCCTCGTATTATTTGTCGCATACTGATCAATTCTATATTACAGATGGTTTGTAATGTTTCCGTTTCATTGTTTTAGTTCATTTGTAGCCAAGACATCCATCATGAACTGTAGTAACTCATGTGGCAGTGTTGTACATGTTTTGTCAGGAAATCAGAAAGGGGATTGGAAATTGGTCTAGTTCCACCATGAAGGCATAGTCCAATCATTAAGGATGTCTAATAAATGCTATGCTATTATATTTAACCCAATGCTCTCTCCAAAATAACCTAAGATAACTCTTCAGGTTTGTGGTATGGTCAGGTACGTTTTTCTTTTTCGGTTGTTCTGCCAAACAACATTTGTTCTGGAGGTAAGTCGAAATCGGTAACCGAGGTCTACGCTCCTTCGTTGTCGATTGTTCAACCTTAGGGATTTTTCAATAATCTTTGTTGACGTTCAAAGACACGATTCGTTTTCATGCACATTTTTTCATTGAGAAATACTGCACCAAACATCTTAGTTATATGTCAAATTGCCCGACTAAAGATATATCTCCTTGGCAAAAATGTCAAAATTAATGTCAGATTTCTTGAGTTAATTAGGAGTATTTTGGATAAGCGAATACAGGCTACAGCAACTCAAAATGGACAAACCGCTATTGCCGCTTTTTTCTCGTTTTTCAATCGAAGGTATTTTAAAACCTCTACGGGATGGGTGTCCCTAAACCGGGATGGGTGTCCCTAAACCGGGATGGGTGTCCCTAAACCGGGATGGGTGTCCCTAAACCGGGACGGTTGTTGCTAACGTGCTCTAATGTGACTAGAATGACTTTGTATACAACAGCCAACTTTCCGGGACATAGACTTGTCTTATATGGGCAGAAAGCTTAAATTCTTGTTAATCTAAGTGCAGTGTCTAATTAACAGTATCTAATACAGTGAAGAAATACCATGCTATTGTTTGGGGAGAGTGCACAACAACAACAAAACTTTTATCACAGCAACTGGTTTGATATATTCACCTCTGAAGATAAATAATGTACTTACATTCAGTAATCTTGCTCTAATTTGTCACAAACTGGGGTGGCAGCGTAGCCTAGTGGTTAGAGCGTTGGACTAGTAACCGAAAGGTTGCAAGTTTGAATCCCTGAGCCAACAAGGTACAAATCTGTTGTTCTGCCTCTGAACAAGGCAGTTAACCCACTGTTCCTAGGCTGTCATTGAAAATAAGAATTTGTTCTTAACTGACTTGCCTAGTTAAATAAAGGTAGAATTAAAAATCCAGAAATAGTTTTGTTTGATCAAATCCATTTTCATGTTCAAATGTAGGAATTGGGGTCTACAGTTTGACCCCACCGCTGTCTCTGGCTCCACACCCACCCTGCCCGGCCCGGCTATCTAGATGTGTGAAAGTTAGTGTATAAGCTAATGATCCATCATGTATGACATTCCTGGGAGTGTGTAAACTTAAATGTTTTATTATCAATACATGTTTTGTATGTTCTCTATAGTTATGTACTTGAAAATGTAAAAATTGACCAATTCGGCACATTTGGGCAAACTCCTGGCAGACTTGATACAAAATATTGTGCAGTAATGTAATTCTTCACTGGATTAGTCTGAAACTTTGCACATACACTGCTGCCATCTGTTGGCCAACATCTAAATTACACCTATACTCCTGTCTGAAAGAATGGCCTTTCTCTTGCATTTCAAAGATGATAAACACGTTTTTTTGTTTGTATTATATTGCTTCAGGTCCTGGTCTACAGGGTGTTAGATTTGGCGAAAATTGAAGGGTACAATCCTGAAGAGGTTTTAAGGGAGTATGTGAGCAAACTCGTTTGGTTCGCCTAGCAACTGAAGCATGCTGACGCCATGATTTGTTTGTTTTTCCCCGACTCAGATCCATCTGTGACACTTGTGAGATTATACTTTTTGGGAGGGGTCTACCTGAATTTCTCCAATACAAACTCTTGTTTTCAATACAAAACTTTTTCTGTTTGAAGTAAATGGTTTCTGTTGCAAAACGTTTGCAACAGATTTGGCATTTTGAATACACCCCTGGTTTTACTTATGCCTTGTTAGAGAAAGCAACCAACCTTTTCTCTCCCTCTCGCTCCTCAGGCAGAAGGAGCAGTTGTATGCCCTACGGAAGTACCATGAAGAGGAGATTGACCACAGTAAGAAAGAGATTGAGTGCTTGCAGCGTGAGATTGCCTGTCACAAAGGCAACATCAAGAAGCTGAAACATGATGACTAAACTCAGTCTTCAGTCCTGTTCAAATTGCTTACATTACTACCTATCCCATATATCACTCATTGCCTGACTTGGTGTTTGTCAGCCTGGTCTCATAGACTAGACGTAACATAGTAAACAAATCCGGGACACTCAAATGTTGTATATTTTACATTTGGTATGGTTACAGATGGTTACATAAGGCAAAAGTAGAGTGGTTGGTATGGGTGGGTGTTTTGCAGTGGCAACCCGTCATTCAGCCCCTCATTTTTAGAATGTTATTTTGGCATTAATACCTGTCACATATCAGCTTGCAAACAATGTAAAAAAATATATAAAAAATATTTGAGTTAATAAAGCTGCATACAGACATGGTCTCTTTTTTGCTTTCTTGTGTAGGCAGCTCCAAAATGCAGGTGTTTCAGCCTAGCTCAGTGCTTTCTGTGGTGGTGGGGCAGCCAGCGGAAAATACGGAGTGTAGGTGTTGGGAATGTTCTCTAGTTGCACCATGATTGGCTCCATCTTCTGTCACTCATGGGAACACTACGTCACTGCCAAATCTAAGGGTAGAGCTCGAAAATTCAAGCCCCTTGGGTGCTGCCATAGAGTTACATTAGAAGTGCCTATCCGCCCTCCCGAGTGGCGCGCAGTGGTCTAAAGGCACTGCATCGCAGTGCTAGCTGTGCCACTAGAGATTCTGGGTTCGAGTTCAGGCTCTGTCGCAGCCGGCCGCGACCGGGAGACCCATGGGGCGGTGCACAATTGGCCCAGCGTCGTCCGGGTTAGGGGAGGGTTTGGCCGGCAGGGATGTTCTTGTCCCATTGCGCACTAGAGACTCATGTGGCGGGCCAGGCTCAGTGCACGCTGACACGGTCGCCAGGTGCACAGTGTTTCCTCCGACACATTGGTGCAGCTGGCTTCCGGGTTAAGTGGACATTGTGTCTCGACCTTCGCCTCTCCCGAGTCCGTATGGGAGTTGCAGCGATGAGACAACACTGTAACTACAAATTGGGGAGAAAAAATGGTAAAAGTAACAAAAATATATATATAAATACAAAAATAAAATAAAAGGAGCTCCGACTGGGAAAATAAGTTTTGAACGTTCATCCAACTCGGAATTGTAAGTCGGGAACTCGGGCCTCTTTCTAGAGCTACGACCTGAAGATCCCTGATGTCATCATGATTTGACCTTGTTTTTTCAGAGTTCCCAGTTGTTTTGAAAGCACCATAAATCCAGAGAATGCCAGACTTTGAACATTTGCCCACAAAGGACCGTTGCGCCACCTTCCTGATCAAGTGAGCACAGCACAACAAGGTGACTCCAAAAATATTTTGTATGCTGCTGCATAAATGATGTAATATGCCAGTGAGATATGTATACTGTAGCTAAGAAAGTAATACTAAGTGTATGCTGTGTAGTAAGCTGTTAGTAGCCCATGTGCCTTACCCTAATAATTTAGTATATTTTCACCTCTTAATTTTGCCTACTGTTCTGTTCTGACGGATTGCCTATCTGCTTGTCGTCCCAGTATTCCATAGTTTGTACATCTCACTTGTCAGTTGAAACCACATTTGTTTAAGCAAGTCAGCCATATCAGCTGTTTTTTTAAAAGGCAGGAAATTAAGGTGAATCAACTGTTTTGCTGCCAGATAAGGCTCTGCTGATAGCCAGGTGTAGCTGTTGGGACAGCTTTATGTAGGCCCTAACAGTTTGTGGGCACCGTTTGTCACCGTTATAGTGCAATTAATGTATTGTTTATTGTTGTGTTGTGGCTTTGCTGGCATACACCCCCCCAATGTTTGTCCCACCAAGATGTACATGCTAAAATCGCCACTGGTGTTTTGTATAACACGAACGTCTAGCAACTCAACGTTTGTGAGTTTGAATCTTATCACAATTTTAGCATTTTAGCTAGTTAGCAACTTTACAACTGCTTATTACATTTTAGCAACTACTTGCATGTTAGCGAACCCTCCCCTAACCTTAACCCTTTAACATAACTCCTAACTTAACCCTAACCTTAACCCCTAACCCTTAGCTAATGTTAGCCAGCTAGCTAGCTAATGACGGCCAAACCTGGATGACACTGGGCCAGTTGTGCACCGCCCTATGGGAGTCCCAATCACTGGCGGATGTGATACAGCCTGGATATCCTACGTGTCGCATATTTGTAACATTTGTAACATTTTGCAAAGTCGTAACGTATTGTACATTTTGCAAATTATAACATATTGTATGTTTTGCAAATTCGTAACATATCATACGAAATGGGTGATGGACATCCACAAATGAATACATACCATACGAAATGTAACATATCATACTAAATGGAGTGTCTGATTTATATACAGAATAATATGAAATGCTCGGTGGCAGTTGTTGTAAGAGGTTGTATGTGAGTCACATTCAAAGCATTTAATAAAGCACCAAAGTTGTTTTCTGATTGGGAGTTTTTTGTGATTACTTTAAATACCACTGTAGAATGTTAATCTTGAAATCAGGCACCTTTGTTATGACAGATTAGTATGTGATTTCAGGTATGCAATATTTTGAAAGCATGAGCTGCACACATTTAGCTGTGACAGGCAGGCAGCCCAATCTCAAATCCGAACCAGTTCTAACAATGATAACAATAATCCCATCTCTTCCACATATCTGATTTCCATCGCCAAGACCTCATACCAAAAAATGCACAGAATTTTTCACATTCCGTTCAGTACGTTTATACTGAAATTCAATCACAGCATTGTGCAGTATCGAAATCCAAATATGTGCTTATTTTGAATGTATAGGTACAGTCATTGATTTACAATACCTAGACGTTCTGTCTGGAAATATGGGACTTTTATTGGTGAAAAGTCATGTCAGTCTGCGATTAACCACTTCGATTGGTTAAGATTGTGAGGCCCTACGTAGTTAGGTGTGGGCGTACTCCTTCGTCGCGGAGTGGTGTGCGAGCGACTGGGCCGTCTCGAAAACTGTCTCGTGGGTAGACTCAAACATATTATTGATATTGACCATAGTGCATATCTGTTTTGGTTAATTGTTGAAAAATACATTTAACGATACTGTTATATTCCTAGAAAAGATAGGTAAGCGTTTGCTAAGTATTCATTTTTCACCTCTTTTGGCGGGTGGTTTGTTTGAATGCTGAAAGGTGTTCAGCATGCTAACAAGGCCTTAGCTAGCCCTGTTAGCTATTTTCTTGGCAAAGCGTATGAACCTTAACGTTATTTTGATTTTCATTTTCGTATTTCTAACGCTAAACGTTTATTTTGGTGGGTGTAAATGTTCCAAATTGTGAATTCAGTCGAATTCGTCTAACAATGTAGCTAACTAAATCTAGTTATGTACTGTAGCTAGCTGCTGTAATTGAGCTTGCTATTATTGGAAGGGGGCGGGACGGCGTTTAACCAAGAAATACACACCACCAACTAAGCTTGCTTCAACAAAAACATGTTTGCTAGTTAGCATAGTCATTGTTTATGTTTACTGTCTGTTGGAGTTCACTAACTAGCTTGCTCCCGATATATCCTTACCGTTCACTTGTCCCCAGGTATTTCATTTTTTAGACATCGTGGTTGTCTGCATTAAAATGAATGGTTCAGATTTTCTAGTGTAGTTATAGTATCTTAGCCAATCTGAACTAGGTAGTTGATATATTTACAATACTTGCAGAGGTTTAGCTAGATTACATGAAGTTACTATTGCAGTTGGAAAAAATGTGCACAATATATCTTATAAAAGGGAAAGTTTATGTACCATACAAGTTGTTAGTCTTGATCTGTAAAGGGCATCTGAAACAAATATATGTTCTAATGTGGAACATTCTTACTGAAATCTTGTTTTTGTCTTGTCTTTTCCCCTTTCTCTCAAGAGAATGGCTGCTGCCGCCGAGGTGAACGGTACTTCTGCCCTGGTGAGGGAGGAAGAGGAGCCTATGGAAGTCACTGCCGAAGGCGAGCACACAGAGAACTACCAGACACTCATCAACGCTGGACTGCCTCAGAAAGTGGCCGAGAGTCTCGACAACGTATTCTCAACTGGTGGGGAATCGGTCATACAATGGCTGAGTGTAATCCGTTTTCCAAAGAAGCATGATGATATTGCATGAGGTTCAATGAAGTGGAGAAAGGCCAGGTTGTAATGTTGGGAATCTGTCTTGTACCCTCAGGCTTGGTGGCGTATGCTGACCTGGATGAGAGGGCCATTGATGCTCTGCGGGAGTTCAATGAAGAGGGAGCGCTGTCTGTACTGTTGCAGTTCAAAGAAAGTGACCTGTCTCATGTGCAGGTGAGTTACAGGGGGAGAGGAATGAAAGAGAATGAATACAAGTCAGTTTGGATGATGCCGCATTAGTCTAAGAAGTTTACATGGAGGGGTCTATACATTTTCCTCTGCTCATAACACCAATACATGAATCATCTGTCCCGTGGTTTGCTTTCCAGAACAAAAGTGCTTTCCTTTGTGGAGTCATGAAGACGTACAGACAGAGGGAAAAGCAGGGAAGTAAAGTACAAGAATCCACCAAGGGTCCCGATGAGTCCAAGATCAAGGTAAAATGCAGCTGTTAGAAGGTCGTTTCATTTGCTTAAATATAACCGTGTGTGTAACCTGTGCGCACAAAGTTCTCTGTCACTGTGACGTATTTCCGTCATTTGTTTAGATCAGTGTAGACCAGCTCCCCAGAGACTTTTATTGCAGGTTTGGCGATGACATAGCCTAATAGACCAACGGAAGGAAGCGTGTCTGTTTTGTGCTAAATAAATTCCCAATTGTATTATCAAAAAAAAATCTCAGTTACGCTGTATGCGCTGACTGGACATGCATGATTGTTGCTGACACTGATGTTCAGATAAAGGGAATTCAATTGTTTATAATGCGCAGCGCTCAACTCAAACAGCGGTGTGTAGCCTAGTGTACTTTTACATTTTAGTAATTCAGCAGATGCTATTATCCAGAGCGACTTACAGTAGTGAGTGCATACATTTCTTTTTTTACTGGTCCCCTGAGGGAACTGAACCCACAACCTTGGCGTTGGAAGCGCCATGCTTTACCACATGGGGCCACTGTAGCTGCTGGCAAAGTCATTCAAAGCCTATACTTATTGCTCAGGATGTAACTTTCCAGGGCTGGGTTTCCCAAAAGCGTTGTAGCACTAACATATTCATTCCATTGAAACTAAATGGATGAAAGATGATTTTACTGCTACGATGCTTTTGTGAAACCCTGCCCTGTGTGACTATTTTTGCCATGTAATGTTAAAACAAAATCGGACAACCCCATAGTAGAATAGTTTACCTATTTACCTAGTCGGCTTGTAGTTTTCTATTCGAGATAAATATGCTTGTCAATGCACAACAATTTTTAATGTCTCTGCCATTTACTGGTTGCTGAAATTCTAATACCTAATTTCAGTTTGACAAAACAAAGTATAGTGTACATTTTTAGATTTTAGTCATTTAGCAGACGCTCTTATCCAGAGTGACTTACAGTAGTGAATGCATCCATTTCATCCATTTTTTGTTGTTGTTGTACTGGCCCCCTGTGGGAATCGAACCCACAACCCTGGCGTTGCACACACCATGCTGGCGTTGCAAACATCATGCTCTACCAACTGAGCCACAGGGAATCGTTGTACCATCTAAACCGCTGTGAAATATACTTTACATAACCAAAAATATAGTATTTTCAGCTGTTTGAAGCTGGTGTACAAAAGTGAGAGACAAAAATGAAACTTAAAGGAAAAATCCACCTAAAATCACTCATACCTTTAATTAACAATGTTAAATAACACTGTGGAAACACTTTTTTTTTTTTTTGTGAACAAATGTTTCATTTTGGTGTTATAGTAAGGTTGGTAGCAACATGAAAAACTGTTGTGGAGATCTGTTGCAGGTGAAGTCGACAACAAAATCAGCAATGCTCTCTGGGCTGGCTAGCTAGGTAGCAAGCAAGTGTAGCTACTCACAATACCAAAGACAATATCGGCATGTAAAGTAGCTAGTTAGCTGTAAAATCGCCTAAACAAACTAGTCTATCAATTTAGGAATATACTATCTCCCCATGTTCAACCTAGACAGATGTGCCTCACAGTGAAGTCTGACATTTACAACAGCACATACACTATATATACAAAAGTATTTGGACACCCCTTCAAATTAGTGGATTCCGCTATTTCAGCCACACCCGTTGCTCACAGGTGTATAAAATCGAGCACACAGCCATGCAATCTCCATACTTCACCGGCTCCGACGCTCGTCGGATGTGGCAGGGCTTGCAAACTATTACAGACTACAAAGGGAAGCACCGCCGCGAGCTGCCCAGTGACACCAGCCTACCAGATGAGCTAAATCACTTCCATGCTCGCTTCGAGGCATGCAACACTGAGGCATGCATGAAAGCATCAGCTGTTCTGGACGACTATGTAATCACGCTCTCCGTAGCCGACGTGAGTAAGACCTTTAAACAGGTCAACATTCACAAGGCTGCGGGGCCAGACGGATTACCAGGACATGTGCTCCAGGTATGTGCTGACCAACTGACATTTTCAACATGTCCCTGATTTGAGTCTGAAATATCAACACGTTTCAAGCAGACCACCATAGTCCATGTCCCAAGAACACAAAGGCAACCTGCCTAAATGACTACAGACCCGTAGCACTCACGTCCGTAGCCATGAAGTGCTTTGAAAGGCTGGTAATGGCTCACAACACCATTATCCCAGAAACCCTAGACCCACTCCAATTTGCATACCGCCCAAACAGATCCACAGATGATGCAATCTCTATTGCGCTCCACACTGCCCTTTCCCACCTGGACAAAAGGAACACCTATGTGAGAATGCTATTCATTGACTACAGCTCAGCGTTCAACACCAGAGTACCCTCAAAGCTCATCACTAAGCTAAGGAACCTGGGACTAAACACCTCCCTCTGCAACTGGATCCTGGACTTCCTGATGGGCAGCACTCAGGAAGTGAGGGTAGGTAGCAACACATCTGCCACGCTGATCCTCAACACTGGAGCTCCCCAGGGGTGCATGCTTTGTCCCCTCCTGTACTCCCTGTTCACCCACGACTGCATGGCCAGGCATGACTCCAACACCATCATTAAGTTTGCAGACGACACAACAGTGGTAGTTCTGATGACAACGACGAGACAGCCTATAGGGAGGAGGTCAGAGACCTGGCCGGGTGGTGCCAAAATAACAACCTATCCCTCAACGTAACCAAGACTAAGGAGATGATTGTGGACTACAGGAAAAGGAGCACCGAGCACGTCCCCATTCTCATCAACGGGGCTGTAGTGGAGCAGGTTGAAAGCTTCAAATTCCTTGGTGTCCACATCAACAACAAACTAGAATGGTCCAAACACACCAAGACAGTCGTGAAGAGGGTACGACAAAGCCTATTCCCCTCAGGAAACTAAAAAGATTTGGCATGGTTCCTGAGATCCTCAAAATGTTCTACAGCTGCAACATCGAGAGCATCCTGACCGGTTGCATCACTGCCTGGTACGGCAATTGCACAGCCTCTGACCGCAAGGCACTACAGAGGGTAGTGCGTACGGCCCAGTACATCACTGGGGCAAAGCTGCCTGCCATCCAGGACCTCTACACCAGGTGGTGTCGGAGGAAGGCCTCGAAGACCCCAGCCACCCCAGTCATAGACTGTTCTTTCTACTACCGCATGGCAAGCGGTACTGGAGTGCCAAGTCTAGGACAAAAAGGCTTCTCAACAGTTTTTTTAAGACTCCTGAACAGGTAACCAAATGGTTACCCGGACTATTTGCTTTGAAAGATAAACATCTCCTTAATCTAACCACGTTTTACGATTTCAAAGAGGTTTTACGGCGAAAGCATAAATTTAGAGTATGTTAGGACAGTACATTTACAAGAGTTGTGTGTAATGTTTTGTCAAGTCAAAGACAGGGTCACCAAAACCATAAAACCAGCTAAAATGATGCACTAACCTTTTACAATCTCCATCAGATGACACTCCTAGGACATTATGTTAGACAATGCATGCATTTTTAGTTCTATCAAGTTCATATTTATATCCAAAAACAGCGTTTTACTATGGCATTGATGTTGAGGAAATCGTTTCCCTCCAATAACCGGCAGTCAAGTCAGCGTCAGAAATTAAATAATTAAAATTAGAAAACATTGGTAAAATATTATATTGTCATTTAAAGAATTATAGATTTACATCTCTTGAACGCAATCAACTTGCCAGATTTAAAAATAACCTTACTGGGAAATCACACTTTGCAATAATCTGAGCACTGCGCCCAGAAAAATACGCGTTGCGATACAGACTAGACGTCATGTTGGGGAGATCTAAAATCGAAAATACTATGTAAATAATCCATTACCTTTGATTCTCTTCATCAGATGTCACTTCCAGGTATCACAGGTCCATAACGAATGTAGTTTTGTTCAAAAAAGCTCATCATTTTATGTCCAAAAATCTCCGTCTCGTTAGCACATGATGTAAGCCAGCCGGACTTCTCGTCATGAACGAGGGGAAACAATATATTTCCGTTCGTTCAAACATGTCAAACGTTGTATAGCATAAATCATTAGGGCCTTTTTTAACCAGAACATGAATAATATTCAAGGTGGACGAATGCATACTCTTTTATAACGTATTGGAACGAGGGTACCCAACATGAACTAGCGCGCCAGGTGTCTAATGGGACATCACCGTTCCATGGCTCTTGTTCGGTCAGATCTCCCTCCAGAAGACTCAAAACACTTTGTAAAGGCTGGTGACATCTAGTGGAAGCAATAGGAAGTGCCAAAATATTCCTAAACCCCTGTGTTTTTCAATGGGATAGGTTTAAAGTCAATACAACACATCAGGTATCCACTTCCTGTCAGAAAATGTCTCAGGGTTTTGCCTGCCAAATTAGTTCTGTTATACTCACAGACACCATTCAAACAGTTTTGGAAACTTTAGAGTGTTTTCTATCCATATATAATAAGTATATGCATATTCTAGTTACTGGGTAGGATTAGTAACCAGATTAAATCGGGTACATTTTTTTTATCCAGACGTGCAAATGCTGCCCCCTAGACCCAACAGGTTAACTGTTTGTATGGAGCTTCATGAAATGGGTTTCCATGGCCAAGCAGCCGCACGCAAGCCTAATATCACCATGTGCAATGGCAAGCGTCGGCTGCAGTGGTGTAAAGTTCACCACCATTGGATGTTCTAGACGATTCTGTGCTTCCAACTTTGTTGCAACAATTTGGGGAAAGCCGTTTCCTGTTTCAACATGACAATGCCCCCAAACACAAAGCGAGGTCCATACAGAAATGGTTTGCTGAGATCATTGTGGAAGAACTTGACTGTCCTGCACAAAGCTCTGACCTCAACCCCATCGAAAACCTTTGGGATGAATTGGAACTCCGGCTGCGAGCCAGACTAATCGCCCAACATCCATGCCCGACCTTACTGATGCTCTTGTGGCTGAATGGAAGCAAGTCCCCGCAACAATGTTCCAATGTCTAGTGGAACACCTTCCCAGAACAGTGAAGTCTGTTATAGCAGCAAAGGGTGGTGGGCAACTCCATATTAATACCCATGATTTTGGAATGAGATGTTCGGCGAGCAGGAGTGAATTCGAGGAGTGAATGGGAGTCTGTTGGGCGCTAGCTCAAACGCAACATTAGCATGAATTTATTTAACAAGAACTACATTACAAATATTTTCAGAGATGTGAGAAGAACTTGCTGTAATATCGTATAGCTTTGGAATTGTGACCTTACGTGCTTTTGAGGAAAATGGGCGCGTTTCTCGGCATATACACTGTCTTTGAGAAGGGATTGCGTGAAGATTAGCTTAGCAACCGCGTGACGCACCATGACAATGTGTACGTGATTGACAGTCTGCTGTGTGGGGCGTTATACGTTTCTTCATTTGTTGGATTCCTATCTCTTTTCTATAATATTCCTGCCAACGGCACCATGCAATGCACCATGGACTAAATGTGCTAGACCCTCCGTTAAATTACACATTTCTTGAAGTAGTAATATTGCAAAAAATATGATCAATGGCTCATTCGAGAGACATCCTCCCGAGGTTATGACTTTGGCCAGTATTGAAATCTGACATGCATGATAGATGTTTTCACAATCTAAAAGTTGTATTCCTATTGACTTCCAGTGTAGTGAGAGCGACTTTATCGCAGTGCTACGCCATACCGGACGGATTTCTGCCTGCTTGAACGCCAATAACTCAAACATGAAAATATTAAATAAACCAGGGAATTGATGGAACATCACTGAGATGCACGAAAACATTGAAAATGGGTGAACCTTTCCTTTTTACTTTGTAATAGAAACCAACATTTTTTTATTTGAGTCATAATAATTTGAGGCCCTCCTGGCCAGTGACAATGTTGCTACTTTAAAGCTAATTTCCTGCAATTCTACATATATTGCCATGGCTTATGGCAGGATTTCCCAAAATCGGTCCTGAGGACCCCATGTTTTTGTTCTAGAACTACACAGCTGATTTGAGTAACTTACCATCCATCCCGAGTATAGCCCACAAAGAACTCCCCCACGGCACAAACCCAAGGGGGGGTGCCAACCCGGACAGGAAGATCACATCAGTGACGCACCCCTCCTAGGGACGGCATGGAAGAGCACCAGTAAGCCAGTGATTCAACCCCTGTAATAGGGTTTGAGGCAGAGAATCCCAGTGGAGAGAGGGGAACTGGACAGGCAGAGACAGCAAGGGTGGTTGGTTGCTCCAGTGCCCTTCCGTTCAACCTTCCCACTCCTGGGCCAGATTACACTCAATCATAGGACCTATTGAAGAGATGAGTCTTCAATAAAGACTTAAAGGTTGAGACTGAGTCTGCGTCTCACACATGGATAGGCAGACCATTCCATAAAAATTGAGCTCTATAGGAGAAAGCCCTGCATCCAGCTGTTTGCCTAGAAATTCTAGGGACAGTAAGGAGGCCTGCGTCTTGTGACCGTAGCGTACGTGTAGGTATGTACGGCAGGACCAAATCGGAAAGATGGGTAGGAGCAAGCCCATGTAATGCTTTGTAGGTTAGCAGTAAAACCTTGAAATCAGCCCTTGCCTTAACAGGAAGCCAGTGTAGAGAGAGGCTAGCACTGGAGTAGTATGATCAAATATTTGGGTTCTACTCAAGATTCTAACCAGATGTGTTTTGCACTAACTTAAGTTTATTTAGTGCTTTAGCTGTAAAGTAGAGCATTGCAGTAGTCTAACCTAGAAATGACAAAAGCATGGATACATTTTTCTGTATTTTTGGACAAAGTTCCTGATTTTTGCAATGTTACGTAGATGGGGAAAAAAAGCTGTCCTTGAAACAGTCCTGATATGTTCGTCAAAAGAGATCAGGGTCCAGAGTAACGCCGAGGTCCTTCAATTTTTTTTGAGACAACTGTACAACCATCAAGATTAATTGTCAGATTCAACAGAAGATCTCTTTTTGTTTCTTGGTACCTAGAACAAGCATCTCTGTTTTGTCCGAGTTGTTTAAAAGTAGAACATCTTTTTTCGCCATCCACTTCCTTATGTCTGAAACACAGGCTTCCACGGAGGGCAGTTTTGGGGCTTCACCATGTTTCATCGAAATGTACAGCTGTGTGTCATCCGCATAGCAGTGAAAGTTAACATGTTTCCGAATGACATCACCAAGAGGTAAAATATATAGTGAAAACAATAGTGGTCCTACAACGGAGCCTTGAGGAACACCGAAATGTACAGTTGCTTTGTCAGAGGACAAACCATCCAGAGACAAACTGATATCTTTCCGACAGATAAGATCTAAACCAGGCCAGAAGTTGTCCGTGTAGACCAATTTGGGTTTCCAATCTCTCCAAAAGAATGTGGTGATCGACGGTATCAAAAGCAGCACTAAGGTCTAGGAGCACGAGGACAGATACAGAGCCTCGGTGTGACACCATTAAAAGGTAATTTGCCACCTTCACAAGTGCAGTCTCAGTGCTATGATGGGGTCTAAAACCAGACTGAAGCGTTTCGTATACATTTTGTCTTCAGGAAGGCAGTGAGTTGCTGTGCAACAGCTTTTTCAATTGTTTTTGGGAGGAATGGGAGATTTTTTTTATATTTTCAGGGTCGAGGTTTGGCTTTTTCAAGAGGGGCTTTATTACTGCCACTCTTAGTGAGTTTGGTACACATCCGGTGGATAGAGAGCCGTTTATGTTCAACATAGGAGGCCACGCACAGGAAGCAGCTCTTTCAGTAGTTTAGTTGGAATAGGGTCCAGTATGTAGCTTGAAGGTTGAGGCAATGATTATTTTCATCAGTTCATCCATCCAGTCAACTGAAGTAAATTCATTAGGCCTAATTTATGGATTTCACTTGACTGGCCAGAGCCATGGGTGGGCCTGGGAGAGCATTGGCTCACACACTGGGGAGCCAGGCCCAGCCAATACGAATACATTTTTCTGCACAAAAGGACTTTATTACAGATAGACATACTCCTCAGTTTCATCAGCTGTCCGAGTGGCTGGTCTGACATTCCCGCGGGTGAAGAAGCCAGACGTGGAAGTCCTGGGCTGTCGTGGTGTCATTATCTAAAACAATGCTGGGAGGTGGCTTATGGTAGAGAAGGGAACATTAAAGTATCTGGCAA
Organism: Salmo salar; assembly: GCF_965601325.2. Taxonomy (NCBI): domain Eukaryota; kingdom Metazoa; phylum Chordata; class Actinopteri; order Salmoniformes; family Salmonidae; genus Salmo; species Salmo salar. The sequence goes on along the minus strand of NC_138304.1, from coordinate 65,584,557 downwards.
CAGCTCTGGTGGACAATCCTGCAGTCAGCATGCCAATTGCACGCTCCCTCAACTTGAGATATCATGTAGCATTGTGTTGTAACACAACTACACATTTTAGAGGGGCCTTTTATTGTCCCCAGCACAAGGTGCACCTGTGTAATGATCATGCTTCTTGATATGCCACACCTGTTAGGTGGATGGATTATCTTGACAAAGGAGAAGTGGGGATGGAAGCAAATTTGTGCACAATGTGTGAGAAATAAGCTTTTTGTGCATATGGAACATTTATTTCATCTTTTATTTCAGCTCATGAAACATGGGACCAAGACTTTACATGTTTTATTTTTGTTCAGTGTATATATATATATTAGTGCAAGTGATCAAGGCTGTTCAAGATTCTGCACAGATTATTATAGCAATTGTGAAGATCTCCACAGACCTGCGACCTTTGCATGCTATCTTGAAAATGCACACTTTCTATGATCACTTTGAGGTTACTGTAACTAAATGTAGTCATGGATGTTTTACTCATTTTAAGGTTTAATAAATACTGTTACATTAGTTTAAGAGCCTTAACTTTAGGCTGTTTACTGTATTACAAAAGGAATATTGAATTGTGTTTGGTTGGCAACTAGTGTTGAGCAATTATTGCTTTTTGAGTGCAGTTTTGTTCGAATAATTTTTTATATAATCATTGACGTTAAATGCACTAGGGATGTACGATATACCAGTGAACATATCGGAATCGGCCGACATTGGCATTTTTAGCTAATGTCGGTATCGGCACGATGTCTATTTTAACGACGTGTAAAACCGATGTCAAAGCTGACGTGCATACCTATATAACGTAGGTACATGATGTAATGACGCCATGTAAAATGCTACGCTACACGTGCAAAACAGCATTCCTAACCTAGCCCACAATGTCTGCTGTGTGGATCGAGCAGTCAGCAAGTGGAGCAGTCATTTGAAAGGATAAGATGACAACTCAAAGGCGAAATCCATTAAAGTCAAGATAATGGAATTCACTGCCCTTGACAATCAACTGTTCTCTGTCGTGGGTGATGTTGGCTTTCGCCGACTGGTCGAGCACCGGTACACGTTGCCCAACCGGAGTTACACAGTAATAGCGTCACAACATACTATGGAACGCCGTTTGGGTCTTTTGCGTTTCAAAAAAGATACATGTCAAATATCACTATCAAATGGCACAGTTCTATTATAGAATGTTGTAAGTATTAGCTAGGTTGCCACTTGTTGCTCGCCTATTGAACTTGAACTTCAGTTCATGAAAATAAATAGCTAGCCAGCTACTTAACCCTGTTGCCCAAAGCTGTTATAAGCAGCCAGCTAGCTTCGTCTGACTAGTGAGGCTTGACCAGCCTGGGTTATGAGTTGTGGCTAGCTTCACAAGTGGAATTTGCGTTTTGCCTTCAAAATAAAAGTACCTCTTTGCAGGTGATGCAGAAGGTTGGTGGAATCATGCCATATTTAGACTAGATAATGTTAAACAGGGTTGGAATGTGAAGCAATGAAATGGGGTGTCAGTCTACTCGGTGACACCCGCAGAACACAACTGTGAAGAGTTTATGCAAATATTAACGTTGTAGTTCTTATTGCGGGACTGTGAAATCACATCCCCAGTCAGCCTATTTGGTGTCTTGACATTCATATTGCACTGTACAGCTTTACCTAGGGATTGGGGATCAATGAAATGGGGTATCAGTCTACTCAATACCCAATATATTTTTTTCCCACCGTTATCAGATTCCCAAACATCCACGCAGTATTGTTTTTCCTCGTGAATAGTGTTCAATACACATAGTTGGACAAAATGTGTCTCAATTCAGTTGTTTCAGAGTACTACAATAAGAGCTATGACGCTAATGTTCTCTGGGTGTCACTGAGTAGACCGATACCACATGGCATTGATCCACAATTAGGGTTGCAAAGGTTTAGAAACTTTCTGGAAATTTTCCATGGGAAGTTAAGCCAGGGAATTTGGGGGATTTTGCTTAAATTTGTGAAAAAGGTTCACTTTTACGTGGGATACACAAGGCAATTCTAGGTCTTGTGGCATATGTTTGTTAAACTATCCCCAATTCAGTGAAATTGCAACCCTTTGCATGCACAGTGCACTCTTCCATCACATGTACAGCTGATTCTCAAGATCTTGCACACTGAGATGCTATTGAGCCCACACTACTACACTGTCTGAGCCAAGGACTGCATGCTTTCTGGTAAGTTTTGATTACAATACTGGGTGGGGTGAATATATTTTATGACAGATGATTTCTTTGTTAAATAGTAGCCTACAGCAAAGTGTGTGTTAGAAATAATTTAACTTGTTAACAATTTCTGCTAGTTAGTTTTTGCTACCATGTGGGTTTGAGCTTGCTTGAGCCTGATAACTAAGTGTTTCCATATACGTTTCATTTAAAAACATTTATCTTACAAAGGAGTTTTAATCTAACTGCTTAACTATTTATCTGTACATGGAATTGTATTGTTTTTTTTTTGTTTTGAAATCTTTACAGGAAAATGCCACAGGCACTATCTGATGTGTGGAGACATTTCACTGCAGCTAATGTAGAAGGAAAAGCTGTGTACATTTGCAAATACTGTGCCAAATCATATGTGAAGAATGAAAAAAAGATGCAGAATCATCTGGCTAAGTGCATAAAGTTCCCACAGCGCTCACAACAAGCAACCTCTGACAAAAGTGTCTACTTCTATTCGAGGTGACAATGATGAATCGGACACCTTGTCGATAGCAACAGCTTATGGTCCTCCGGGAATCAGATGTTTTTTTTGACTCCATGGAGGAACGTAGTCAGAGAAATGTTGAGGAATGTCTTGCACGAGCTGTATATGCAACTGGTTCAACTCTGCTCACAGGCAATATGTATTGGAAGAGATATCTGAATGTTCTTTGCCCAGCATACACCCCTCCAAACAAACATGCTTTATCTAATTTGCTGGATGCGGAGTTCAACAGAGTTCAAGTGAAGGTCAAGCAAATCATAGAGAAAGCAGACTGTATTGCAATCATCTCTGACGGGTGGTTGAATGTTCGTGGGCAAGGAATAATTTAGCATGCATTATCTCAAAGTTTTAAGTTGTTTTTGGAGAGAGTGCGTGAGAACACAATAGCAAGATATACAAATCTAATGAGAAATTTGAACAAACCTTAGTTGACCATCATTATAAGACAGAAATTATGCATGCGTGGCTGGGGGGGAAAAAATCCTTCCTTGCTGTTGTGAATCAAACAACCAAAAGCCTAATCCTACTATTTGAAATATCCATAAAACATTAAGACACATTTAAAGTTTTGAAGAGTATTTTCCAAAAGTGTCTAAAGTTGCAGCACAATAGCTATTGATGACTTCCCAAATGCTATACAGACCTAAATAGTGTCATTGATGATATGTGACTTATAAAGTATGCTTACATTTACCTTAAACACTTCAGCTGTACAGACTGAATAGAGTCCTAGTACACAAATTAATTAAATGAAACAAATAAAACCAAGACTAAATTCATGAGGTTAGAGTCCAGAAATACACTGAGTCCATAGTTGCGAACATAAGCAACCGTTTAAATGTAAAACAATTTTTCTGTTAAACCTACCCTTTTGAAATGGCTACGATAGCAACAATTAATATATTTAGGTAAGACATCTCTCAATCTTTCTCACCCTGGCACATTGGTAGTAGTCGGTGACAAATATCAAAACTAAGCAGGGCTGGGCTCGGTTAAAACCCTGGATGGGAGACCAGATGGGATGGCTGGAGATAGACTAATTCTCCCATAGGCGGTGCTGCCCAACCAATTGTTTTTTTTTTTCTGATTTTGAGTATGACTTTGAAGATTTGATGACGAGGTTTGTCTTATGTTGAAAATTGGAAACCACTGTGGTTGAAATTTCGCCCTCAAACGTTGCGTTCCTGCTCATGTTGTGTATTGGTTATGCTGACCTCTACATGTTCCCCAGGCTCTGTTGGAGCGGACAGGATACACCTTGGACGTCACCACAGGACAGAGGAAATATGGAGGGCCCCCACCGGAGGAAGTGTTCCAGGGAGCACAGCCTGGGATTGGAACTGAGGTAAAGTTGCCTGAGATGAACCATTATAACATTGTGGCAAAGCCTATGACTGATAAAGAGATACGTTTGTAAGACTTTGGCCCCAGGAATGGCAACAGACTTTTATAGCAACACTACAGCCGTTTTCCCCTGCTGAAGTATCATGCGCTGATCTGATTACATTGTGGAACCCTCACTGATCTAGGCTCTGTTTTCTGCCTTCAGGTGTTTGTGGGAAAGATCCCCAGAGATCTGTATGAAGACGAGCTGGTGCCACTGTTTGAGAAGGCGGGCCCAATCTGGGACCTGAGGCTAATGATGGACCCCCTATCGGGTCAGAACCGGGGATACGCCTTCATCACCTTCTGCGGCAAGGATGCAGCAGCTGAGGCAGTGAAACTTGTAAGTCCCTGCAGTCAGTCAAGTCTTACTTCACCTTCTAAGAACCAAGCGGCTTGTTTCCCAGACACAGATGAAGCCTAGTCCTTGACTAAAAATCACTTTCAATAGAGAATCTCCATTGAGTGTGCTTTTTTTAGTCTAGGGCAGTGGTTACCAACCTTTTCTGAGTCCATATCACTTTCTGAGTCAAAATGTAATCCAAGATCTAACGCTCAGATTTTTTTTTCATGACTTAGAGAACGTAAGCCTATGCAATATTAACCAATTAAACAGTTCTTCCGCAATGATATTTGTGCAGTAGGCTATAGGCCCAATACATTATCACTGCATATTGACTATGCTTGAATTACCATGCTAATGTTGTTTTTCTCAGACCATTTTATAATTATATTTGAAAAAATAACATGATCACACTGCTAATAGATCTTTTTTTTTTTTTTTTTTTACTAGACTGATGGCTTGCATCAGTCTGGGGGGGGGGAGCGAGCAGCGGTGAGGTTGCCTCTCACCTGACTCGCGTCCCTCTGCTCTCCCTCCCTCTGCTGAGAAAAGGGGACAGTCTTTCAGCTCATGGCAAAACTCAAGTCACACTGCATTATTTCTGTCTCATGCACCAATTCATGTTATTACTCCGATGATGACTGTAATATTCCTCTATTAAAAATGACAAGCTGCTAATAATAACGGAGCACTTTGCTATACTCATTAATTGCAGCTGCAGAGCTGGTTGTAGCGTGAGTGGAAGTAGGCAGAATGCACATTTTATGGCTTATAAAAGTTTTGAACAAAGTGTTGACAGCTTAAGAGCTGTCATTTTTATTGTGAGGAACTGCAGTTCCTCAAGGACAAAACGGAATTAAAAAAAATGGATAAAACTGCAGTTCCTCGCAATAAAATGACAGCTCTTAAGCCATCTTTCCTCGATTCTTGTTTTCAGTGTGATAACTATGAAATCCGGTCTGGGAAATACCTTGGAGTTTGCATATCTGTAGCAAACAACCGCCTGTTTGTTGGATCAATCCCAAAGAACAAGACCAGAGAGAGCATATTGGAGGACTTCGGCAAAGTCACAGGTCAGTGACAGTGCAGACACCCCAATTTGGTTTACATTTGTTTTATGTTCTGTGGGTTGTCATTGGTCAGACATCAGTCATGTGACACCAGTCTCCTTCCTCCAGAGGGGCTTCAGGAAGTGATCCTCTACCACCAGCCGGACGACAAGAAGAAGAACCGTGGCTTCTGTTTCCTGGAGTACGAGGACCACAAATCTGCAGCCCAGGCCCGCCGCCGCCTGATGAGCGGCAAGGTGAAGGTGTGGGGGAACCCGGTCACTGTGGAGTGGGCTGACCCGGTCGCTGAGCCCGACCCAGATGTCATGGCGAAGGTAAGTCATGTCTTGTTCACTTGCTCTCCCACACTCACTCTCATTTTACAATGACCTCTCTCTGCATAAACTGAGATTAATATGGAGTTGAACTGTAATGTTTGTGTCATCAGGTAAAAGTCCTGTTTGTCAGGAAGCTAGCCACCCCGGTCACAGAGGAGCTACTGGAGAAGACCTTCTCTGCGTTTGGAAAGTTGGAGCGGGTGAAGAAGCTCAAAGACTACGCCTTTGTTCACTTTGAGGACAGGGACGCAGCTGTGAAGGTGGGTTACCCATCGTCCTTATTTCTCAGTAAAAAAATAAATACGTTTTACCTTCGTATGTGTGATACACATTTTCTGCTTTCCTCAGGCAATGTCAGAAATGAATGGGAAGGAGCTGGGGGGAGAGGAGATTGAGATAGTCCTGGCCAAGCCCCCTGACAAGAAAAGGAAAGAGCGGCAGGCTCAACGCCAGACCACCAGAAACCCAGGGTGAGGTCACAGAGCGACTGTGCCTAATATCTGAGTAGATCTCCTGTCATGGGATTACGTTGAACCTTATGTGTTATTCTTGTATTCTGCAGGTATGATGACTATTACTACTATCCACCGCCACGCATGCCTCCACCAGGTAGGGGCAGGGGCCGTGGTGGCAGAGGGGGTGGTGGCTATGCCGCCTACCCCCCAGACTACTACAGCTACGAGGACTACTACGATGACTACTACGGCTACGACTATCACGACTACCGCGGGGGTTACGAGGACCCGTACTACGGTTACGACGATGTGTACAGCATGAGGGGCCGTGGCAGCCGCCCCAGCAGGGGAGGCCCACCCAGGACCCGCGGAGCACAACCCACACGGGGCCGAGGGGGCTATGCCCAGAGGGGGCCACCCATCGGCGGGCCCAGGGGTGGCAGAGGAGGGGGCCGAGGGGGACCATTCCAGCCACAGAGGGGCCGAGGTACCCGAGGAGCCAGGGGGAACCGCGGGGGCAATGTGGGCGGGAAGAGGAAGGCGGATGTCTTCAACCAGCCTGACTCCAAGCGCCGGCAGATCAACCAGCAGAACTGGGGGTCCCAGCCCATCGCCCAGCAGCCCCTGCAGCAAGGGGCCGACTATTCCGGTAACTATGGTTACAGTAATGACACCCTGGAGTTTTCACAGGATTCTTATGGGCAACAGTGGAAGTAGACGCATCAAAAAAGGTATTTGGCAAAATAAAAACAAAAGTACAGGGGGAGAAAACATAAGGAGATTGGCGCAATGTTTTTGATTGACTTTTTATTCTTCATCCCTCACGGAGAAAAAAAAAAAAATTCACTGAGAGAAAAAAATGGACAGACACCCCCAGAATTGGCACATGATTGGCTGGAATTGCATTTTGGCCTGAAGATGTGAATGTAACCGTTTTGCTGAATCATTTCTTACTCTTACGGTTACATGGGACAAATGTCTTAAAACACACATCACTTTTACCTTCCAACATTTTGTTTGTTTATTTTAAAGCCAACAATGAGCATTTTAAATGTGGACATTCATTTTCAAAAGTCTGAGGACATTAAAATCATGATCTTGCCTTGCAGGAAAGTTTGTGTCCAAGCCCCTCCATCCCCTACCTGTATTCCCCTTATTTCTGGTTTCTAACAGTGGCATAGTGACTTGCTTGTAAATAATTGCTTATGGCTAGAGCTTCATATTCATTTTTTGCCGTGATGGAGAAAAGAATCCACAGGAAGTAGAAAAATTTAACGTTTTGTAATGTTAAGTGTATGTCAAGCATTTCTAGAGGTAGATCAATTGTGTTTTTTAAAACTGATATTATTAAATAACTTCCTATGTTTTCTTTACACTTGCCCGTTAGTTTGGTTTGGCTTACCTTAAAAGCCATTGCAGTTTGTTCTGATGTTTGTATTTATAACTTTTACGTTTGTTCCGTTTCAATAAAACTCAGTTGAGCATTATTCAATTGTCAGATACCTTCAAATTCAATGGTGTCATTCAGTATTTGAGTCTACTCCTAAACCTACCTCAAATTTCACATTTGGAATGAGATTTTGTCGGCTTTTTGCTCAAAGAATAAATAAAGACTCCAAATGAAGTTGTCAAATACCGAAAGACTGGATGACAGAGCACAAATGATGTTTGAATGACTGAATAAAAAAAAGATTATAACCCTTTATTTTCCAGGATATGCCACCCTCTTATGATCTGGTAAAAATTCAAAGGTATACAAATAAATTTAAAAAATGAACACAATAGTTGTACATTTTGTACAACGATGCAGAAATTTCTACCTCGCAATCATTTACATTGGACTCAACAGGAAGACCAGAACAGCTGAGAACTCAAATACATTCCCCTTCCCTGAAGGCACTGGATCAGTTGCAACTCACCTCCACTCAAACACCATGAGGCCCAATTTATACAGTAATTCCTTATTACAGACCGGGAACATCCAAAGGATAAAAATGATTCAGAAATTATCAAAGTAATATCTGCTGCTGCTGTACGTTTTGTCTTTTGCTGCTGTAGCAATGACCCTTCTAGCCCTGCTGTTGTTCCATAGAGAAATGCTAAGAGCAAATGCCTTTGGTTTCATTTATATTATTATTTGTGTTTTATCTTTTGTCCTTTTATTCCAACTTACCCAGGTGGTGAAGCGAGAGCGGCATCGCTTGAGTGAGGAAAGAACTCACCCTGAACGGTGTTCCTTACAAAAGGCCCGGGTGAGCTAGTTTAGAGTACTGTCTCTCCTCACCTACAACTGCTGCTAAAATCAAAGGGGGGGATTTCCAGCCACAATCATGCCATGCTCCTTGTTATTGTTGTTACGAATATACTACCGTGAGTGATGTAGGCCTACATTTCAATTGATTATTTTTGTCAGTGTCAACCACATCAATCCTTGCATCCTCAAACTAGGGTAATGAAGCTTCTAAATAATTGCATTGTTATTGTAAATCTAGATAGAAGACAAATGGCTCTCTCCAGATTTGAAGTTATCACCCCCTTTCTTGGGATGTAGCCTAGTCATCCTGATTGACCAAGAAGTGGTAGGTCACAGTAGTATTAAAGCCAGTTGGCCACATTTATTCAGAAGCAGATTAGTTAGTTAATCTACGGAATGAAATGGACAAAAGCAGACAGTCCAACTCGAGGCTTTTCTATAAATGAGATCGGCCTAAACTCTCAACACCTGTCACTTAGACAATTCCCTATATGGTGCACTACTTTCAAACAGCCGCTAGGGCCCTGGTCAAACGCAGTGCACTACATAGGGAATAGGGTGCCATTTGGGACACACTTAGCTACACCCTGTTGTGATAATTGCTTCAGCTGTCACCGTGTCACATTCTTTAATCTCTAGAGGCAGCTTTCTTAACAAAAGCAAGGGGGACTAGAATTCCTTTTACTTTCTTTAACAAAGCATATTTGTTTTATTGGGCAATTCTAAACTGACATTGGCTTTCTGTATGATGGATACCTGTTACTACTGTGGTAATTGATAACTACACTGATCCCAATGCCTTTGAAGGTTACAATTTAGTCAACTGCCGGGCAAGCGACAGAACAAAAGGCAGTTGCTGGAAATTGGTCTTTACATTTTAAATCCACAAGAGGGCAGTGTCTATTTGTTTTACTGATGTGCCTTATATTGCACCAGCAAATTTTATTCATGTTGCACACAATTTAGCTTTGTATTAATGTCTGATTTTTAAAGGATGCCATTTAATAAGAGTAGTTGTGTTTTATATGTTGCTTCTGTCACCAGACTGTAGGGGAGCTTCCCTCAAGCTAGCCCTCACCCTGCCCTTCCTGTGGACCAGTTAGGTTGGGCTCATTCGAGATGGAGTGGACTTATGGGTAAGGTCTTATATTTGTTCCTTTTCTATTTTGTTCTGTAATATACAGCTATCGTTTGAAATTGGATCCCTTCATTTATATTACAGTGTAAGAGGTAAATCCATTGAAGATGCTCTGAGATGTGATGCCTAGTTGTTATTCACTGACGTTTGCATAGAATATTCCAATGGGATTCCATTGATAACCTAGCATTCTGATTTGTTTTCAAGACTCTATTGAGTTGTTGCCAAACCTATGCTATGTTTCACAGGAATGTCTGATATTTGATATGGCTTTCTCTGTTGCCCTTTTCCAGCCCTCCTCCTAAGGAGACCTCTGTTATTTTCTCCGAACTCCTGGCATATTTCCGAGCCCAGGCTGATGAAAAGACCCCAAGGCTACTCTACTACATTGATCTCCTGTCCCCATGCCTCTCACCTTTGCTGCTAGTCTTTGTCATAGCTACTGCTGGCTACCATGCTTACAGAAATGGAAGGTAAAAATAATATTTTCTAAAATATAAAATCTTTAATTTTTATAAATATTTTTTTGTATTGGCACTGTTTAATCTGTGAATTTCTTCTAGTCATTAATATTTTTTGCGTCCACATCCCTATCCAGGAGTGGTCGGAGGCAGACGCCCTGTCTAAGCGGCTACATCAAGTCCTGGAACTTAAGGAGAGCCTGGCAGCACGGGTGAGGGAGGCCAGTCAGCGCCTGGAGGCCCTGGAGGATGCCAAGCGAGCTGTCCGGGGCAGAAGGGGCAGGCACTGTCACCGCTGTGGCTCCTCCACAAGATACCATGAAGACAGCCTACTGGATACCAGCCAGAGAAAATAAAATATGGAAAAGTTGGGCCGTGTGTGTGTCCCATTTTTCATTAACTGAATTAAAAGATCCCATTTTCCATATGCACAAAAAGCTTATTTCTCAGAAATGTTGTGCACAAATGTGTTTACATCCCTGTTAGTGATGATTTCTCCTTTGCCAAGATAATCCATCTGACCGGTGTGGCATATCAAGAAGCTGATTAAATGGCATGATTATTACACAGGAGCACCTTGTGCTGGGGTGTGTAATTGGCATGCTGACTGCAGGAATGTCCACCAGAGCTGTTGCCAGGGAATGTAATGTTAATTTCTCTACCATAAGCCACCTCCAATGTTGTCTCAAGAGAATTTGTCAGTACGTCCATCCGGCCTCACAACCGCAGACCATGTGTAACCATGCCAGCCCAGGACCTCCACATCTGGCTTCTTCACCTGAGTAATTGAGACCAGCCACCCAGACAACTGATGAAACTGAGTATTTCTGTCTGTAATAAATCCCTTTAGTGGGGGGGGAAAGTATTCTGATTAGCTTGGCCTGGCTCCCAATTGGGTGGGCCTAGGTCCTCCCAGGCCCACCCTTGGCTGCTCACATCAGTCATGTGAAATCCATACATTAGGGCCTAATGAATTTATACTGAACAATATAAATGCAACAATTTCAACAATTTTGCTGAGTTACAGTACATATAGGAAATCAGTCAATTGAAATGAATTCATTAGGCCCTAGTCTATGGATTTCTCATGACTGGGTATGGGTGCAGGCCCAGCCAATCAGAAAAAGTTTTTCTGATTAAACGGTTTGGCCCAGGGGGTAGGCCCTCATTGTAAATAAGAATTTGTTCTTAAGTGATTTGCCTAGTTAAATCAAATTTTCCTTGACAGGTTGGCACACTCTTAGGATTCTCTCAACCAGCTTCGTGAGGTAGTCACCTGGAATGCATTTCAATTAACAGGTGTGCCTTGTTAAAAGATAATTTGTGGAATTTATTTGCGTTTTAGCCAATCAGTTGGAACAAGGTAGGGTTGGTATACAGAAGATAGCCTTATTTGGTAAAAGACCAAGTCCATATTATGGCAAGAACAGCTCAAATAAGCAAAGAGAAACGACAGTCCATTACTTTAAGACATGAAGGTCAGTCAATCCAGAAAATGTCAAGAACTTTGAAAGTTTCTTCAAGTGCAGTCGCAAAAACCATCAAGCCCTATGATGAAACTTGCTCTCATGAGGACCAACACAGGAAAGGAAGACCCAGAGTTACCTCTGCTGCAGAGTATATGTTCATTAGAGTTACCAGCCTCAGAAATCAGCAATTAACTGCACCTAAGATTGCAGCCCAAATAAATGCTTCACAGAGTTCAAGTAGCACACATCTCAACATCAACTGTTCAGAGGAGACTGCATGAATCAGGCCTTCATGGTCGAATTGCTGCAAAGAAACCACTACTAAAGGACACCAATAAGAAGAAGAGACTCGCTTGGGCCAAGAAAAACGATCAATGGACATTAGACCGGTGGAAATCTGTTCTTTGGTTTAATGGGTCCAAATTTGAGATTTTTGGTTCCAACCGCTGTGTCTTTGTGAGACGCAGATTAGGTGAACAGATGATCTCCGCATGTGTGGTTCCCACCGTGAAGCATGAGGAGGAGGTGCTTTGCTGGTGACACTGTTGGTGATTTATTTAGAATTCAAGGCAAACTTAACCAGCATGGCTACTACAGCATTCTGCAGTGATACGCCATCCCATCTGGTTTGCGCTTAGTGGGGCTATCATTTGTTTTTCAACAGGACAATGACCCAAAACACACCTCCAGGCTGTGTAAGTGTAACAGTGTAGGTTCCATCCCTCTCTTCGCCCCAACCCGGGCTCGAACCAGGGACCCTTGCAAGCATCGTTACCCATCGCGCCACAAAAGCCGCGGCCCTTGCAAGGCAAGGGGAAACCCTACTTCAAGTCTCAGAGCGAGTGACGTCACTGATTGAAATGCTATTAGCGCGCACCACCGCTAACTAACTAGCCATTTCACATCGGTTACATAAGGGCTATTTGAACAAGAAGGAGAGTGATGGAGTAATGCATCAGATGACCTGGCCTCCACAATCACCTGAACTGAAGCCTATTCAGATTGTTTGTCATGAGTTCAACCTCAGAGTGAAGGAAAAGCAGCCAACAAGTGCTCAGCATATGTGGGAACTCCTTCAAGACTTTTGGAAAATAATTCCAGGTGACTACCTCATGAAGCTGGTTGAGAGAATGCCAAGAGTGTGCAAAGCTGTCATCAAGGCAAAGGGTGGCTACTTTGAAGAATCTAAATATGAAATATATTTTGATTTGTTTAACACTTTTTTGGTTACTACATGATTCCATATGTGTTATTTCATAGTTCTGATGTCTTCACTATCATTCTACAATGTAGAAAATTGTAAAAATAAAGAAAAACCCTTGAATGAGTAGATGTTCTTAAACTTTTGATAGGCATTTTTTATTTATTGTTTATATACAGTTTTGTTCAAGTAAATTGACGTGTTATTCTTTGGGATTTCAAGACTGGTGTGATGTATGTGAAAGGTGGGGATATGATTTAGCTTGGCAAAAAGCAACAGTGCCTATTTCTATTGAACATGTACTCTTTTATGACGTCTTTCACAGTTGTCTAGCACTATTACATCACAATAGGGGTTGAGGTTGTGGAATTTCATATTCTCAAGTCTGCATATACCGACTTTGGTTTCTCATGAGCATACACCTCGTCAATTGACCGGAGAAGAAAAAGAGGACACTATCAGAGATGGCGTGCATGAATCTCTGTGGGATCCCCTCGTGGTCACAAGTTGGAATGGAGTTCCCTCAAGTGGGCATTCGGGACACATGTGTCCATGGCTCTTGCAGTGATGCCATGTTCTGGGCACTCCATGAGTGGCCCAATGTCACCTTTGCTCTGGTTGTGGTCTTGCTGATCATCCTCTTCATCAACCTTAGAATCATCAAGAGGAATCAAAACCAGGTGACTGACCAATACGTTTCATCATAGATGTGTCTGGGGTTTATAAGATATTTATCCATACAGTATCAGTAGTAGACAGTACACGTGAGCTTAATTCATATTTTTGGAGACAAATGTATATAACTTGCAACAATGATTGAGATAGTATTGGTAATTTTCATTTCAACCGCTGCCGCCTCAGCTGCAGTACACTGCGGACATGCAGTCGATGTTTCAACAAGGATTCAGGCTACAGGAGGTGACCGAGCAGAAGTTGACAGCTCTGGACACACGACTGACCAACCTAGAAGACTTTCTCTATGGACTCTGGAGACCGTCGCGTGGAGGACGCTTCACCGGCTCGGAATCTGATGAGAGCTCCCTTTCCAGGAACACGCGCAGATACTCTGAATTGTCCGATTGAAAACTGCTTTTTCTGTTCAGTGAAGGACAATTGGTGGAAATGTTGTGGTATATTTTTGAACACCCGAATAATTTTTTGATCAAAATAATAAATATTTTAACCTGTTTTCAATTTTTTATCAACATTTTATTACAAGTTTTATAGTGTAAGCTAGCTATGTTGAATGCAATTTATTGAATTGTTTGGGAAATGTTTCAAAGGACAACCTGAAACCGGACCTGTGCTATTAGCGATCATACATCTTTGCAATATGTTTTATATATTTCATTGACATTTATTGAAGGTCCCTATTTTTTTATTTGTATAAATGTATTTGAGCGCAAAAACTCCAAAACTGCATTGACAGTCATGTGATAGTGGATATTGTGACGTCAGATGAGTGAAGTCTTAGCCAAGATGGCGGCTGCTGGAGGAGAGCCCTCTACCCAGAGTGGTCCGGATGATTTGTTCAATCATTTCTACACAGAGGTAAGATACATTTAGGAAATACATATTACACAGTGTGTTGATATGTAACCTAACATTATGGATTTGACAAATACCGACAATTCGTTCCCTGGACCTGCATTTATGAGGCCTACAAACATCTGCTAGCTAAAAAGCTAGAGGGGCTAAAGTTAGCTAACGTTAACTGGGCTACCTAGCTCGCATAACACGGTGTGTGTTCGTGCTAACTAACTAAGCTAAGCTACCAATTGCTAACGCTAACAGAGTAGTGTTGTCGATTCGCCAGTACACACTTCTCTGTGATCATTACACGTATATAGTTTGTTACACCGCTATTCTATCAGTGTAGAGGAATTTTGTTTCCCATTTAAACAGTGGTGAAATTGTTGAGTATTTGATCTGTTTTGTGCTCTTGCTAGCCAGCACAGCAGATTCGACCCTGTTTACAGCTAACTGCACTAGGTTGGACAGGCTTCCTGTGTAGATTAAGATATATGACTCGGAAAATATACCTCAATCCAGGGATGAGAAATGCGTTGTATAGTACTCCGAATTGTCCCATTATGCCAACTGTTACACCAAGAAGATTGAAAGACTACTCGTTTTTAGAAGTCATTCAATCTTCTCGGTGGAACAGTTAGGGTAATGGGACAATTTTAGGAATTCAACACATTTCTCATCCCTGGATGGAGTTTCATTTTCTGAGCCATATCTCGCACCAGCTTTGGGGTGTCTTAATCTAGACAGGAAGCCTGTCTGACCCTACCGCAGCTGTAAGCAAGTGGGTTGGATCTCTGGCATGAATGTAAACATGCTCAGTTCCATCTATCCAACCTTCCCCAAGTGGACTCATGAGTCATGACAGATAATGCTACGCCAGCTGGCCAGTGAAAGGGACCAAGATTATGTAAATATCCATTTGCTTGCTAATATGACCATGACTGAACTTCTGTGACCCTAACTAATATGGCATGTCTCTGACCAACAGGTAAAGCAGATAGAGAAAAGAGACTCTGTGCTAACCTCGAAGCAGCAAATAGACAGGCTGCTCAGACCTGGGTCATCCTACTTCAATTTAAACCCGTTTGAGGTAAGTGGCTAGTTCCTGTCACATGCAGCTGTAGTTGATCTATTATTATTGTGACAAGGTCGTTGTGTATAACTGCATTGAAGTGCCCTTAGTACAACACCAGCGACCTCATTAAGAAGTTCAAACCTCTTGCCATAATGGCTTAGGTGTTGTGCTGACAGACACATCGTTGCAGGTTTCAACCCATTTGAGATTCTTGTTGAAGGTGCTGCATTAGTGTCAGAAGTTAAATGTTAACTTTGTGTGACTGTTGTATTTGGGCGAGATGGTAAAGTGCAAAAGTGTTTCTCAAAGGAAAAGGGGTAGTGTAACATGTTTATTTAAACCTTATTTAACTAGGCAAGTCAGTTAAAAACAAATTCTTATTTACAATGATGGCCTACCAAAAGGCCTCCTGTGGGGACGGGGGCTGGGATAAAATTTTAAAAAAAAGATGATATATATATATATATATATATGACAAGAGAGACACAACACTGCATGAAGAGAGACCTAAAACAACAGAGCATGACAGCAACACATGACAACACAGTATAGTAGCAACACCACACCTTCTTTTTTTACCTAACACTTATTTTTCTTAACTGCATTGTTGGTTAAGGGCTTGTAAGTAAGCATTTCACTCTAAGGTCTACACCTGTTGTATTAGGCACATGTGACAAATAAAATTTGATTTGATGCGTGTGCTTTGGGGACCTTTTTAACAGAATGTGACTGGCAGAACAGGTGTTGTATGTGGAGGATGAGGGCTGCAGTAGGTATCACAGATAGGGAGGAGTGAGGCCTAAGAGGGTTTTAAAATAAGCATCCAGTGGGTCTTGCAACATCCTTTGTACAACACCGTAAACTTTGTCTAGCTATTTTAATCGCTGTCATATATATATATATATTTTTTTTTTTATCCCAGCCCCTGTCCCCACAGGAGGTCTTTTGGTAGCCCATCATTGTAAATAAGAATTTGTTTTTAGCTGACTTGCCTAGTTAAGGTAAATACACATCTGTGTTGCTTAATGCCTAATTTGAATTCCAGGTGTTACAAATTGATCCAGAGGCAACAGATGAGGAGTTGAAGAAGAGGTTCAGAGCGGTAGGTATACTACAAATCTGACAGTAGGTACCGGAGGATCCGGTCTTGGATCTACCGGTTCCAACACAGCTTCCAGGTCATAACACTGTTGAACAGCTAAACCTAGCTTTCTACCTGCACATACTGTACCTGCTAGTCACCCACACCCTATTAAAATACTATTTGCACTGACTCTTGACACACCCATTCACACTTTCATACATACACACTTTCACTCACTACCATCATTGCTGTTATTATTTAATTGTACTGCTCACTTTATCTACTGTAAATAACTGTCACATTGACAGTACATTCCATAGTAAATAGTGTATATTCTATAGTTTTATATTTTCCACCATATCTTTATAGCTGATGTCCTTAATAGTGAAACAGCCACATCCATTTGCAATATTACAATAACAAAGAAGTTACTGCAAACAACGAACACTGTTTTTTTCCCCCTCTGACATCATTGCATGCATGAAGAAAGTAGAGCCAGACTTATATTGGATTTTGGGGTCCGATACCAATTTTAGGGAGGCAAAGGTCACCGACTATTTATAGGTACAGTTGAAGTCGGAAGTTAACATACACTTAAGTTGGAGTCATTCAAACTCGTTTTTCAACCGCTCCACAAATTTCTTGTTAACAAACTATAGTTTTGGCAGGTCGGTTAGGACGTCTACTTTGTGCATGACACAAGTAATTTTTCCAACAATTGTTTACAGACAGATTATTTGACTTATAATTCACTGTATCACAATTCCAGTGGGTCAGAAGTTTACATGCACTAAGTTGACTGTGCCTTTAAATAGCTTGGAAAATTCCAGAAAATGATGTCGTGGCTTTAGAAGCGTCTGATAGGCTAATTGACATCATTTGAGTCAATCGGAGGTGTACCTGTGGATGTATTTCAAGGCCTACCTTCAAACTGTGCCTCTTTGCTTGACATCATGGGAAAATCAAAAGAAATCAGCCAAGACCTCAGAGAAAGAATTATAGACCTC
Organism: Salmo salar; assembly: GCF_965601325.2. NCBI lineage: Eukaryota > Metazoa > Chordata > Actinopteri > Salmoniformes > Salmonidae > Salmo > Salmo salar. Next base: position 65,567,022 of record NC_138304.1, on the reverse strand, counting down.
CACATGTCTGGTTCATCCTTGGGAGCAATTTCCAAATGCCTGAACGTACCACATTCATCTGTACAAACAATAGTATGCAAGTATAAACACCACGTAGCCGTCATACCGCTCAGGAAGGAGACTCGTTCTGTCTACTAGAGATGAACGTACTTTGGTGCGAAAAGTGCAAATCAATCCCAGAACAACAGCAAAGGACCTTGTGAAGATGCTGGAGGAAACAGGTACAAAGTATCTATATCCACAGTAAAACGAGTCCTGTATCGACAACCTGAATGGCTGCTCAGCAAGGAAGAAGCCACTGCTCCAAAACTGACAAAAAATGCCAGACTACGGTTTGCAACTGCACATGGGGACAAAGATTGTACTTTTTGGAGAAATGTCCTCTGGTCTGATGTAACAAAAATAGAACTGTTTGGCCACAATGACCATCGTTATGTTTGGAGGAAAAAGGGGGAGGCTTGCAAGCCGAAGAACACCAGCCCAACCGTGAAGCACGGGGTGGCAGCATCATGTTGTGGGGGTGCTTTGCTGCAGGAGGGACAGGTGCACTTCACAAAATAGATGGCATCATGAGGCTCAAAAATTATGCGGATATATTGAAGCAACATCTCGTCCCCAGTATTTGATCGCCTGCTGATTTTGTACGTTTGCCCACTGACACTGATCAGGCAATTTTAATGGTAGGTTTATTTGAACAGTGAGAGACAGAACAAACAAAAAAATCCAGAAAAACGCACGTCAGAAATTTTATAAATTGATTTGCATTTTAATGAGGGAAATAAGTATTTGACCCCCTCTCAATCAGAAAGATTTCTGGCTCCTAGGTGTCTTTTATACAGGTAACGAGCTGAGATTAGGAGCACACACTTAAAGGGAGTGCTCCTAATCTCAGCTTGTTACCTGTATAAAAGACACCTGTCCACAGAAGTAAATCAATCAGATGCCAAACTCTCCACCATGGCCAAGACCAAAGAGCTCTCCAAGGATGTCAGGGACAAGATTGTAGACCTACACAAGGCTGGAATGGGCTACAAGACCATCGCCAAGCAGCTTGGTGAGAAGGTGACAACAGTTGGTGTGATTATTCGCAAATGGAAGAAACACAAAAGAACTGTCAATCTCCCTCGGCCTGGGGCTCCATGCAAGATCTCACCTCGTGGAGTTGCAATGATCATGAGAATGGTGAGGAATCAGCCCAGAACTACACGGGAGGATCTTGTCAATGATCTTAAGGTAGCTGGGACCGTAGTCACCAAGAAAACAATTGGTAACACACTACACCGTGAAGGACTGAAATCCTGCAGCGCCCGCAAGGTCCCCCTGCTCAAGAAAGCACATACACATGCCCGTCTGAAGTTTGCTAATGAACATCTGAATGATTCAGAGGACAACTGGGAGAAAGTGTTGTGGTCAGATGAGACCAAATAGGAGCTCTTTGGCATCAACTCAACTCGCCGTGTTTGGAGGAGGAGGAATGCTGCCTATGACCCCAAGAACACCATCCCCACCATCAAACATGGAGGTGGAAACATTATTCTTTGGGAGTGTTTTTCTACTAAGGGGACAGGACAACTTCACCGCATCAAAGGGACGATGGACGGGGCCATGTACCGTCAAATCTTGGGTGAGAACCTCCTTCCCTCAGCCAGGGCATTGAAAATGGGTCGTGGATGGGTATTCCAGCATGACAATGACCCAAAACACACAGCCAAGGCAACAAAGGAGTGGCTCAAGAAGAAGCACATTAAGGTCCTGGAGTGGCCTAGCCAGTCTCCAGACCTTAATCCCATAGAACATCTGTGGAGGGAGCTGAAGGTTCGAGTTGCCAAACGTCAGCCTCGAAACCTTAATGACTTGGAGAAGATCTGCAAAGAGGAGCGGGACAAAATCCCTCCTGAGATGTGTGCAAACCTGGTGGCTAACTATAAGAAACGTCTGACCTCTGTGATTGCCAACAAGTACTAAGTCATGTTTTGCAGAGGGGTCAAATACTTATTTCCCTCATTAAAATGCTAATTAATTTATAACATTTTTGATGTGTTTTTCTGGATTTTTTTTGTTTTTATTCTGTCTCTCACTGTTCAAATAAACCTACCATTAAAATTACAGACGGATCATTTCTTTGTCAGTGGGCAAATGTACAAAATCAGCAGGGGATCAAATACTTTTTTCCCTCACTGTAAAGCTTGGTCGCAAATGGGTCTTCCAAATGGACAATGACCCCAAGTAAAGTTGTGGCAAAGTGGCTTAAGGACAACAAAGTCAAGGTATTGGAGTGGCCCTGACATCAATCCCATAGAAAATTTGTGGGCAGAACTGAAAAAGCATGTGCGAGCAAGGAGGCCTACATACCTGACTCAGTTACACCAGCTCTGTCAAGAGGATGGGCCAAAATTTACCCAACTTATTGTGGGAAGCTTGTGGAAGGCTACCTGAAACTTTGACCCAAGTTAAACAATTTAAAGGCAATGCTACCAAATACTAATTGAGTGTATGTAAACTGGGAATGTGATGAAATAAATAAATGCTGAAATAAATTATTCTCTACTATTATTCTGACATTTCACATTCTTAAAATAAAGTGGTGATCCTAACTGACCTAAAACAGGGAATTTTTTGCTAGGATTAAATGTCAGGAATTTTGATTAACTGAGTTTAAGTGTATTTGGCGCCAAAAGATTAACAGATCTAAATGTTGATTTCTTAAGTAATTCAATGAACATTATTTAAGAACATTCTATTTGTGGTTTACATGATAACTATCAAAAAGCAACTATATAAGTATGAAAGTAAATTCAAAAGTTGTTCAGTTTACCTCCTTAGACAAATCTTTAAGTTTACCTATCTACTGCAGTGGGTAAGAATCCATAAGTGTTTGTGCTGAAGCACCACAAGCACACGAATAAACAATAAGGGCTGAATGAATTAAACTCAGTCTCAAAGTAAATCTGAAACGGCACTGTTCATAACCAATACAGAAGCTTGCAGTTTGTAATGTCACCACGAGATGTAATTTGTATTGAGTAGATTCACTACAGTGCTTTACAAAGGTCATGTAAAGAAACACTTTTAAATACATTTTTTATTTAATTAGGCAATCAGTTAACAAATTCATATTTACAATGACGGCCTACCCTAGTTGAAGCTCCTTGACATCATATTGCTCTACATGGACAACGCTGGGCCAATTGTGCGCCGCCCTATGGTACTCCTAATCATGGCCGGTTGTGATACAGCCTGGAATCGAACCAGGGTCTGTAGTGACACCTCTAGCACTGAGATGCAGTGCCTTTATGGCAACCTTGCAATGAGAGGGTTGTCACTAGTTACCACAGCCACAAAGTCATAAACCCTGCCTATTTCTACAATTTCTCTTAACCTCACTGCTAACCCTAACCTTAAATTAAGACCAAAAAGCAACCTCTTGTTTTCCTACATTTTTTGTGGCAGTGGAAACCCAATGAGAGCTTGTTACAACAAGCACACGCTAGCTCTTTATTAGGACAATGTTTTCTTACTGAAACCATAATGTAAATTACTGTTATTCAATACAAAATTCATTGGCTGTATATTTCAACTGCAAATGGCATCCGCTGATGACTGAACGTTAATGCAGAAAAATAGTTACTGCACTGGTTTTAGTAACACACGTTCTAATTTAGCTAGCTAGCTAACAACAATCTTATCTCATCATGAACGCAAGCAAGCACATCGCCTGAATGATAGCTAAGCTAACTACCTTCCTGCAGGGCTGCCAACTTTTGAAGAAAGCTTGGAGTGATATTTGCTATGAGAATTTCATTGCGCCCTGGCACAAACCCCTAGATGGAAAATTGTACTGTTTTAAATGCAATTCTATGTATTTTGACATGGCTTAGGCGTATGACCATGGTGGAAAATGTAAAAATAAAAACCACAGGTCAGGTGTATTCAGGATGCTTTGAATGTTAACACTCAACATTCGCTGACTTTGTTACTAAGACATTTTTGGGGGATTAAATTGAAAGTACATCTAAAAAAATATTAATTGGCAGTCGATAACTGAATCATAGATTGCAGTCTCCTTGTCCATAGATTGCTTTCAAGGTAAGGACACAAAGATTTTGTAATTTGGGTGAACTCTTTAAAATAGGGCTGGAAGAAATTCCTCCTTGCTGGATTGGCTTCCCCTGAAGTGCTGGGTGTTTGAAAATGTTCTTGTTATAACAATTAATTTCTCAATCACCCAACCTTCAAGTAAATATCAATATTCAGGTGGTTTATGCCAACTAGTTGAAGCTCCTTGACATCATATTGCTCTACATGGACAACATAGGATTGGTTGTGAGTCCCCATACCATTTCTGCCTAGCATATGCACAATACTAAAGTGTCAAATTGTATTTGATACCTGGAGCATTTAATATCTAATGTCTATTTATATGACTTGTTCAAAACTGTCCACAAAGTACTGCAAAAATACATAGCCTGATATAATTAATTTTCAAAGACACAAGTAGGTATATGTGATTACACTGATAAAATTGTGAAGAAGAGGAATAATAAAATAAGTGTGGGGAATAAGTGTTCTTACTGACAAGAACAGTAATTACCCTATATTTTAGCCTATTGTTAAGAATTAGAATTGTTTCACTGATCAGACTAAAAGTAAATCAATAATAAGAAATCCTGAAGACAAGATGACATAAATCTTGCTTTACACCCTAACCCAATTATTTTTCCAGTTATTGACGCCCCTCTAGAATAAAACGTACACTTTTGGGTTCACGATGTGTTTGACAAAATTATTTTCATAGTTACAAATCAGGTCACCCTGCCAAACTTCCCTGCTAAAACATACAGCTGGCTTTTCGTTGTCACAGACGAAACGCCAATCACCGAGCGAGGGGACTAGTGTGAATTAAATTGACGTTAGCACATGCTGTCAGAAGGCTGAATTCTGCAATAGAGACTCGAGTAACAGCAACCTAATTTTGTTGACAACGAACAGCGCCACCGTGATACTCTTTTTAGAGTTTTATAAGCAGAGAACATTCTCTCTCTCTATTCAGCTCCACTGTAACCTTCAGGGGCGTTTCTTTAAAACACGCATCCAATCCCCTTGATGCTTTACATAACTAGACCAATCATATGCTTCAACGCGCCGTGGCGAGACGTCACAATTCTACAGGTTCAGCTCGTGGTGTTAAATGGCAGTTGCAGATGCTCTGCTTTCGAAACGATTCGGAGTATAGTCGGAAAAGTAAACGCGCTGACTATACAACGGACTAATTGAAAAGTACTGCTTTTATTTTTCTAATGCGTGAGATATGAGGTGTGTGCTGTGAGAAGAGGGTCAAATGCGTTTGTCTCAAAGCCAATGCGTGAGAGTGAGCAGCTCTGTACCTGGCTAGATGGAGCCTTAACTACATTGCTTGCTAGCTGGCCAGCTAACGTTAACTAAGTGATGAGGACAGGGCTGCTTGCTTGGTATAGTGCACTTTTGATTATTTACTTACTCAAATACGCTGTCAAACAGACAGGCAGGTAGCCTAGTGGTTAGAGCGTTGGGCCAGTTACCGAAAGTGGATCGAATCCCCGACCTGACAAGGTATAAATCTGTCGTTCTGCCCCTGAACAAGGCAGTTAAAACCTGTTGAGGACAGACGGAACGCCTCACCAATATCCAATGGTAGAGCGTGGCGCGAAATACAAAAAAAATAAAAAATGCTATAACTTAAATTTCTCAAACATGACTATTTTACACCATTTGAAAGATAAGACTCGATAATCCAACCACATTGTCCGATTTCAAAAAGGCTTTACAGCGAAAGCAAAACATTAGATTATGTTAGGAGAGTACCCAGCCAAAAATAATCACACAGCCATTTTCAAAGCAAGCATATGTCACAAAAACCCAAAACACAGCTAAATGCAGCACTAACCTTTGATGATCTTCATCAGATGACACTCCTAGGACATTGTTATACAATACATGCATGTTTTGTTCAATCAAGTTCATATTTATATCAAAAAACAGCTTTTTACATTAGCATGTGATGTTCAGAACTAGCATTCCCACCCAAAACTTCCGGTGAATTTACTAAATTACTCATAAACGTTGACAAAATACATAACAATTATTTTAAGAATTATAGATACAGAACTCCTTTATGCAATCGCTATGTCAGATTTTAAAATGGCTTTTCGGCGAAAGCACATTTTGCAATATTCTGAGTACATAGCTCAGCCATCACAGGCTAGCCATTCAGACACCCGCCAACTTCGGGGCTCACTAAACTCAGAATTACTAATAGAAAAATGGTATTACCTTTGCTGTTCTTCGTCAGAATGCACTCCCAGGACTGCTACTTCCACAACAAATGTTGTTTTTGTTCCAAATAATCCATAGTTACAGTGGGGGAAAAAAGTATTTAGTCAGCCACCAATTGTGCAAGTTCTCCCACTTAAAAAGATGAGAGAGGCCTGTAATGTTCATCATAAGTACACTTCAACTATGACAGACAAAATGAGGGAAAAAAATCCAGAAAATCACATTGTAGGATTTTTTATGAATTTATTTGCAAATTATGGTGGAAAATAAGTATTTGGTCACCTACAAGCAAGCAAGATTTCTGGCTCTCACAGACCTGTAACTTCTTTAAGAGGCTCCTCTGTCCTCCTCTCGTTACCTGTATTAATGGCACCTGTTTGAAGTTGTTATCAGTATAAAAGACACCTGTCCACAACCTCAAACAGTCACACTCCAAACTCCACTATGGCCAAGACCAAAGAGCTGTCAAAGGACACCAGAAACAAAATTGTAGACCTGCACCAGGCTAGAAAGACTGAATCTGCAATAGGTAAGCAGCTTGGTTTGAAGAAATCAACTGTGGGAGCAATTATTAGGAAATGGAAGACATACAAGACCACTGATAATCTCCCTCGATCTGGGGCTCCACGCAAGATCTCACCCCGTGGGGTCAAAATGATCACAAGAACGGTGAGCAAAAATCCCAGAAGCACACAGAGGGACCTAGTGAATGACCTGCAGAGAGTTGGGACCAAAGTAACAAAGCCTACCATCAGTAACACACTACGCCGCCAGGGACTCAAATCCTGCAGTGCCAGACGTGTCCCCCTGCTTAAGCCAGTACATGTCCAGGCCTGTCTGAAATTTGCTAGAGAGCATTTGGATGATCCAGAAGAGGATTGGGAGAATGTCATATGGTCAGATGAAACCAAAATATAACTTTGGTAAAAACTCAACTCGTCGTGTTTGGAGGACAAAGAATGCTGAGTTGCATCCAAAGAACACCATACCTACTGTGAAGCATGGGGGTGGAAACATCATGCTTTGGGGCTGTTTTTCTGCAAAGGGACCAGGACAACTGATCCGTGTAAAGGAAAGAATGAATGGGGCCATGTATCGAGAGATTTTGAGTGAAAACCTCCTTCCATCAGCAAGGGCATTGAAGATGAAACGTGGCTGGGTCTTTCAGCATGACAATGATCCCAAACACACCGCCCGGGCAACGAAGGAGTGGCTTCGTAAGAAGCATTTCAAGGTCCTGGAGTGGCCTGGCCAGTCTCCAGATCTCAACCCCGTAGAAAATCTTTGGAGGGAGTTGAAAGTCCGTGTTGCCCAGCGACAGCCCCAAAACATCACTGCTCTAGAGGAGATCTGCATGGAGGAATGGGCCAAAATACCAGCAACAGTGTGTGAAAACCTTGTGAAGACTTACAGAAAACGTTTGACCTGTGTCATTGCCAACAAAGGGTATATAACAAAGTATTGAGAAACTTTTGTTATTGACCAAATACTTATTTTCCACCATAATTTGCAAATAAATTCATAAAAAATCCTACAATGTGATTTTCTGGATTTTTTTTTCTTCTCATTTTGTCTATCATAGTTGAAGTGTACCTATGATGAAAATTACAGGCCTCTCATCTTTTTAAGTGGGAGAACTTGCACAATTGGTGGCTGACTAAATACTTTTTTCCCCCACTGTATGTCCAAATACCCCCGTTTTGTTCGTGCATTCAGGTCACTATCCAAAGGGTAACGCGTGAGCGCATTTCCAGACAAAGAAATTCAAAATGTTCCATTACCGTACTTAGAAGCATGTCAAACGCTGTGTAAAATCAATTTTTATGCTATTTTTCTCGTAAAATAGCGATAATATTGCAACCGGACAATGTTGTATTCATTCAAAGAGAAAAATAAAAAATGGCATGATCTCGTGAACGCGCATCTCCAATCTTTCTGTCACCAGGCAGTCCACTGACAAACTGTGCTCCTGTTATCTGCCCAGAGACAGGAGACGCCTCAATCTGGTTTCTGAAGGCTTTAGAGAGCCAATGGAAGCCTTAGAAAGTGTCACGTAACAGCTCAGATACTGTAGTTTCGATAGATATGCAACAGAAGGACTACAAATTCGCAGATAGGCCACTTCCTGCTTGGAATCTTCTCAGGTTTTTGCCTGCCATATGAGTTCTGTTATACTCACAGACACCATTCAAACAGTTTTAGAAACGTTGGAGTGTTTTCTATCCAAATCTACTAATTATATGCATATTCTAGTTTCTGGGCAAGAGTAGCAACCAGATTAAATCGGGCACGTTTTTTTTCTCATCCGGCCGTGAAAATACTGCCCCCTATCCACAACAGGCTTTAACCCACTGTTCCTAGACCGTCACTTTAAATAAGAATTTGTTCTTAACTGACTTGCCTAGTTAAATAAATAAAAAACAATAAGGCCTACTCTCACCTCATGGCTTAGGGCAGAATTATGTTCAACGAGCAACCCACAGAGCACCCTCTGGAGAAAAAAAAAACGACTGCAAATTAGCAGACGTATTTGTTATTTCAATGTATATAATATCGCCGCTTTATCTGTGGAATAAAGACCGATGCAAATGTTTTTGTGAAAGGCTATCGGACAATAATATTGATTTATCAGTCGACTGATTTATCGGTCAGACTCTACAAAGAAGAGCACTACCTATTGCAATTTTCTTTACCATTCTGCTCACACTCCTCAGCTCTGCAGCAATAACAAAGGTGGTGGGGCGGCAGTGGCATTGTTTCCGCACACTGCAGATTCCATCTTTAATGCTCTACTGCCTTATTTGTATTGCACTGTTACCACTTATTGCCTTATGTTATTGTTTTGAGTTCATGTTTCACTGCACTGTTGAGAGAGAGCTCACAAATAAAGCATTTCATTGCATTTTAAAAACAAGAAAATTGTACCTTCTGGTTTGCTTAATATAAGAATTTGAAATGATTTATACTTAAGTATATTTTATCAATTAATTTTACTTTTGATACTTAAGTATATTTTAAAACCAAATACTTTTACTCAAGTAGTATATTACTGGGTGACTTTTACTTGAGTAACTTTCTATCTATACTTTTACTCAAGTATGACAATTGGGTGCTTTTCACACCACTGCCATTTACACCCCAATGTGTCCTGTGTATCTAACAAATACACTTTGATTTGATATTGTTGATTCTCACACTAACGAAAGCTAACTAATTTCTCCTTCCATTTCAGTTGTCCATCTTGGTCCATCCAGACAAGAACCAGGATGATCCAGACAGAGCACAACTAGCCTTTGAAGGTAGAAATATGATTGCTGTCACAGTATGTCTACATCAGTTAGCCGAATACATTCAAAGAGTTCTTAACAACCCCAATCCCACTGTATTTCTAGCTGTGGACAAGGCATACAAAAACTTGCTGGACCCAGAACAGAAGAAGAGGGCAGTTGATGTGATCCAAGCAGGAAGGGAATATGTTGAGCATAATGTGAGTAACTAACCACCTGTCCCTCTGTTCACACGTCTCATAGGTACAGTAGCTTCCCAAATGGAACCCTGTTCCCTATATTGTCCACTACTTTTGACCATGACCCATAGGGTTCTGGTCAAAAGTACTGCACTATAAAGGGAATAGGGTGCCATTTTGGACACAGATTTACTGTACAATTGTGTTAATACTAGTGATGCCATTATTACAGTTGAGTTCATGTATTGCCACAGCATATGACACTTCAACTGCATCTTTTTTTATTGCAACAGATGAAAGAGAAGAAGAAACAGCTGAAGAAGGATGGGAAGCCTCAATTCTTGGAGGAGGATGACCCAGAAATGGTATTGACAAGTGGTTAAATATAACTTGGAACAGATGTAAGGCTGTTTTTGAGATTGGGCTTATTGTTATTTTACTAAGGGAACCACTCTTCTCTTGATCGTCAGTTCAGACAGGCGGTGTACAAGCAGACTATGAAGCTGTTTGCAGAGCTTGAAATCAAGAGGAAGGAGCGGGAAGCCAAGGACATGCATGAAAGGTAATGGTGCCATTTCAGTCAACTTGCCATAGATTTTGAAGCCGATTTTTAAATCCAAACTTTAACTAGGCCACTTGGTAACATTCAGCGTTGTCTTGGTAAGCGCCTCCAGTGTATATCTGGCCTTGTGTTTTAGGCTATTGTCCTGCTGAAAGGTGAATTTGTCTCCTAGTGTCTGTTGGAAAGCAGACTGAACCAGATTTTCCTCTAGAAAACATCTATTCCGGTTATTTTTATCCAAAAAAACCTCCCTAGTCCTTGCCGATGACAAGCATACGTGCAGCCGCCACCATGCTTCAAAATGTGAAGTGGTACTCAGTGGTGTTGGATTTGCCCCAAACATAACACTTTGTATTCAGAACATAAAGTAATTATTTTTGCAGTTTTACTTTAGTGCCTTGTTGCAAACAGGATGCATGTTTTGGGATATTTTTATTCTGTTCAAGCTTCCTTTTCACTTAGTATTATGGAGTGACTACAATGTTGTTGATCCATCCACAGTTTTTGCCTATCACAGCCATTAAACTCTAACGGTTTTAAAGTCACCATTGGCCTCATGGTGAAATCCCTGAGCGGTTTTCTTCCTCTACGGCAACTGAGTTAGGAAGGATGCCTATATATTTGTAGTGACTGGGTGTATTGATACACCACCCAAAGTGTAATAACTTCACCATGCTCAAAGGGATTTTCAATGTCTACTTTTATTTTAGCCATCTACAAATAGGTACCCTTTGCGAGGCATTGGAAAACATTCCTGGTCTTTGTGGTTGAGTCTGTGTTTGAAATTCGCTGCTCGAGTGAGGGACCTTAGAATTATCTGTATGTGTGGGGTAGTCATTTACATTTTATGTTAAACAACATTTAGGCTTGCCATAACAAAGGGGTTGAATACTTATTGACTCAACACATTTCAGCTTTACCATTTTATATTTACTTGGCTCATCGTGCTCTAGCGACTCCTTGTGGCGGGCCGGGCTTCTGCAGGCTGACTACGGTAGTCAGTTGAACAATGTTTCCTCCAACACATTGGTGTGGCTGGATTCTGGGTTAAGCAGGCGGGTGTTAATAAGCACGGTTTGGCGGGTCATGTTTAGGATGCTTGACGTTCGCCTCCTGATCCCATTGGGGACTTGCAGCGATGAGATGATTTGAAATTGGGGAGGAAAACAATAATGCATAATGACAAAGAGAAAATAGGTTTTTAGAAATGTTTGCAAATTTATTTTTAAAAAATAAAGACGGAAGCCACTCCTCAATAAAACGCACAACCCGCTTGGAGTTTGCCAAAAGGCACCTAAAGGACTTTCAGACCATGAGAAACAAGATTCTCTGGTCTGATGAAACCAAGATTGAACTCTGTCCTGAATGCCAAGTGTCACATCTGGAGGAAACCTGGCACCATCCCTACGGTGAAGCATGTTGGTGGCAGCATCATGCTGTGGGGATGTTTTTCAGCAGCAGGGACTGGGAGACTAGTCAGGATTGAGGGAAAGATGAACGGAGCAAAGTACAGAGAGATCCTTGATGAAAACCTGCTCCAGAGCGCTTAGGACCTCAGACTGGGATGAAGGTTCACCCTCCAACAGGACAATGACCCTAAGCACACAGCCAGGACAACGCTGGAGTGTCTTTGGGACAAGTCTCTGAAAGTTCGTCCTTGAGTTGGCCAGCCAGAGCCCAGACTTCAACCTAATCGAACATCTCTGGAAAGACCTGAAAATAGCTGTGCAGTGACGCTCCCCATCCAACCTGACAGAGCTTGAGAGGATTTGCAGAGGGAAAAAAAAAATGGGAGAAACTCCCAAATATAGGTGTGCCAAGCTTGTAGTGTCATACTCAAGCATGTATTTGCTGCCAAAGGTGCTTCAATAAAGTACTGAGTAAAGGCTCTGAAAACTTATGTAAATGTAATATTTCTGTTTTTTTATGTTAAATATATTTGCAAACATTTCTTAACCTGTTTTTGCTTTGTTATGGGGTACTGTGTGTAGATTTACATAATTTGTTTTGGAATAAGGCTGTAACAAAATGTGGAAAAAGTCAAGGGGTCAGAATATTTTCCGAATGCACTGTACATAGCCCTCAATGTCTTTGGTCATCTTTTTGTGTCCTTAAGGAGGGAATACCATGGAATTCAATGTTTCATGTTTTCCTTTTCAGGAAAAGGGCAAGAGAGGAAGAGATTGAGACGGCAGAGAAAGCTAAGCGAGAGAGGGAATGGCAGAAAAACTTTGAGGTATGTTTAAAAAAGGTTGTAAATACATTTTAGTAATTTTTGGGGGGTAATGTTTTGAGCAGAACTTTGATCATCACCCAAAATAAGCTGGGATGAGGAGAGACTGAGTACCTACTGTTGAATAACTAGCTCTTCAGTTGTTTTAACTGAGATTCAGGGGTATGGTGTTGCCACGAGCAGCAGGGTGAACTGCAGATAGTCGTAGTTGTTTCAGAAGTCATCCCTGATGTTGCTGTTTACTTCGTACATCGCTGACTCTACCTTATATTTTCACAAGGAAACAAGGGATGGGCGAGTGGACAGTTGGAGGAGTTTCCAGGCAGGCAAAAGCAAGGCAAAAAAAGAGAAGAAACCCCGGTCCTTCCTGAAGCCTCCTAAAGTCAAGATGGAGCAGAGAGAGTGACGTCTGTTGAGATGTGAGGTTTAAGGATACTACCTAAAGGCTACATCCCGATTCTCCACCCTTTTCCAGAAGTGTGTGCTTGCACACTCCACGTGATGTTTAAAAGCATATGAGTGGTGTGTAAGCATTGGCTGGAGGGAGTTTCCACCATTGTAAAAATTCCACCATAGCAAGTGTACACTTCGAGAGAGGTGGGCGAGACTCAGCCCAACATTCTTACTTACACTTGACAGTGCATCCACCCTCCTGAGAAATGTAGTTTTTGTGCTTGTTTTTTTTTTTTTTTTATGTACATAATTGTGATCTGCAACCTCCATGGGACCATCACACTTACTGTCCTCAATCAAAGTAGAAAAGATGACAGGAAATCTTCCATTTCTGTAACTACCTTAGTTTGACTGGACTTTTTGTGCTGTATTTCTTTTATTTTATTTTTTTTTACCTTTAAATAAAAGCTTGTTTGTAACAAGCCAATTTTGTGGTCTACCAAGTATTGACTCCGAAACAAGGCAATCTAGTTGAGGGTAGAATAATGAAATCCTTAGCTAACGACTGCCTTGTATTTGTGTTCGTCAATAGGTACAAGATGCTATAACATGTTATTAAGGAATTTTCCCCTTACTGTGAAACACAAGGAGAATATCCAGCCACTCTTGGAGGACAATGGGAGTAGTTTACTCCTCTATTCAGGCACCGTGGTTGTAAAGTGAGGAAGAGAGTATCCCCACATCTCAAGTATCCTGCCATCCAGATTATTTTTTTTTCCCTTTGCAAGTAAATAAGAATTTGTTCTTTGGCGGCCCAGGAACAGTGGGTTAACTGCCTTGTTCAGGGGCAGAACGACAGATTTTTACCTTGTCAGCTCGGGGATTCGATCTTGCAACCTTTCGGTTACTAGTCCAACACTCTAACCACAGGGCTACCTGCAGCCCCGACGATCTGCTCATCACAGTTTCAAACCCACAGTGGGTTGGGATTCTACTACAAAGGTAGCGTCCCAATTGGCATCCTATTCCATATATAATGCACTACTTTTGACCAGAGCCATATGGGTCCTGGGGGAAAGAAGTGCACTAAAAAGCAAATGGGGTGTCATTTGGGACAGAGACACAAATCCACTCCTATTCCCATGATGATAGCCCCTCTGATTTTGTTTTCTCCAATACATTAAAATATGTTACCCCAACTGACCATTGGTCGTGATCCTATACCTATCATCTAACCGCTAGTAGTGTTCTTTAATTAGCAGTAGCATTGTGCATCCATTCTGTTTTCATATCAAATGTTTAATTGCAGCAGTGTTTCACTCAATCTACAGTACCAGGGAAAGTCGAAGCCTAGTCTGTGAGAGCTGTTTTTCTGTCAGTTGAACTGTAATCGTTACACTATAACAATAAAAATGTCCAAGATATTCTTAGGAGATAGTCAGGTCGTCTGAGTGTGATCAAAGCAAAGACATTTGTCAGTTTGTTCTTGCCTGTAAGTGAAGCATGATGAGCCCAAGTTTAGTCTTGTTCAACATTATGTCTTTAATAATTATTAATTGAAAATACATTCAATTGCTCATTTGTCAAAGACCACTAGACTAAATTGTGACCGAGCAAAAAATTATACAAACGTATATTTACTTGAAGTGCGTAAGTTGTAAATCAATTCAATGACAACTATCAAGTGTGCACATATAGGATACAACATGAGGATATTAAACACATGGCAATACAGATAGAAATGACTACCAGCATTAAAGTGTTCTCTTCGGCTACAGAGGCATAAAGGACATCCGCAAGGTCGGAGTTTGCCCCCCCCCCCCCCACCCTTAAAATATAACGTAGTCTATTGTGTTAGCCAGACAGCCACTCATAAAGTATAGACTACCGATTGTTGTCCGTGGTGCTTAAATTGCGACATGTCTATGCTGCTGCATGCCAATCGAGTCGATGTTCGGCTTTCTGTGGTGCCAGGGAATGTATAGGTTTGCTTTAGCTTATGGATAAATGTTTATTGGCAGACCTATTTGGTCATAATGTTCTCATTTTAAGCCTAACATTTCTCAAAGCTATACAAGGTGTAGCAAACCTGCCATTTTGTGACTGCTGGCTGGTTATTCAGTAATTAAAACTTGGGTGTTCAAACATTGCCGATTGTAAATAAAATGTTCGATGCAACAGCATACTAATCAGCTACCAATAATGTTTTAGAATATACAACTTTCCTGTATAGGCTAGGTGAACCTGCATCACGAGCCGTCCTTGCGCTGTAGTGCTGAGCGATTAACCAAAATGCCAGTTATTTTTGTTTTTAAACAACTAATTGACTAATGTCGGTTAAATTATTTGAATTCCATTTCGTTAAAGTTTTTTTCTGTGAGCTCAATGCGCACATAGCTCCGTTTCTCTACAGACAAATCAGATCCAGCCTGAACTGTGTGATGTAGTTTCCAACAGGCCAATATTCTACATAGTTTAGGGCATAAAACGCAGAAATTAACTACAATGATCATAATTCATTGCGTATCTACTTGTCCGATCTGTTTCTTTTACGCTTGCTACAGAAGAGAGAATGCCGATGGTGAGGTGATAAAGAGAGCAGCTGTTGCTTCACAAGGTATCTCTACCTGAAAATGCATGATCTAAGTGGTTAATAGTTGGTATATTCAGCAGTCAAAAGTATGCCTCATGTACTTTGAAGAACTACAAAATTGTGATTTTGTCACACAGCATAGGCAGCAGCTCTTTAGCGATGAGATGACTTGGAACGAAATAGTCATCAAATGTAATCTACACAGTTGAAATATTGTTAATAAATTATTAAGTGATAAGCAGTAATGGGCAGTCACTATCATCATTGGACTTTTAATAATTGTGTTATTCTGTGTTGTTATAGCATTCAACCCACATAATGCATAGTGCATTTCATGTTTTTAAACAATTATCAAAAACGAAATTGAAAACCATGATTGTTTTTTTTAATAATCAAACAGACTTCAAAAAGCACTAATCGCTCAGCACTATTGCACTCTCTCCTAACCTGGATAGAAAGCTGTGTGTCCATCCTCAAGTCATTAGATGATCAGTCCCTACACCCATAGGGCACTGCGTTCATCCACCTCTGGCCTGCTGGGCCCCCTACCTCTGCGGAAGCACAGTTCCCGCTCAGCCCAGTCAAAACTGTTCGCTGCTCTGGCACCCCAATGGTGGAACAAGCTCCCTCACGACGCCAGGACAGCAGAGTCAATCACCGCCTTCCGGAGACACCTGAAACCCCACCTCTTTAAGGAATACCTAGGATAGGATAAAGTAATCCTTCTAACCCTCCCCCCCCCAAAAAAGATGTAGATGTACTATTGTAAAGTGGTTGTTCCACTGGATATCATAAGGTGAATGCACCAATTTGTAAGTTGCTCTGGATAAGAGCGTCTGCTAAATGTAAATATAATTAGAGCCCCCCCAGGCACTTGTCCTCTCCCGCCTGGACTACTGCAACTCGCTGTTGGCTTGGCTCCCCGCCTGTGCCATCAAACCCCTGCAATTTATCCAGAAAGCAGCAGCCCGCCTGGTTTTCAACCTTCCCAAGTTCTCTCATGTCATCCCACTACAAGACCATGGTGCTTACCAATGGAACAGCAAGCGGATCTGCCCCTCCCTACTTTCCAGCTATGCTCAAACCCCACACCCAAACCCAAGCACTCCTCAGGTCTCTTGGCCAGCTCCCACTCAGCCCAATCCAAGCTCTTCTCTGGCACCCCAATGTTAGAACCAGCTTCCCCCTGAAGCTAGGCCTTCAGAGTCCCTGCCCATCTTCCGAAAACAGCTGACAATGTTATATATAAAAGGACTGTTGATATTGCAACCCCACAACTCAAACACCGGTTTACCAGTAGGAACGAAATCTCAAACCTTTTTTTTGTTCAAACCCTCACAAACTGTTGTCCGTTAAAGATGATTACTAAAAATGATTGAATCAGACAATTTATTGGCTATTCAGAATCTAGACGACGTGCTCTATCCATTGTTCTATCTGTGGTAGCATTAGTGCCTCAGCTGCTGTTGGTGGCTCATCATCATCATCAGTAGCCTACAACCGGCTAGCACTAGCAGCAGCACAGCGGTCGCTAATGTCGAACCAGAGCGAGAGCTCGGGGGGAGGAAGATGCAAATCATGCAAATTCGGATTCAGAGCCTGATTCACCCCAGCCCTTGCTCTTCCAGAGTCACAAAGATATCAGCATGTGGACCTACTGCGTGAGTGTGTAAGTGATGATGCCGCATTGTGGCATGAGGTGCTGTCTAACAGAGGTGTGATCTTGTCAAAAAGGGCCCAAAACAGATCAGAGATATTGTATTCCCTCAAATTTAGTAGCGACAACTACGAAAAATTACACGGACAATGCTTGTGTATTCAAGTAGAGGTGATACTGCTTTTTGTTGTTGCAATTTTGTAGATTTTTTTGTTGACTAATTTGAGCAGTGGGGGTTTTCGTTACTGGGAGAAAAAAAAATCGGCACCAATCTATAAGAGGTTAAAACTACATGAGCGTTGTAAGCCAACTGAGCATTTGCAAAATATGGAGAGTTGGCGCCACCTTGCGGAAAGATTCAAAACAGGCACAATCATTGACGTAAATCAACCAGACTGGCGGCGAGGTGGATCGCATTCTGACAAAGCCCCTGCAAAGAAGTTCTGGCCTGGTTGCTCTGGGTGTTGCCTACTTCAAAGGCATTTGGGCTGGGGTTCAAGACCTCATTTCATCTCCTGAAGTTGTTTTCAAGCTTCATCTATTGGCTCTTACACGTACGTACTTGCGTGTATATATAGATCAATAACTCAGTTCTGTCAAATTAGAGGGATGGAGACACTCACTTGCATTTCCATGATGTTCCAGGACCATTAGTCAGTGAAATTGGGAATCAACTCAGAACGGGGCCACACAGTTAATTTGCTCTCACAACCTGGTATAAAAAGTTGTAAATACGTCTTACTGTTCATTAAAAAAAAAATCTAATTGATCTGATCTCTCCCCTTCTCCCTGCAGGATGATGTTTGTGGTCTTCCCTGATGACATCACTGCCAACATGACCCTGGTGGAGGAGAGCCTGATGGCCGAGTTTGTCCAGGACCGTTCAGTTTCTGCACTTGGCCGACGCACTGCCTTCCAAGAGTTCAGCTACTCCACTGGCCTGCTGCCTGCTTACTGACCAGGGTGAGTACTCATTCATCCCACCTCATCCTGTCTTTGACTTGTCTCTCTCCTCCACTCCCCATCTCTTCTCAACCCTTAGGACCAACAAAACTCAACTTTAGGAGTAAAGTAAAATAACTATTAGAAAAAATAAAATGTGTAAGGATGTGTAAGTTCTTGTGGACTATGTTGTGTCTTCTACAGTCTGATGGCAGGAGTGCATCTATTTCTTTATTTTACATTTTAGTCATTTAACAGACTCTCTTATCCTGAGCCACTAACAGGAGCCATTAGGGTTAAGTGCCTTACTCAAGGGCAAAACCTTTCTTTTAACATGTCACCTAGTCAGTTCAGGGATTCAAACCAGCAACCTTTTGGTTACTGGCCCAACACTCTTTACTGCTAGGCTACTTCCCACCCTCTTTCTGTATCTCTCTCTCAACTTTAGAGTAAAGTAACGATAATAAAAAAAAATGTCTATCTATATAAGGGGTGAATATCAGAAGTGGAGGGAATAATCTCAGTTTCTAACCTGTCAAGTACCTTCTGCCCTCTCTTTCTCTTCAGGTCTATCTTGATAGGTTGCAGGACACAGACCAGTGTTCTGCAAAGCTCAGCAGCCTCAATCACAAGTTGGCACACACACACACACACAAACCAGCACTTAGGAGGATCCTAAGAGGAGACCTTTCAATAAATATCATATGTAGAAATATTAATCTAATAAATAAAAGGAATAAAAAAATAATAGCATTAGTCAGTCTCTTATCTATTTTCCTTCCTCGTCTTCCATGTGGTGATGCAAATAGCTTTACTAGTGAAGGGAATCTCAAATCTTTTCAGTCTGCGTTTTCAATATCCTTCTCTGGTTCAGACTGGTCTCTGCCTGGGGCCTCCAAATCACTAAGTCCGCCCCTGATGAGAGGCTCAACTAAAGATGTTGCAGAACTGCTGTATTTGAAGCACTCACACCCTTCTGCCCAGTTTCCCTGACGTTTCTATGGCAATCAAGCCATTTTTACCATCCCTGTAACTGTTGCTTCTGCGGTAAGATCGTTTGTATAAACTAAAACTCAAAGAACTATGTAAAAAGCCTTGACCACGGCATTTGTTCACGATATCCCCATATACTTTCAGTCAGTTGAATTTGTAGAAACTGATAATGTAATAACTGCCTATAATGCAATAGCTGCTAATCTAATAACTGGCTATAATGTAATAGCTACTAATAATGTAATAACTTTTGCATTTGATAATGAAATAACTGCCAATAATGTAATAGCTGCTAATGTAAAAACTTTTGCATTTATAATGTAATAAATGCTGATAATGTAATAACTTGCCAATCATGTAATTAATATGCTGAACGCATAACGTTTTTGCACATGAAGTTGAATTAAATAATTACATTATGCATTGACTTTTACATTTTATATCATGGCATTGTTGAGTACTGATTGGCTTTAAGGGCATTCAAGAGCGTGCACTACTTAAGCGATAATGCCCGAGAAGCCAGAGGATATAGTGGCATGGGTGTTGTTAGGCCCGAGACGAAGTCACTTTTTACAATGGGTTACCAACATTCAAATAATGATTGATTAATGTATTCATACTATTTCATCCTTCCACGAGATATAGTCTGACACAAATCTGAAGGTTGCTACCAAGCCGGCTGATCATTCGTTCTATCGGTTCGGTTGCCAGACCCACTCGTTGTCTTTTTGTTCTGCATCTATGGACGCGATCGTCCCAGTCATTCGTTCTAGATGTTCCTTTGTATACTGGCTGGCAACGTTTCTAATACCTTGTTTACTAGCTAGCCAACCACAGCTAATTTACATTCATGTCAAACAGTGCAGCCAGAATAAAAGCAAAGTAGCTGCATTTGCGTTCGTTTAATCTGTTTTCCAGGGACATTTATATGGATACATCCATAACAATGAGCTAATGATGCGCAATTTTGTCTGGCATAGAACATGTGCTCTCTCGTCAGGACACTGTTGTTCAGATGAGCTAGCCAACAACACAGCTAGCACAATCACTACAAACGGAAGATGGAAAGACTGCAAACAAGCTGCATTTAGATTAGTTTGACCTGTTTTCGATTGACATATCTTTGCATATATCCATAAAAATGATGCCAGCTGATTCATGATTTCGACTGGCTGAGAAAAGCTGTCTGACACGTTCATTACTATGGGACAGCTAGAGATCGAGTTTCAATATTGAAAATGTCGGAGAGACAGACAGCAAAGTTTATACAAATCTCCGCTGTTGAAAACCAAATGCTAGTCGAAAAGAAATGGGAGTTAATGTCTAAATGCATTTTATAGTGAAGGTCAAGTTTATAAATTGCCTGGCTGGGCTGATGAGACAGTGGATTGCGGAGATGGAACAGAGTAAATAGGCATTTTAACTTCACACCGGCTGAATGCGGTTTTAACCAATCAGCATCCCGGATTAGACCCACTCATTGTATAATTTCCTATAACGCATGGTATATTTCCATGGTAGAATTCAATGGCTATGGTTACTTTTTACATGTTTTGTTCGAGCTGCTTTTGAAAGCAAAAGTCGAATTGAAAACAGTATTGGTATTGTTGAACTCGATTTTCATAAAGGGAAGCTAGGACTGATGGTTTGGTTAGCTAAACTAGCAAGTCTGTTTGGTTACCACAGCAACTACTGTAGCTGTCTAGTAAACTTGCTAGCTACTTCAGTGGATGTTGAACACAATTCTATAAGCAAATTAACATTTCTAGTGGTTAAATTACAGCCATTGGTATAAGAGGCATAATCAACTCGACTCCATGCGTTCTCTGGAAAATAGTGCTACGCCGTGGAATGTCAGTTCCTCTCCGCTAGCGACACGTGTCGTGGAACACATCTTCCAAGGCGTTCATTATTTCCATAAAACCCATTTGCCCTTAGAACAGCCTCAATTCGTCAGGGCATGGACTCTACAAGGTGTCGAAAGCGTTCCACAGGGATGCTGGCCCATGTTGACTCCAATGCTTCCCACAGTTGTATCAAGTTGACTGGATGTCCGTTTTTTGGGTGGAGGACCATTCTTGATACACACAGGAAACTGTTGAGTGTGAAAATCCCAGCACTGTAGCAGTTCTTGACACAAACCGGTGCACCTGGCACCTACTATCAAACCCTGTTCAAAGGCACTTAAATGTCTTGCCCATTCACTCTGAATGGTACACATACTGTACAAATCCATGTATCAAATTCTTAATTTACGATGACGGCCTACCCGGCCAAACTAACCTGGACGACGCTGGGCCCATTGTGCGCCACCCTGAGATGCAGTGCCTTAGACCGCTGCACCACTTGGGAGCCAAGAACAGGTGTTCTTAATGTTTTCTATACAGTGTATAGATAAAAAGATATCCCCTGATATTGACCCTTTTCTCACAGTGACCCACTCTACACAGCTGCCTCCAGAACAATATTTAGTTACCAAGATGTCACTAAGGACCATGTCAGGACCTTTTTAGGACATTCTTAGGAATTTCATTTTACTAGCCATTAGGATGTTGCGTTATGTCCCAATGGAATGTTCGGGGGACCTTTTTCTAGTTTCAGGACATCACCGAGGACCATGTCAGAACATTCTCAGAACTTTCATTTTACTAGTCATTAAGATGTTTGCATGATGGTCCCAAGGGAACGTCCCTGCTAACAAAATAAATTGTCATTAGGATGTCCCCGGAACATCACAAAATGGTTTCCTAAAGTGGTCAGGACGTTATGTCATTGTCCCCTGGATGTTTTTAACTAGTTCCCGGTTTGTCCCAGGGACTTCCCGAGGACGTTTTAGGGAAGTTCTTGAGACCTTGTGTCATGGTCCCACGGATGTTTTTGTCTAGTACTTAGTTTGTTCCGGGGACATCACCTGACTCATTTTTCTTTTCAGGGATATATATATCTATTAAAAAACATTGCATATTAGTTGAGATTTTAGTAGTAGATACCCCCACAAAAAAAAAAAAAAAAAATGCATGCACACACGCTCACTCTCTCCCTCATTTACACAGACAGATTCACCAACTCACTGACTGACTGGGGTCTGTATTGATGGGTCAATTGTGTCATTTGAAAGTCTTGATATTACTGTTAAAGTCAGGTTTAAAGCTAGGATTCAGAAATGTGGTTTGGTGTGTACACAACTATTACTGAAGCACAAAAATAAAAATTGAGTGAATATTACATTATTGGTTAAAGTTACACTATTCATAATGTAATAATCAACACAATGTAATAATTGTAATGTAATAATTATTACATTGTGCGCAAAAACCTTGTTATGCGTTCAGCATATTTATTACATTATCGGCATTTATTACATTATGAATGCAAAAGTTATTACATTAGCAGCTAGTATATTATTGGCAGTCATTACATTATCAGTTGCTACAAGGCCTGAGGCACTTTTTTCCGTCACACTTCTGAAGCCCAAGAAACAAACACTTAGCTTCTTAATACATATGGAAATTGAAAAGGTTTATGATTGACTTGAGGGTTACTGTAAAAATGATTTATTAAATCAAATAAAAATAGACATTGATGACAGGCGCATGGGCCCCCAGAGCTTGTGGTGTCTGATATGCTAGTGCACTTACTCCCATCATCTTTAAACAAACTGAAAAGGTAGACTCAGCAAAATGACGTTGCCACAAGCAGCACCGCAGATATTGGGATATAGGGAGATGCAAGATGACGCTCTCACACAGTATTTGCACATGCGCACAGGTTCACTTCAAGCTGTTAGAAGGTCGTAACTAGTTACCACAGCCACAAAGTCATAAACCCCGACTATTCGTACAATTTCTCTTATTAAAAAGTGATTTTTAACCTTACCTACACTGCTAACCTTATGCCTAACCCAAAATTTATAAAAATGCATGATTTTTTTTCTTCTTCTTATAGACAATTTTGACTGTGGAAAACATGTAAAAAAATAAATTTCATTTTTTTTTTTATTTAACCAGGCAAGTCAGTTAAGAACAAATTCTTATTTACAATGACGGCCTACACCGGCCAAATCCTAACCCGGACAACACTGGGCCAATTGTGCGCCGCCCTATGGGACTCCCAATCACGGCCGGTTGTGATACAGCCCAGAATCAAACCAGGGTCTGTAGTGATGCCTCTAGCACTGAGATGCAGTGCCTTAGACCGCTGCACCACTCAGGAGCCCAACGTGGTAGGTACGGGACCAAACAGCCTTGCGCTTAGTTGTTCTGGAAATTTACCCACTATTCTGTATCTACATCATATTGTTGAGTCTACCTTTAAAACTTTGGCTTCATTGTGATTTCTCATCACCACACAAGACCTGTTGTTTTTCCCGTAGTTCAGTCTTCTCAGAATGTCTCAAGGGAAAGTGTAGGTAACCTCGTCCCCAGTCTCAATTGTTATCCCATACACATGTCAACAGAGAGAGCCATCTGAAGGACGAGATTAAAGTGTTAGAGGATATGTTGCCTCGGCCCAGGCTTTCATGTACATGAGCGAAGCCTAGGCCAGGTTATACGAGTCAAGTCTTTTGTCTCACATTACTTTACACTGGTCCCCGCCTGAGGCCATAGAGCTCTGGGTGCCTCCCGTCACATTCAGACTGAGCCCCTGGAAGGCACCAAACAGCGAATCATCCTTCGCAGATTTCTGGTTCCTCTTGGCATTTGTCTTACTCTACATGAAGATAGAAAAAAAAGAAAAGGGTCAATTATGCCTTTTGTAAGTCTAAAATCCTGGCCGACAGTACCCGTGTAATCCCTTCATATAAACGAGACATATGAGGTCAGTTCAATTAGAAAAGGTCTCTTGTGATTCCTAAGTTTCACCCATTACTCCTTCAAAATTAAAATCTTCTCAGATCAGATGTCTACTGAATGAGTGACCTTCTGTTCTTATGACCAGTGACACATGACATGCACACAGACTGAATTACCTTTGGGAGGCAGTGCTGGCTCCTGAAATGCTGACTCCTCCTTCTGATGGACCTTTCTGCAACCTTCTTCTCTCTCAGTTTCCTACAGTAGCACAATACGTAAACATTAGAGATGCTTCAGTGTCATTTTGTGAGTCTCCCAAGCAGATATACCTAAAAGTTTGATACTTATCCATGTAAACTCTACGGGTCGGTTTCCCAAACACAGATTTAGCCTAGCCCTGGACTAAAAAGCACACTCAATGAAGAATCTCCATTGAAAGTGCTCTTTAGTCCAGGTTTAGGCTTAATTTCCTTCCGGGAAACTGGCCTTTAATGATTTTATATCTATTAAAAACAAATGGCCAACCATCCCTACCTTTCTCTCTGAATGTCAGCCTGGTATGCACTGAGCCAGGAGTCTGGTACGGCTCTTTGCTTGGCGCAAGTTTTAGCGCAAGTTTTGGCGCAAGGGACACTCTTCCTCCTGACAATGCTGTGCCTCCGGACTACAACTACGCTCTTCCGTCTGGCCCCTGTGCTCACGACTATGCTCTTCCGTCTGGCCCCTGTGCTCTTCTTGGTGCCTATTTTGTTGTCCGGTTTGGTCCCCGTCCCTGACACATAATCGCTGAACTGCTTGATGGGATCACCCAGAGACTTAAGATCCACCATAAGATCCATCTAGTTGTGTGTGTCTGTACTGCTTTGAGCACTACGGTAGTGTTTCAGTATCTCTCAGCTGACTGACTGGAGGAACTCGACTGATGGGCTGGTTTTCAGACCTGTCAACAGCAAATAAAGAATAATGATTGAGTTGGGAGTACAAAAGGAGGGAAACGACACAAAACGAAATGCATGCAGTGTCTCTGAATGCAAGTTGAACTGAACAGTCTTAGAAAGGGGCATTATCAATGACAAAGGAACCAATGTCAACTACATTATTTAGAATACAGCCAACACATACTGATAAATAATTAAACACATTATCAAAACAAAAATCTATGCAAGGCCATTTCAAGTGTGACATGCATCCTTTTCTAATTGCACATACCTGTAAATATTGTCTATTTGCAGTATCCAATAAAGTCAAGTACTCCAAATAATTCCTCACAGTGACAGCATTGTCTGAGGTTGGACTAGTGCGCATTTGTCCGGTAAAGTGGCTAGTCTCCTCTTATGGGGATTTAACAGATGACCCTCCTAGCTTCTCAGGCAGATTAGTTGAAGACGTAAGCGCTAATTATTTAATTAGAACCTATAGGGTCGCAAACAAACCAGTGTAGGAAAGAAACAAGCATGTCATGTTGATGTCACTGATGACATGGCATGACCTGTTCCCATTTCTTAAATTTGGTTAGGTTGTAATGAACTGTCAGTGTAGTATAGGCCTACGTGTTGCCAGGTGCTTTTTTGAGTTCTGATGCAATGGATGGGTAATCTGACCATAAATCATAGTGAAAGAGGGGGTAGGGAGAGAGAACCAATGGTCTGGAGGAACAGTGTTAAAAGGAATCTCTTTATTTTCAATAGAGTGGGGGGAATACTATTTTCTTTAGAATAGCTGCAATTGAAGTTAACTGATTCATTGATGCAATACCAGATCAAAATCCTATGTGGAAACATCTAACCATGACCCATCAGCCTTCTACCACTTTGTACCTGATCATGTCTATACATTGACTGATGGAAATAAACGGTGGGTAATACAAAAAAAAAAATACACAATCTCAATTATAAAACTTGGTTGCTTGGGTTATTTTTTTATTTCTATAGCTAGACGTTTAAAAGGTTAATAGTTTTGTTCATCCAGTGAACTTAACTCTCAACCTAATGTCTGCCTTGGTTGCTACATATACCCCTTCCCTTTTTCCACATTTTGTTACATTACAGACTTATTCTAAAATTGATTTACACACAATACCCAATAATGACCAAGCGAAAAAAAGTTTCTCATTTTTAGCAAAGATATATATATTTTTAAACAAATGCCTTATGTAAATAAGTACTCAGACCCGTTGCTATGAGACTCAGGTGTCTCCTGTTTCCATTGATCATCCTTGAGCTGCTTCTATAACTTGGGAGTCCACCTGTGGTAAATTCAATTGATTGGACATGATTTGGAAAGGGACACGCCTGTCTATAGAAAAGGTCCCACAGTTGACAGTGCATGTCAGAGCAAAAACCAAGCCATGACGTTGAAGGAATTGTCCGTAGAGCTCCGAGACAGGATTGTGTCGAGAAACAGATTTACGGAAGGGTATCAACAAATTTCTGCAGAATTGAAGGTCCCCAAGAACACAGAGGCCTCTATCATTCTTAAATGGAAGAGGTTTGGAACCACCAAGACTCTTCCTAGAGCTCAGCTGGCTGCCCAGCCAAACTGAGCAATCAGGGGAGAATGGCCTTGGTCAGGGAGGTGACCAAGAACCCGATGGTCACTCTGACAGAGTTCCTCTGTGGAGATGGCTGTCCTCCTGGAAGGTTCTCCCATCTCTGCAGCAATCCACCAAATCTGGCTTTTATTTTTATACATTTGCAAAATGTATTGCTTTGTCATTATGGGGTATTGTGTGTAGACTGATGGGGGGGGAATTACATTTTAGAATAAGGCTGTAGTGTAAAAAGGTCAAAGGGTCTGAATGAACTTTGTCTGCCTTAGTTTACCTACAGATTCTTGCTTTGCTAAGCTTTGCTCTAACTTTTATGGTAGCAGATGGGAGAAACAGATGGAGCGAGGGAAAGCAGGCCAGGGACAGTGAGGCAAAGAGACTAAGGTAGTAGAGAGATGACGAGTTAGTGACAGATGGAGGAGTACACCTGCCAGGCGGCTGCCACAGCGGATCCTCTTGTCCTTGGCCCGTCCCGTGGGTGAGCCTGCTATGTCAGATCTGGAAGGCAGACTTCAGAGGAGTTTCCATGGGTGAACCTCGATCTTTCCTTGCATTCTACCTATTCCTTCTCAAAAAACATTGGCGGAGGACATCTGAGGGGAGGGACCTAGGACCTCCTCTAATAAGGTTGAGGTGGGGAGAAGATCAGAATGAAGGAAAGATGAAAATTGTAGCTCTACAGACTATTTGGTTAGTAGTAGTAGAGTTGGTGGCAAAATACTATGAAATAGAGCAACAGGGGTTATTAAGGGGTTTCCTGACAGCCTGCTATATCTTATGCCAACACTAGTTTTGCCAGACACACACAGAAGTCCTAAGGGCTACAGTCACAAGATAAATCAGGGATTCAAAGACACAGTCAAGCATCTAAGACAAAAAGCCTTCGCATAACTGTGCCAGAGGCCAAAGCTGACATTAACAGCACTATAAGCCCTGGCAAAGGAGGACTTGACTTTAATTCTAAACAATCATACATATATACAGTTTTATACACTTAAATCTCATACAAAAAGTACTGTACAGGGAGATGACCAGCAGTAGCGTCTCATAATAAATACTGTAAACTGTGCTGCTGTGTGCATGTGGCATTGGGATGCCACACTTGACTACTATGACCCTGTGGGTACGTGCGCTCTCATAGACCACAAGCCTGATCCTATCAAAGTATAAAAAGGCAGTTTGCGTTGTGTGTGGGTCAGTTCCCCAGACAAGATGACCAGCTGAAAAAAACCACATCTAGGCGTGAGTACTATTATTACATTAATATGGCAGCATAATCCCTCTCCTCGAAAGCATTACGTAACAGAAATAAATATATCAATAGGAGAGGCCTACATAAACAATGTGGTGTGTCAATCACGCATTGACAAAACATGTCATCCAATTGGCTAATATTAGTCCAGATCGATGGTTTCCAAATAAATAGTGCTCTTTAAATGGAAGAACTAACCACGTTACACATTACAATGCCCATTTTCGCCAATTGTCTGACATCAAACGAAAAGGGTCACAATATTTGATTTCGTAGCGAGGGTCCCTCTTGCTCTCACTAGTGTTCCACTTAATGGACCTAGACCAGGCCGGTCCTTTTCTTTACATGCGGAAGACTGGAGCTGGGTAGTTTAAGGTTGGGCTAAAAACTCTAATCTCGTCATGTCTTCTGTTGGGAGTAGAAGCCGAGAGGACTAAGAGGACTGTCCTTTTCTGAAGTCCTTCTGGTCTTCTAGCTGCCAGCATGAGCCCCTCTCCTGGCTGTGGAGGTTGGGGCAGTATAGTAAGCAGGAGGGAACAGGTTCATGCTGTGATACGCCACCTTAAGCGGTCATATCTGTCTGCTCCACCTTAAATCCCTCTATCCTTAAGAGTCTGGAGGCCCTGGGTCACCGGCTGATGTCGCGGTTGCCCTCCCAGCTCTTCCCCCCCACCGCATCGCCTGCTGTCCCCGATTCGAAGAAAGGGTGCCTGAGGGAGTTGGCCAGAACCAGGCGCTTAGTGGGCTCGTACTCCAGCATGCTCTCAATCAGGTCAAACAGCTGATGGTGCTCCTCAGCCTCCGACAACAGGTATCTCTGAGAGAGAGACAAAGAGAGAGCGGGTATACAGAGATGTGATTAGCATAACAATGAAAATCAGGAACCGTTGATACTAGATTTGGGGTTAGGGTTCATTTAACATGTCTAAAGAGGATGATTTTAGAAATTCCTGGTTAATCCGATATGAGAGGGTGAATGAGAGGTAGCGGGCAAGGAAGATAAAGTAGCGGGGTGCTACACAAGGAGAGAAAAGGAGCTGCTCTCTTACCCGTAAGGGTTTGCAGTTCTCCCTCACGTATCTCCCAGCTGATGAGCTTTCGTCCCAGTCCAGACGGCCACGGTAAAAATATTTCTGCTTCCTGAGTTGAGAAATTGTCGCAAAGATTGAGGCGTGACATGCAGAGATAAAAACACTGAGAAGAACAGTTTGTGTGTGCGCACGTGCATGCAGGGGCAGCACCCTGGAAGAGTTGCCATGGGGTTCGATGCAAGACAATGACAAACATCACTAGAAAAAGGCCCTTTAATGTGGCATGGACCAAACTTTACTTTGATGCTCTGTGTCAACAACTAGACGCTATGGGGGTGTGTGTTGGATTGCTTTTTGACCTGCAACAAACTACACAGATGCACCTGGTCATGTGTGAGCTCTGACCTTGTCTTGCGTATCATCCTGGAGGGCACTGGCCCCAGTATTCTCTCCATCATAGCCAGATGCTCCCTGTTATCATGAGTCTGAGGGAGGGATGAACAAACAAGATAGCCATGGTAAATCTTAATTTCATCACCATTTCTCATTCAATGTATAAAATAGCCATAAAAGTAGATTGTGGATATCAGCAATGCAAACAGACCATTATCAGAGTGCTCACCTATCTTGAAACTATTTAAATAAAACGCTGAGTAAAATGTGGCTGAAGTTGAGAGCTTTGAATAGAATGTGTGAGCTAGCATCTATGGTATTAGAAGCACGGCCAAGCAAAACTCAGAACACGGAGGACAACCTCAACCAAGGGTTGATCCTCAATAGGACTAGCAGCTGTGTCTCCCTGCTGCTCTCTCCGGCTCAACATGTGCGTGTTTTCTTGCACGTGCGCAAATGTATTTTTGGGCACACATGTTGGTGTGATACTGGTCCGACTCCGGGCTGACCAGTACCAGGCAGAAAGCTATTCTTGGCTTCGTTCAGTCCTTCCTGAAAAATCGACCAATCTAGGAAGGCAGCTGTCGCCAGACAGAATTGGGTTGGGAAGTGAAGTGGGGTTACCTGGAACAAGGTGAAGCCTAGGTAGTACTCGAACAGGATGCAACCAATGCTCCACACGTCACATGGCTGGCTCCAGCCCAGCTCTGCAGGAAAAAAACATAATGGGTGGAAAATAACATTTCTCAGGTGGTTTCCCAGAGACAGATTAAGCCTAATGCTGGATTAAAAAGTATTTCAATTGAGATTCTCCATTTAGCTTGTCTTTCAGTCAAAGACTAGGCATAATCTGTGTCCAGGAAATGCCCCCTTATTATTCAACGCATATTGAATTGGTGTAGGCTGGTGGAACCTGACAAAACAGCAGGAAAAACTCCATTTAAAACACTAGCCTCACTCTTACTCCAGTGCTTCAATTTATCAAAAGCAACAACCCAAGTCTCAACATAACAGCTTTCTGCCTAAACATTGTTCGTCACTTCACAACTAGCATTTCAGATCAAGAGGGTGAGTGTGCAGCTTTTGAGTTTCTTTAAATAGAACACGGGAGGACTTACACACGCCACATAACATGGCCAAGGGTAAGCGTACACCTTGAGCTTTTAAAATGACGTGAAAAGACAAAATCAACCCCGCTCAAAGCACACTCAACTAATTATCTCATGCACTACTAAGCGAGGTTAAGCCGATCAACTGTGCTTAGTGTCTGACTGAGTTGTTCAGTGTCTATCTGACTGGAACAGAACTGGCAGGCACAGGCAGTTCAACGCGACTGCCAAGGAACACCCCCCCCCTCTGTTTTAGAATAGCCCTCCTTGCTCAACTGAAGCAACCAGACAGACTATAGACGTTCATTGCCAACGTAGCGGCTACACACCGTTAGTTTAAGAATAGTCCTAATTTGGGCTGTGGCGGTCGTGAAATTGTCAAGCAAATAACTGCCAGTCACAGTAATTTGACCATTAATTAACAAACATTTCACATCTCCTGGCTTCCAAACATTGTCTACAAGCCACTGATGCAGACCTTTAGAACATCTACATTAAACAGTCTAATAAATCCATGTAATATAGCCTACACCTTCCAAATAAGATTTATTTTAGACAGGTCTAAAGAAGCATGATATCAAGAAAATGTAGTCTTTTTCAGAAGAACAGAATAACATACTCTTAGTTGTACCATGTTAAGCCCTGATCTGGCTGTGCCATATGGCTGTGGGCTACACTAGTTCATTTAGCAGACAAGATTTGGTTAAAACTCCATGGCATTATTTTATAATATGAAGAATACAATTGAACATAATGGAATTAAATAGGATATTTTCTCCAAACTATTTGAGTGCACACATGCGGCTATTCTATGTTGAGCGATTAACAAAGAAATAGGTACTCCTATATGCTTAATTTAGAGATATTCATGTAACTTTAGTTGTGATACAAAATGTTGGGCTATATGTTTAGATTTTTAATACACTAAGGCTGCATGAGACTGATTTGAAAAAAAGTCGCATGAAAAAGACACAACCTCTGCTTTGTTTATTGCGCAGGCTGTACACACTTCATCAGTCTCTCATTCACAATGTGACAAGCACTTGATAATACCTTTAAAACATGACAATACATTCACAACACACTGTGTACCCATAGGCCCCTACTCCACCAGATATCTACAGTACTAAATCCATGTGTATGTATAGTGCGTATGTAATCGTGTGTGTGTATGCATGTGTCTGTGCCAATGTTTGTGTTGCTTCACAGTCCCCGCTGTTCCATAAGGTGTTTTTTTAATCTAATTTTACTGCATGTGGAATAGAGTTCCATGTAGTCATGGCTCTATGTAGTACTGTGTGCCTCCCATAGGACTTGGGGACTGAAGAGACCTCTTGTGGCATGTCTTGTTGGGTATGCATGGGTGTCCGAACTGTGTGCCAGTAGTTTAGACAGACAGCTCAGTGCATTCAACATGTCAATACCTCTCATAAATAAAAGTAGTGATGAAGTCAATCTCTCCTCCACTTCGAGCCAGGAGAGATTGACATGCATATTATTAATATTAGCTCTCTGTGTACATCCAAGGGCCAGCCGTACTGCCCTGTTCTGAGCCAATTGCAAATGTCCTATGTCCTTTTTTGTGGCACCTGACCACATGACTGAACAGTAGTCAAGGTGCAACAAAACTAGGACCTGTAGGACCTAGTGATGTTAAGGCAGAGCATCACATTACTATAGACAGACTTCTCCCCATCTTAGCCACTACTGCATCAATATGTTTTGACCATGACAGTTAATCAGAGTGTGATGGGTGAATATTCTTGATTTAATCTTGTCTCTACATGCACTGTATATTATTTAGTGTATTCAGAAAGTATTCAGGGTCGGAATACTTTCTGAATGCACTGTATGTGTGAAATCTGTTTTTCGATTTAGAATGACCCATTATCATGAATCTGTCTCCCAAAAAATATGTAATCTATGTACTTAGATAGCGAATGGAGGACGCCTTTCCCATGGTTAATTTTCATGCCAGCCAGATAAGCAACAGGAGTATAGCCTCTCTTTACAATGTGCTTAATATTAGGAAAGTTGAATAATAAATATAGTAAGCCTAGCCTATAGAAAGCTGATGGGACCCTCTTCTTAAGAGGCCATCACTCTTTTCTTCAGCAATCGCATGGCCTATAAAAATGTTGCACAACATGAGCTCTCATGAAGGGTTTGATAACATTTTTGATCACATTTGCATTGATGTCAGAGTGATTAGAGGGACAATCGAGTGCCGAGTACCAGGCAGTTAGCAAGTTTGGTCATTAGTACCCCTACCATCGGCAGCATCAGAGCTTTGAGAAGCCTTATTATCGTGACTAAATGGTCATGTGGAATTTGACTGCCGTCGTGAATCGTGACCACCGGTGTGGCCGTAATACGGTCACTGTAACAGCCCTAGTCCTCATCCAATTGATCAGCCAACTGGCCTGAAGGAATGAAGTCTGAAGTGGGAGGTCACTCACCTAGTATGACTTCTGGGGCGCGGTAGTGCCGTGTGGAGACGATGGTGCTGTGGTGCTCGTGGTCAAACGTGGCACTGCCAAAGTCCACCACCCGTACATTCGTGCTCTTCACGGTCCGCTCTTCGCGCTTCTGTAGGGGAGGAAGGTGAAAAATGACATGGTTTAAAAACAGAAAACGTCCTAAAAAATATATATATATATATATAAAAAGTAAAAAAGGTTTCCACTATCACTGAACTAATTTCAAACCTCATGAAACAAGTAAAAGGTAAACTTTTAGAATGGGGCCAGTGAGTGATGCCTTGATTACTCAATTTCTGATATCTAGTAACCTTGACATTTAACCATACCTGTATCCAAATGGAAAATGCTTCATTTGTTTTGCTCTGGTACATTAAGGCCAATTCATCATCTGCACTTAACGCCTGCTTAAGCAGTTGCTATGACACTCAGGTCGCATCCCAAATGGTACCCTTTAACCTATAAAGTAAACTACTTTTGACCAGGCACTGGTTAAAAGTAGTGCACTATTGGGGAATAGGGTGCCATTTGGGACGCACCCTTGGTGAACGCAAAACAGGCTCTGAAGAAAGCACATGATCCTGAGGCCTGACTTCTCGTCTCACCTTCTCTACGTTATAGGTCATGGTGAA
Source organism: Salmo salar (assembly GCF_965601325.2). Classification (NCBI taxonomy): domain Eukaryota; kingdom Metazoa; phylum Chordata; class Actinopteri; order Salmoniformes; family Salmonidae; genus Salmo; species Salmo salar. Next base: position 65,533,633 of record NC_138304.1, on the reverse strand, counting down.
GTCGGAGTTGACAAACAGGATGTTTTCTGGCTTCAGGTCTGTGTGTGTCAGCTTGGTATCATGAAGAACTGTGAGGAGAAAATCCCAGTTAAAATCCCAACAAACGAGACATCCGCATTCGATGGTGGTGAATGAAAAGAGCACTCCTCTTCTGACAGGTGTTTGAACCAACGATGCCCTCATGTGGCTAAAGGCTTCTTATTGTAAACAATGGTGGCCTTTTACGCCAACCTCTCAGTCTCACCTATATATGGGTTGTTGTAGCGAGACTTAGTGCATCCGGAAAGTATACAGACATCTTCCTTTTAACACATTGTTACGTTACAGTCTTATTCTAAAATGTATTAAATAAAACATTTCAAAGTGAACGCATTTTAGCAAATGCATTAAAAATAAAAAACAAATACCTTATCTACATACAGTACCAGTCAAAAGTTGACACCTACTCATTCCATGGCTTTTCTTTAAAATGTACTATTTTCGACATTGTAGAATAATAGTGAAGACATGTATGAACACGTTATGTCGTAACCAACAACAAAAAAAGAAGCTGGTTGAGAGAATGCCGTCAGTGTGCAAAGCTGTCATCAAGGCAAAGGGTGGCTACTTTGAAGAATCTCGGGTTGTAGTTTTTTCAAGTGATTGCTACAGTATACAGTGACTTAGGGATCATTTTGCACTTCCTAAAGCTTCCACTAGATGTCAACAGTCTGTAGAACCTTGTTTGAGGATTCTATGGTGAATTTGAAGGGAATAACAGCCCGAGGAAGTAGGTGTCCCATTATAAGGCATGGGTTCAGTCACGCGCAGAGACTTGGGAGCGAGCTGAGTTCATATTCCTAAAGAGAACGGATAGGTCCGGTTGGAATTTTATTGAAGATATGTTAAAAACAACGTAAAGATTGATTCTATACATCGTTTGACATGTTTCTACAAACTGTAGTATAACTTTGACTTTTCGTCTGGACTAAGTAAGCACGCGCATTGTGGATTTGGATAGTGAACCTAACACGAACAAAATGGATGTATTTGGACATAAAGATAAACTTTATCGAACATTTATTGTGGAACTTGGATTCCTGTGAGTGCATTCTGATGAAGATAATCAAAGGTAAGTGAATATTTAATGTAATTTCTTAGTTTTATTGACTCCAAGATGGCGGGTTTCTGTTTGCTTGTTGTTGGTGTCTTCTGGGCTGTTCTCAGATTATTGCAAATTGTGCTTTCGCCGTGAACCTTTTTTGAAATCTGACAAAGCGGTTGCATTTAGGAGAAGGTTATCTATAATTCTGTGCATAACACTTGTATATTGATCAAAGTTTATGATGAGTATTTCTGTAATATGTGTGCTCATTGACCGAAAGGTTTGGAGGGAAAACATTTCTGAACATTACGCGCCAATGTAAAAATGGGGTTTTTGGATATAAATATGAACTTTATCGAGCAAAACATACATGTATTGTGTAACATGAAGTCCTATGAGTGCCATCTGATGAAGATCAAAGGTTAGTGCTTAATTCTAGCTGTATTTCTGGTTTTTGTGACGTCTCTCCTTGCTGGGAAAATGGCTGTGTGGCTTTTCTTGTTTAGGTTGTGTCCTAACAATCTAATGTTTTGCTTTCGCCGTAAAGCCTTTTTGAAATCGGACAATGTGGTTAGATTAAGGAGAATCTTATCTTTAAAATGGTGTATAATACTTGTATGTGTGAGAAATTTGAATTATGACATTTTTGTTGTTTTGAATTTGGCGCTCAGATTTTTCACTGGCTGTTGTCAAAATCAATCCCGCTAACGGGATCCTATCTCGAGGGGGTCCTCAACAGGTTAACCTGTTGGGGGTAGGGGGCAGTATTGACACGGCCGGATAAAAAAACGTACCCGATTTAATCTGGTTACTACTCCTGCCCAGTAACTAGAATATGCATATAATTGTTGGCTTTGGATAGAAAACACCCTAAAGTTTCTAAAACTGTTTGAATGGTGTCTGTGAGTATAACAGAACTCATATGGCAGGCAAAAACCTGAGAGGATTCTATATGGGAAGTGGCCTGTCTGACAAGTTGTTGTTCATCTTGGCTCTTTTTATTGAAGACTGAGGATCTTTGCTCTAACGTGACACTTCCTACGGCTCCCATAGGCTCTCAGAGCCCGAGAAAAAGCTGAATGATATCGAGGCAGCCTCTGGCTGAAACACATTATCGCTTTTGGCAAGTGGCTGATCAGAGTACTATGGGCTTAGGCGCGTGCCCGAGTCGACCCCATGCTTTATTTTCTTTCGTCTGTTTACCTAAATGCAGATTCCTGGTCGGCATATCGCTTTTTTACGAGAAAAATGGCATAAAAATGGATTTTAAACAGCGGTTGACATGCTTCGAAGTACGGTAATGGAATATTTAGAATTTTTTTGTCACAAAAAATGCGCCATGCTCGTCACCCTTCTTTACCCTTTCGGATAGTGTCTTGAACGCACAAACAAAACGCCGCTATTTGGATATAACAATGGATTATTTGGGACCAAACCAACATTTGTTATTGAAGTAGAAGTCCTAGGAGTGCATTCTGACGAAGACAGCAAAGGTAATAACATTTTTCTTATAGTAAATCTGACTTTGGTGAGTGCTAAACTTGCTGGGTGTCTAAATAGCTAGCCCTGTGATGCCGGGCTATCTACTGAGAATATTGTAAAACGTGCTTTCACCGAAAAGCTATTTTAAAATCAGACATAGAGTGCATAGAGGAGTTCTGTATCTATAATTCTTAAAATAATTGTTATGCTTTTTGTGAACGTTTATCGTAAGTAATTTAGTAAATTCACCGGAAGTTTGCGGGGGGTATGCTAGTTCTGAATGTCACATGCTAATGTAAAAAGCTGTTTTTTCATATAAATATGAACTTGATTGAACAAAACATGCATGTATTGTATAACATAATGTCCTAGGGTTGTCATCTGATGAAGATCATCAAAGGTTAGTGCTGCATTTAGCTGTCTTCTGGGTTTTTGTGACATTATATGCTAGCTTGAAAAATGGGTGTCTGATTATTTCTGGCTGGCTACTCTGCTGACATAATCTAATGTTTTGCTTTCGTTGTAAAGCCTTTTTGAAATCGGACAGTGTGGTTAGATTAACGAGAGTCTTGTCTTTAAAATGGCGTAAAATAGTCATATGTTTGAGAAATTGAAGTAATAGCATTTCTAAGGTATTTGAATAACGCGCCACAGGATTCCACTGGCTGTTACGTAGGTGGGACGATTTCGTCCCGCCGGCCCTAGAGAAGTTAACACTTTTTTGGTTACTACATGATTCTGTGTGTCATTTCATAGCGTACGTCACTATTATTCTACAACGTAGAAAAGTCAAAATAAAGAAAAATCCTTGAATGAGTATGTGTCCAAACTTTTGAGTGGTACTGTAACTATTCCACCCCTTTGCTATGAGACTCGAAATTGAGCTCAAGTGCATCCTGTTTCCATTGATCATCCTTGAGGCGTTTCTACAATTTGCTTGGAGTCCACACCTGTCTAGATAAGGTCCCACAGTTGACAGAGCAAAAACCAAGCCATGAGGTTGAAGGAATTGTCCACAGAGCTGCGAGATTGATTTGTGCCTCGACACAATCCTAAGGTTGCCAAAAAAAGTGGGTGGCAAAAAAATGTCTGCAGCATTGAAGGACGCCAAGAACACAATGGCCTCAATCATTCTTAAAAGGAAGAAGTTCAGACCCACCAAGACTCCTAGAGCTGGCTGCCCAGCCAAACAGAGAGAAGGGCCTTGGTCAGGGAGGTGACCAAGAATCCGATGGTTACTGAAGGAGCAACAGTGTTCCTCTGTGGAGATGTTCGAACCGTCCAGAAGGTCAACCATCTGTGCAGCATTCCACCAATCAGGCCTTTGTGGTAGAGCGGCCAGACGGAAGCCACTCCTCAGTAAAAGGCACGAGAGCCCACTTGGAGTTTGCTAAAAAGGCAGCTAAAGGACTCGGACCATGAGAAACAAGTTTCTCTGGTCTGATGAAACCAAGATTTAACTCTTTGGCCTGAATGCCAAGCATCACGTCTGGATGAAACCTGGCACCTCCCTACGGTGAAGCATGGTGGGGCATCATGTTGTAGGGATGTTTTTCAGTGGTAGGGACTTGGAGACTAGTCAGGAGACTAGTCAGGACTTCAGACTGGGGCGAAGATTCACCTTCCAACAGGACGACAACAACCCTAAGCACACAGCCAAGACAATGAAGGCATGGCTTCGGGACAAGTCTCAATGTCCTTGAGTGGCCCAGCTAGAGCCCGGACTTGTACCCGATCAAACATCTCTGGTGCAACCGGAAAATAGCTGTGCAGTGACACTCCCCACCCAACCTGACAGAGCTTGAGAGGATCTGCAGAGAAGAATGGGAGAAACTCCTCAAATACAGGTGTGTCAAGCTTGTAGCATCATACCCAAGAAAACTTGCGACTGAAATGGCAGCCAAGTGCTTGAAAGTGCTGAGTAAAGGGTCTGAATACTTATGCAAATGTAATCGTTTACTAAAAAGTGTAATACATTTGCAAACATTTCTAAAAACCTGTTATGCTTTGTCATTATGTGGTATTGTGTGTAGATTGAGGGGATTTTTTGTTTTGTTGATTAAGGCTGTAATGTAACAAAATGTGGAAAAGTAAAAGGGGTCTGAATACTTTGCAAATCCACTGTATGACCAGTTGACGGTAGGTCATGTTGAAATTGGTTAAATAAAGGCAATACAAACAAGATAGTAGTGTAATATCGGCGTGCACGTACACTTGACAGCCAGGCTGCGGAGTAAGAATTATGACTGGAGGACTGGTAGTAGCCTAGCATCTGAGTGTACTTATGTCAGGCTGTTAATGTGAAAGAGAACATGCCCTCATCGACTTAGCAGGTTAAATAAAAGGCAATTAAAAAAATATATAAACTTACACTTGACAGACAGGCATAGCTGGTAGGCCATGTGTCGGACCTGGGCGATGGAGTAAGGCAGGTAGTTGTTCTCCTTGAGGAAGTCAAAGGTGCTGAGGGCCAGCAACTCAAAGGAGATACACATGTGTCCGTGGTAGTCAAACCAGTCATACATCTGCACACACAGGCTGGGAGTAAAGAGGAGTTACATATTAAATAACACTAAACGCAAACATAATACAACAAAAACGAAATTATACAGGATCGAGTCAGTGCTTTTTCTGATCAAAAAGGGGCTTAGATGGTGGGTGTGGAAATGGGCATGTTCAGCACTGCTTGATTTGAGAACATTTTAGAGGCCCCCCCATGTTTTGCATTGTTAAGCCAATTTCCTGCAATTTTACTAACTTCTCCATGGAGCCGAGACACAAGAAAATGTTGCTGTTTTAAAGCAAATTTCCTGTAATTCAAAGCATTTTGCCATGGCTAATGCTTTGTTCTTTTGCTCAAACCTGCTAAATTCATTGATTTGGGAATTTAATTCTCCCCAACTGGCTAGCTTTTCTTTTGGTGATTGTTGGTGGTCAAAGATTATATTACTTAAAAATATATTAGGTCCGTTATCTTTGACATACTTTATATTTTTCATAAAAACGGCATTGTTGGTTAAGGGCTTGTAAGTAAGTGTTTCACTGTAAGGTCTACACCTGTTATATTTGGCCAATGTGACTATATTTGATTTGATTTTAGTCATTTAAGTTTACGGCCAAAGTGTTTCCATTCCGAAACTGTATTTCTAATACATACACACAAAAAATATAAACTCAACATGTAAAGTGTTGGCTGAATGTTTCATGAGCTGAAATTAAAGATTCCAGAAACTTTACAAGCACAAAAACCATTAAACAAAATTAGTGCACATCCCTGTTAGGAAGCATTTCCCCTTTGCCAAGATAATCCATCCACCTGACAGGTGAGGCATGTTAACTGCATGATCATTACACTTGTGCACCTTGTGCTGGGGACAATAAACAACCGTTCTAAAAATGTGCAGTTTGGTCACAACACAATGCCACAGATGTCTCAAGCTGAGGTGCCATTGGCATGCTGACTGCAGGACTGTCCACCAGAGTTGTTGCCAGAGAATTGAATGTCAATTCCTCTACCTTAAGCCACCTCCAACACCGTTTTAGAGAATTTGGCAGTACGTCCAACCGGCCTCACAATTGCAGACCACATGTATGGTTGAGCGGTTTGCGGATGTCAACGTTGTGAACAGAGTGCAGGCATAAGCTACAAACAACGAACACAGTTGCATTTTATCTACGCCAATTTGAATGCATAGATATACCGTGACAAGATCCTGAAGCCCCTTGTTGTGCCATTCAGTCGCTGCCATCAGCTGTTTGGCAAAGACAATGCACAGCCCCATGTCGCAAGGATCTGTACACAATTCCCGGAAGCTGATAATGTCCCAGTTCTTCCATGGCCTGTACTTACCAGACATGTCACCCATTGAGCATGGGATGCTCTGGATCAATAGCGTGTTCCAGTTCTTGCCAATATCCAACAAGTTCACGTAGCCATTGAAGAGGAGTGGGACAACATTCCACAGGCCACAATCAACAGCCTGATCAACTCTATGTGAAGGAGATGCATGAGGCAAATGGTGGTCATACCAGATACTTATTGGTTCTGATCCACACCTCTACCTTTTCCCCCTACCAGATGCATATCTGTTCTCCTAGTAATGTGAAATCGATAGTTTAGGGCCTAATGAAATTAAAATTTACCTGAATTCCTTATATGAACTGTATCTCAGTAATTGTTGCATGTGTGTGTATATATACTGGTAATGAACAATACACCAGTGGTCTAAGTAGTAGGTATACTCACTGTTTGTTTTCCGGGTCTTTCTCATTGATTCTCTCCAGCACATTGATCTCCAGACGAGCTGCTTCCTTATATTTCTCCACATTTTTTATGATCTTCAGAGCAACAGTGGCTCCTCCCCTGTAAAACACAATGAATGAGAAAGATAAACGGTTAAGGTAAGGCTAAGGGTATGGACGTCCCAATGATCCCTCATAGCACTAACCTTAGGTACATTCAAAGATTTTTGATTAGTCTTCAGGCTTTTCCTCTGATATACACTCCACCACTGGTACCACCATATATTACAGCAAAAGTGAAGATTTGCCCTACCTCCGTGGATTTAGCTAGCGATTAGTATTAAAGGCTAGCCTAACAAAATGTTTCAGGCACATTGGCAGCTTGCGAAGACCAACTAATCAGCGTGTGGCACAGAGCAAGTTACAAGCGAATAGTATATCCAAAACGTGGATTTATATTAAGAAACAAAGTGGAAAGCTCTGTTCTTGTTTGAAAAAAAATCTGTTGACTGCATGCTGTTCATTGGTCAAAGCATGCAGAGTGAATCTCTAGCACTTGGAACTGCCTGCTTGAGTGACAGGGGGCGGGACTAAGTGTGTGTGGGGGATTGAGAAGCGGCAAAAAGGAGAGGGCGAGAACACCGTCAACTGAGCAATAAATCAAAAGTATTGCGCATGTCAATGTCACAATTTAGGTGCCGTCCTAACACACAATACATTAGGGAATAGCATATGGCGCATAGCTGTTATTCCCTAAAGTGAGTCTTGTTAGAGGTTTATCTACATTAACCAAGAGTGCTGTTGCTTGGAAACCTGGTGTCACAGGTTTGGCAGCTAAAATAAGACTGACGGATACACTAAGATTAAAAAGCAGGTTTCAAAAGCTCTCTCTAAACATGATAAATTTGTCCAATTCTATAACTATGAAAGTCCACCTTATTTCATACAAGAAAACAATTGTGATGAGTAAATTTGCTTTTCATGTTGATTATGCATCATCTTTTATTCTCATAATGACGTTCAGTTTTTATCACATTTAAGTTCAAACTCATATCATGCTTCAGGGAGCCCAGGCAAGGACATTAGCATGGCACACATTTGCATGGGGTATAATTGCCAAGCCAGCTACACTCACGGAGCCACGCCACTCTTCCATAATTACATGGGAGGGTGATATAGGCGGAGGCTGTGTCCCAAATGGCACCTAATTTCCTTTATAGTGCACTACTTTTGACCAGGGCCCACAGGGCTATGATCAAAAGTAGTGCATATATTAGCTAATAGGCTGCCATTTGGGACACACTCTGAATTTACACAGAGGTCTATATCGCTAGAACTAAAACGTGTAAATAGTAAACACCTAGTGCAGGGAGAGGGAACACATCACAGAAAACAAATAGGAATCTGGAGGCTTTAAAAAAAGGCCACCAGCTAATGGTCAGAGAACAGTTGTTTTTAATGCGGATACATACCGGCCATGGTCAATACATTGCATTACCCTCCCAAAGGTGCCTTCCCCCAGAGTGCCGACAATCTCATCTGGAAGACAGAGAGAGAGAGGGACAAAGCGGGAAAGAAGGGAAGAGAAGAATTAGACATGTGGACAGGAGCAGGGAAACCAAGGCAAAAAAAGTTAGGCGTTTCAATGCTAGCGCCCATCCCCCTTTTCAGGTTGTGGACAAATGGGATGCCTATAAAAAAATACATTTACTTTTCCACAGTCCTAGATAACCTATGACTATTGGGGTCCACACACTAACAGGGGGGGAAAAAAGAAAAAAAGGGAGGGAGTAAATTTGAGTGCCCCCCAGCAGCTTATAGGAAGGAAAACAAAAGTATATTCCCTACAGATGTGGTAGTGTGCCTATTTTAGGGCAAGGTAGTGTGAGGAATGCATTTGCTTTTACTGGTTTACCGTAATTAAACCACTCAAGCTAAACTTTTCCTGAAATAAGTGTGAATGTGTAGACTTGGGGGAGGGGTGTTTCCAAACAGGAATTACTGAAGATAACATACAAGTTATGCCAGGGATATGAGCTAGAAAGTGGTAAAACTTTGTTAATTGTGTGGGTGTTATGAGATCATGATCATAACTGGTTTTTATCATGCTCTTAATTTACTAAGAAGTGTAGCATTAAAAAGAAGCAACACTGTCAAATGAAAAAAATTGCAACACTGCAGACAACTTAAGTTGTGAGGCCCAATGAATGTTTACTAGATACGCCTCATGTTAGTTGAGGGAAAGGGCTAGATATGAGGGATTGGAAAAATATTTAAAACGTTCATAATTGCTTTGCCTAATTAAATGTATTACAAAAAAAAAAAATATTTGTAGACCTGGACTTGGGTTTAAACTAAAGCGCAAGAGACGATTAAGAAGTTAAGGAAATGCGGTGGTAGGGGAAGATAATTTTTTGTTTGTTGAATATCTCCGATATAAAACATACCACAGCTAGATATCTTCAACACAACGAGCAATAGTTATCTAAAACCATTATCCTCAACATTGTGTGCAATCCACCCTGCTTTTTGAGCTAGAGCGAACAACATTCTACCATGGCATCATCATCAGGCACTCCCCTGTCAGTGAATGCTCTATGGTTTTAAATACTCATATGGAGAAGGGTTACGATAGAGTAGTGGCAGTGAGTACATCTCTCTTGCAGGACGTCCCCACTCCGACAGATCAGGTGCCCTTCCTCGTCGTCCCTCACACTCAGTGCCCGCGTCCGGCTGTCGCTCCGCTGTTTGCAGCCCCCACGGCATCAGCAGGTCACGACACGACCGACAGGGGGACAGGGGGTTTTCAGGGGTAGCCGTAGCCACGGCGATGGAAGGCGGCACAGGTAGAGGAGGGAGGAGGAGGGTGGTGTAGTTGACGTAGTGGTTGTGGTGGTCATTGGGCGATTCGTATGACACCACGTGAGGAAATATATAACGATAGGGATATAGTGCAAGGGAACAAGTCAAAGATCACATTTCGTCCTCTGCTTCTCTCCCCCTCTACCGTTTAACCCGTGCTGCTTACAAATAAGGAAGCAACCTGCATATCCATTCATGAATAAAAATCCAATTCATAAAAGAGCAAAAATATCTACAAATTATAATAATGCTCACTTAAAATTAAGCAGAGTACTTCCCAGAAAACAAATAAACTGAGAATGATTAGGAAATGAAGCAGAAATAGTTTGAGATTAAAATCAGTGATATATCCCAACCTATGGTCACCTCTCATTCATGTCTACTTAATGCAGGATAAAATGCGGCTGATGCTTTATCCACAATGTGTCAAAAAACAATCAATGTCTCACTACACAACTAATTTTATCAAGACTGTAGAAAGTACATTTGGATTGAATTACTAAGACCAACAAAAAAAACTAAAATCCTGCTGACGAAAACAAAACAAAAAAGATTGTACTACTTACCAAGTCCAGGAGCTGTGGACAAGAGAAGGTTAAAGAGAAGTAGAGAGAAAGACATGAGAGAGAAGCGGGAAAGACATGAGGGAGAGAGAGAAGAGAAAGGAGTGGGAGGGTTAAAGGACAAGCTCGGGCCGGGCTGTACTCACCGACGAGGATGGGCTATAGGACCTGGTTCTACGCCGCCTTCGTTTGTGCTTACGCCTGCTGCCCTTCCTTCGGAGTGACTCCTCCCGTTCCCTCTCACGACCCCGCCGGTAGTCGCACATGCTCGGTGAGAAGTCGGGTGCGTAGTAACCATCGGCTGCTGCTGCTCCTCCATGTTCCCTTTCCCTGATTCCGCGATCTCTGTCTCGTTCGCGGCTCTGGTCCAGGCGCCGATAGCCCTCACAGTAGCGTCTGTCGTACGGCCTGCGGTCTGCCGAGCGATTATTGTAGCTGCAAAAGAGGGCCAACACAATGGGTTAGAGTAATGCTGTCTGACCATTCAAGAAGACGCATTGCTTAAACTCAGGTTACACATTAAATGAATGCCACCAGGTACTCTGATACAGGTACATTCATCTATTGAGATTAAGACTATGAAAACATTTCTACCAGATAAAATATCATACAGAACAAAAGCTACCATACCAACTAATTCAGTATGCAAGTGAACAGATATAATACAACCATACAAACACACCTCCTAGAGCGAGCATAGCTTCCCTCCTGTCTGTTTTCCCGTCCCCTTCTGTCTTTGTCCCTTTCCCGGTCACTGCTAGAGGAAAAAGAGGGCGATCTGCGGTGCCTCTGCTTGCGTCCTCTGTCTCGGTCTTGATAGCTGCTCCGGCTGGCCCGTTCTGAGGACGGGTACCGTCTTGAGTGTGGCATCTGTGACAAGACAAGAGTTGTTACTTGGTATTCTCATTGCAGTTGGTGAGGGGTTGGATTGCACTCAGTATGGAAGGGTGGGATACATAACAGCTGCATTGTGGGGAAAAGGAAGAAAGGTAGCCAAAGCAAACCTGGTGAGGAACAGGTGGTGGGGAGGTATACAATTAAACATGACTTACATTTGTACATTTGAAGGCTTTGAAACACAAACTCTATATTGTGGAGGCAGGTAGCATTGGGCCAGTAACTGAAAGGCTTCTAGATCAAATCCCCGAGCTGACAAGGTATGCATCTGTCGTTCTGCCCCTGAACAAGGAAGTTAACCCACGTTCCTAGACCGTTATTTTAAATAAGAATTTGTTCTTAACTGGCTTGCCTAGTTAAACAAAGGTAAAATAAATTTTAAAAAATACTGGTGGTTTGGTAGTATTCACGATCACAAGTGTTAAGCCAGTCAAATGCCAAGAGTACAGTGACGTTAGCCTACTGCACTCAATAACAAAAACTTATAATAACAGTAGCTAAGAAGAACGTTAGCTAACGTACCTTGTTGATGTTACCTGGCTAAATGCAAATGTTAGATAACTAACTTAATGACGTGGGTTAATCACTGTGACAGTTTAACTAAATGTGAACTAAAAAAGACATGGGATGACCAAAATGTGTAGTTAGACAACTAAGTCTGTTCGCTAGCCATCATGACAACAAATAGCAATTTGTTGACTCAGACTAGTTAGTTAACTACGACGTCAGAATTCAGTCGAGTTGGCTGCATAACGAACGCTTCGCTAAATTCGCTACTAAACAATGACCTGATATTTCGCAGAAATGCACCCATGTCACACGAACTGCTTTCGTGAAGAAAGGCATAAATTGTCATTTTGTCGAAATAAATAACTGTTTGGCTATTTCTGAAAATATGTCGCTAACGTTAGCTAACAGCTATTTAGATCGGCTACCTAGCTCCCTAATGCTAGCTAATTTGACCGCCATCTTACCTAGCGTTAGCTAGCTACTTGTTAGCTTTGATTCGCATGGATTACCTTGTCATTGAAACCCGAATACAACTACATGCACACGTGTATTTCCAATTTATTGTTTACCGTTTTAGCAGCCAGGCCTGTGTGTTTATCCCACAGGAAATCCGTGTTGGCAATTGCTCGTTTTCGCTTCTCTTCTCACTATTGGAATCCTATCTATATCTGTTCCGAGCGCTGTAGCCTCATACGAACCATCACGGTCTCGCGAGCGTACGTCTGTTTTGCGACAGAACGTAAGCTCGCGAGATCATGATGTTTAGTAAAAACGCTACTAGCGCTCATCCCCTGTGCTTGCAACTTTTAAAAACATGTACATGTAAAAATAATGTTTCTTTACAGGACAAGAATTGTTTCAGATCAGATCTACAGTACCGCAAATTGCGAAATTTGCCTCTAAATGGGTAAGGGAAACATATATATATTTTAATTAAACAGTAACATACAAAACACAAAACAGCCAGGCGGATTACATAGACATTACAAAGAGGAAAATTAAATAAAAACATATCCACATGATATAAAATCATATACAGACATTTAGCGAATACATGAGACATTTTGTTTTGCATACGTTTCAATAATTCTAAATAATTTTCGAAATCTAAAAAATTAAGGCTTTTTCTTTAAAAATGTAGATGTGTATGACATTTCTTCCCTAATAAAATAAAAAGATTAATGACATACTGACATTCAATTGTACAATCAGTGTAAAATAATGTCAAACTTAGATATTTCAATGGTTGTATGCATTTTGTTGTCAAGATATAGCATCACGTCAGTCCAGAACAGCTCACAACGCAAACAATTATGAAATAAGTGTTCAATGGATTGTTTGTAGTTCACAAAAAAAACTGCATTCACTGTAACATCAGGAATATATTTAGAAATCAAGCTATTACACGGATAGAATCTATGGATAATCTTAAAGGAGATCTCCTTTACTTTGTTGGTCACCGTACATTTCTGTGGAGTGAGACAAGCATGGCGCCAGTTTACGTCAAACCATGAAGCCCAACTAAATATGGCAGAAGGAATCGATGTCCTGTAGTAAATATCCCTTAATAAACGATTGTTAAATTTCTTATCTACACTGAACAAAAATATAAACGCAACATTTGAGTTACTGAGTTACAGTTCATATAAGGAAATTAGGCAATTTAAATAAATTCATGAAGGTATAATCTATGTATTTCACATGACTGGTCACAGATACCTTGAACAAAAATGGTAGGGGCATGGATCAGAAAACCAGTCAGTATCTGGTGTGACCATTATTTGCCTCATGCAGCGTGACACATCTCCTTCACATAGAGTTGATCAGGCTGTTGATTGTGGCCTGTGAAATGTTGTACCACTCCTCTTTAATGGCTGTGCGAAGTTGCTGGATATTGGCGGGAACTGTAACATGCTGTCGTACACTTCCACCCAGAGCATCCCAAACGTGCTCAATAGGTGACATATCTGGTGAATATGCAGGCGATGGAAGAACTGGGACATTTTCAGCTTCCAGGAATTGTGTACAGATCATTGTGACATGGGGCTGTGCATTATCATGCTGAAACATGATGTAATGGCAGCAGAGGACTGCCACGAAAATTGGCCTCAGGATCTCGTCACGGTATCTCTGTGCATTCAAATTGCCATCGATAAAATGAAATTGTGTTTGTTGTCCGTAGCTTATGCCTGCCCATACCATAACCCCACCCCCACCATGGAGCACTCTGTTCACATAGTTAACATCAGCAAACCACTCACCTACACGACACCATACACGTTCTCTGCAAGTGAAGTAGCCGGATGTGGAGGTCCTGGGCTGGCGTGGTTACATGTGGTCTGCGGTTGTGATGCCAGTTAGACATACTGCCAAATTCTCTAAAACTACGTGGGAGGTGGCTTATGGTAGAGAAATTAACATTCAATTCTCTGGCAACAGCTCTGGTGGACATTCCTGCAGTCAGCATGCTAAATGCACGCTCCCTCAAAACTTGAGACATCTGTGGCATTGCGTTGTGTGACAAAACTGCACATTTTAGAGTGACCTTTTATTGTCCCCAGCACAAGGTGCACCTGTTTAATGATCATGCTGTTTAATCAGCTTCTTGATATGCATATGGAACATTTCTGGGATTCACATTTAAACATTTATATTGAAATGTTGCAAGCAGTAGGCATTTACAATTAAATGTAGAGTGGAGCTTATAGTTTTTAAGTATTCGGCAATCATAATTTGTGGCAATAAAGAAATTTGGACAAAAGAAAAATCCACCTCTGTCGAATGAATACATTTTTTGTCAATCTTTAGAACATTTCTTCTATATCTGCCGTTTCCATTACACGTCGCAATATTTTGTTGTTGTTGTTGGGACATTGCCTTTGTCGGATAAACCTTGGTCAATGGAAACCTGCCTAGTGAGGGGTTTGTTGTTTGTGTGGGGAGTGCACATATTTCTACGACGGGGGATGAGTGCTAGTAACGTTTTACGACCAACACTTTAAATGTTGCGTATATTTTTTGGGGGTATAGTAAAACCTATGATATCCAGGTGAATGGCACTTACAGTAGGAGATATTCCAGAATATGCCTTATTCTGTAGTAAAGGTTTTATCCAACTAGGTATAGCTTTTAGAACAATGTTATATTCCTTTCTTGAAACCTCAAAGTTATATTTTTCTATAATCTCTCTGTATACACAGATTCCCACTAATACTGACTAATTGGCTGACTAGGACAATGTTTTTCGAGAACCAATTACGGTAAAATAACATCTTGTTTCTATGTAATATAGACCAATTATTCCATATAAAACATTTGAGGTGAAAAGTTGTTTATACAGCAAAGCCCAGCACATTAAAGCCTGCTTGTGAAAAGCTGCCAATTCCACAGGAAGTTTACCCACAATATCAGGACATTGTGGTAAAAAACTTAAGCCCTCCAAGATAATGAAAAACAAAATGAGGTACAACATTCCAAAAACCTTGAGGAAAAACCCATCACAAAACCTGTTGGTGATAACATCTCTTTTTAACTTATGTGGCTTTTCCATATGAAGTTGTACAATAGCCTAACTAAAAAGCTACAGCAAGTGGATTTGGGAATATCAATAAAAGAAAAAAAAAAATAGGATGCACAACATAGCCCTTCAACCTTGGGTAAAAGCACCCCTTGAAGACTTAAATCCCTCCCTAACCATGAGGAGAATTACAAGTTTCAAATGAAGACGATTCGTAGCCTTAAGGTTTTTGGTGATCTTTACAACCAGGTAGTTTACAGTATCTTTTTCAGAGATGTTAAATATGTTGGATTGACAGCTCCTTTAAGAACAAACATCTCACATTTGAAAATATTTCATACCAAACCTGATATTTTGGAGAACTGCTTCACAATATCCAATGCCAATCTAGCTTGTGACACATTTCTCAAAAAAATCTGTGGAGGGAGCTGAAGGTTCGAGTTGCCAAACGTCAGCCTCGAAACCTTAATGACTTGGAGAAGATCTGCAAAGAGGAGTGGGACAAAATCCCTCCTGAGATGTGCGCAAACCTGGTGGCCAACTACAAGAAACGTCTGACCTCTGTGATTGCCAACAAGGGTTTTGCCACCAAGTACTAAGTCATGTTTTGCAGAGGGGTCAAATACTTATTTCCCTCATTAAAATGCAAATCATTTTATAACATTTTTGACATGCGTTTTTCTGTATTCTTTTGTTGTTATTCTGTCTCTCACTGTTCAAATAAACCTACCATTAAAATTATAGGCTGATCATTTCTTTGTCAGTGGGCAAACGTACAAAATCAGCAGGGGATCAAATACTTTTTTCCCTCACTGTATAAGATGACAACAGAATAATACATAATTTTCCATCTGTTATATTGGAAATGTGTCATTTGCTCTGCTCCCAACTCTCCAGTTAAAAATAGCAGTGTCCGGCACGGTGTAGCACCCCCAAGGGCGGAGTCATCACTATAGGTAATGGCAGAGTTCTGTTTCATGAAGTATGACGTTCCAGACAGACCAGTCATCTAGATGCTCACCTAATTGACCTGGGGAGAAGTTTCCCCCTAGGGAAAAAAAATAAAATACAATAAAAAAATTTTTCCCCCTAGGAACAGATCTTGGATCACCCCCCCAATGCTAACCTTTAACCGTTAGAGAGGAAAATGCTAAACTGACCTAAGATCAACATCTAGGGGAAACTTCACCCTACCCCCACCTTGTTATTGACCCGGCGGTGGCCCTTCATGCGGCGGAACTCGCAGAGCAGGGGGATGAGCATCGGGTTGAGTCCACGGTGCTTGGCCTCAACCTTTGACCGGATGCATTCCAGGCAGGCTGGGCAGCAACGGTGGAGGGTGAAGGTGACCAAACCTTTAGCTGTGATAACAGATGACTCGCCAGTTGAACGGTTCTGGCCATAGGGCCTCCTGACGTGATCAGGGAGAAGATGACATGGGTTTGAGGGAGAATGAACGAACTAGGAAATGTTGCCATTCTGAAACAAGGATCGAAAGGACTAAAGATCAAATAGGGGGTGCTTATATTTGTCCTGTTTCACACATGTACACGTGTGTAACCTATACAAGCATGTGGTGTGAAATAGATTTTTTTTTCTGCATATCCTCCCCCCCCCCCGAGAGCGGGATCAGCCATTATTGACGGTGACCCTGGAGCAATTATGGTTAAGTGCTTTCAATCAAATTTATTTATAAAGCCCTTCTTACATCAGCTGATATCACAAAGTGCTATACAGAAACCCAGCCTAAAACCCCAAAACAGCAAGCAATGCAGCTGTAGAAGCACGGTGGCTAGGAAAAACTCCCTAGAATCCCCAAGCCTTCACATAGTGGGCTCGGGGATTCAAACTAGCAATAATACATACTTTTTTTTTTCTGTCCCCCCGTGGGAATCAAACCCACAACCCTGGCATTGCACACACCATGCTGGCTTTGCAAACACCATGCTCTACCAACTGAGCCACAGGGAAGACGGATAACTTTTTTAATGAAATGTATGCATTCACTACTGTAAGTCGCTCTGGATAAGAGCGTCTGCTAAATGACTGTAATGTGGAGTTTGAGGGGGTCCAGGGGAGGACAGAAGTAGAGCAGATTGACTGCAGCCCTAATAAAATCAAATTATAAATGCATGCAGGTAATACATATTCATGAAATTTGTGCAAGACTCTCTTTTGAAAACAGTACAGCAACAGTATAAACACAGAGACATAAATTCTACTCACCCTAAGGGTGCTGAGGCAGTGACGTAAGGTTTGCTGGCAGCGGCCGCGCTGGTCTTGTGGATAGTATTAGCAGTCGACGCTGCTCCCCCAGGGTGATGGAGAGTGTGCTCGCGAAATAATCACGTTGTCCACTATATGAATCCAAATACAGGAATGATTCAAAGTACTGTGCACACCATGTAAGGAAACAGACGGCTGACTTCGATGCTCATTCAGTCAGATAGACTGTAGATGTGTTCATATTTATCTACAGGACACAGTAACACACAGAGACAGAGGGATAAAGAGAGACAGACATTTACCAGCGTTGGGCAGTGTCACTGCTGGTTTATCCTTTGACTCCTCAACACGTTTCTTCATGTTGGCCATATGCTCCAGGCGCAAAGAACCTCGATACAACCATTCCTTATATTCGTCATCCTGAGAACACACACACACACACACACACACAGGAAAAAAGGATTGGCATTATGTGCGTCAGTGAAGAACTAGACTTTAGTTAGGTAAGCATAACCAGAACACCAAGCACAATATACTGCAAGTCAATCATTATCACTTCAATAAATGGTTACAGCATGAGCAGTTGTAGATTCTCACCTTGTAGACGACACACAACAAGCTGCAGTCAATCAGCTCTACTTCTGTCCTCCTCTGGACCCCCTCCAACTCCACATTGATGGGCTGGCCTGGTCTGTACTGGGCCATGGGCGGGTTGGGGTACACCTTGATGTAATCCTTGAGGAACTCCCTGTTGGCCTCATCCTGTATGTCTTTCCACACCTCCGGCACTTAAGACGATAGAGAGAGACAGTAGGCTTAGTTTGTGTGGGTATGTATGTGTGTTTCCCTGCAAGCATCTCACCAACACCTACATTTGCAGATTAAACTTGTTGTATGACAACAGCCACAGTATGAGTTTTGTGGCTCCATAAAAGCCAATTAATTGAAAAATGTATAACAAAAGAGTATTACATTGGAATATACATGTATTGTCACACAGGTGGATCTGAATTAGACATCTTACATTTGGTAGGAGGATCAAACAGAATTACATTTACATTTTACATTTAAGTCATTTAGCAGACGCTCTTATCCAGAGCGACTTACAAAATGGTGCATTCACCTTATGATATCCAGTGGAACAACCACTTTACAATAGTGCATCTAAATCTTTTAAGGGGGGGGGTTAGAAGGATTACTTTATCCTATCCTAGGTATTCCTTAAAGAGGTGGGGTTTCAGGTGTCTCCGGAAGGTGGTGATTGACTCCGCTGTCCTGGCGTCGTGAGGGAGCTTGTTCCACCATTGGGGTGCCAGAGCAGCGAACAGTTTTGACTGGGCTGAGCGGGAACTGTGCTTCCTCAGAGGTAGGGGGGCCAGCAGGCCAGTGGTGGATGAACGCAGTGCCCTTGTTTGGGTGTAGGGCCTGATCAGAGCCTGAAGGTATGGAATTGAGCCAAGAAGTATTGAGTAAAGGTCTGCAAACAATGTGAAGATCCGGCAAGCCTACATAGGAAGGTGTGCCGTCATCAAAAAAGATCAGGAACCTGAAACACAAGGGGAAGCGCAACAGAGCTTTACTAAGACATTGATGAATCATATTTAGCATTATGTTTCCATATATCATCATCCAACCACACCCACAATAGCTAATCACACACACACACACAAACACAGGGCCGGTCCTTGCTGTTCTGCCGGCCTAGGCGAGAGCAAACAAATCACGTTAAAAAGACAACTAAAACACTTAGTTTTCCAGACGGAAATCATTTTTGGTTCTGAATGAAAGTTGAAAAGACGTCATTTAGAGAAGTCTATGTATGGTCCAAATCGAGGCTGTTCCAGACCGGGCAAAATTCATTGTCCGTGAACATAAAAAAAAAGACACCCATAGGGCGTCAGCATCGGTCTATCCTTACTGAGGTTTATCCGACAGTGTCGCCTGAATTAGAATTTTAGGAATGCCCATCTATGTGGTAGGCCCACCCAAGGGCGGGGGGGGGGGGGGGGGGGGGAACATGAATGATTCATGGGGCCCTAGCCTGGTAGGGGCCCCTAAATGTTTTGAAAATGATTTATCATTTAAAAAATGTTAGACAAAAAATAAATAAAATCGGATATATTAAAACGTATAACCATATATAACGTATAACAGATCTTGGAGGTGAGGAAGTTGTTTTGTAGCAGCAGCAGCATAACTAGACCATTTTTTTTATTGTAAAGTTAGGCACATGATTACTTAGACACACTTAAATATGTAATCTATTTGATATGTATACTATTATTAAAACATGTTTTCTTTCAGTAGTAGATTTTTTGTATGGTAACCTTTTGTAGGAGCGAACATTAAACCTAACATTCCCTTTGTTTACTCACTTCCTAGTGCCTAGAGAGCCCCAGGTAGGCAAAATCTCAGCAGAAAGCTGTCAGACAGACTGATGCAGAGGAGAGCAGGGAGGAGAAAGAGGAGTTAAAGAGTAGCAGCAGTGCCAGTGAAGGAGTGACAGAAGAGACTGAACAAGCAAGTAATAAGGGAAAGGAAGTGTATGGACAGATTCGAAGTGAGGAAGATGAGGTTTTATATGATCCAGCACTGTGGCCAGAGAAAGTACAAGACCATGAAAGAGAAGCTATTGTTCGCAGACTCGCCAACAGGTGTGGTGAGGAGACAGAACTGTATAAAATCATGCCCCTAGACTCAGAAGGCAAGCCATTCCCCAACTATTTACAGTACAGTAAGTCAGCAAACGGAAGAGAAAAGATGCAGAGAGACTGGTTTATTTATAGTAAGAGTGTAACGGAATTATATTGCATTCCATGTGTTATTTTTTTCTCATGAGCAAAGTAAACCATCACCCAGTTCTCTGAGTAGTAAGGATTGCTATTAGATATCATCAGTGAAATGCCGGAGACTGTATGACAAACTACCAGAGCATGAGGATCGTGTGTCTCACAAGAACTGTTACTGGAAATGGAAAAATCTGCAGCATACCGTAACAGCTACAGGTATAGACAGTCAGCTGCAGAAACAAATCCAGTCAGAAATGTATAAAAACAGAGCACTTCTTGAAAGGATTTTGGATGGGACACTGTACTAACCATCTAGGAATCTGCCATTCTGGGGAAATCACTCAATCTTGATGATACGCATAATGGACATTATCTAGGCTTACTTGAACTGTTGTCAAATTATGACCAGCTGTTACGTGGCCACTTACAGAAAGTCAGGGACAAAAAGAAAGGAGCACGACTTACTCATTAACTCAGCCCTGAGAGACGAAACAAGTTCATCGGAATATGTGATCAATTGTTTTGAAAACAATACTTTATGAAAGAGAAGATGCAATCTATTACTCGGTTATATGTGATGCAACTCCAGACATTTCCCATACTGAGCTAAATGTATTATTGGTGAGATATGTACACAAAGATAAAGTTCAGGGAACAGGCGAATGGGAAATAATTGAACGTTTTCTTGAATTTAAAGACTTTGCTAGAAAGACAGGCAGTGACATTTCTAAAATGATTGGGTGCAAGCACACAAACTGCAAAATAATCCACTGGCCACATACCTTGTGCCTACCATACTCCTAATCTTGTGGGTGTACATGCAGCTCAGTCGTGCCCAGAAGTATCAACCTTTTTTGGCTGTGTGAAACGTCTTTACAATCTGTTCAGTGCCAGCCCAGAGCGATGGGCCATTCAAGGAAAAGACTGGCTGCTGTCTTAACCCCCTTTCAGACACGCGATGGAGAGAGCGCATTGCTGCGGTCCAACCAGCGTCAACTCATTTACCGTCTATCATCAAGGCCCTAGACATGCTTCCTGCTACCTGCAGCCTGACAAACGAAGCCAAATCAGAGGCAAAAGGTCTGAAAAGCTACTTCATGTCTTTCAAGGCAGTCTTCCTGCTCACTTTCTGGGTAAAAGATTTGCAGTGTATTGAGAATAGAACCTAATTCTTCAGTCAGGAAATATTTATCTGGACACTGAAGCAGCTCACATTAAGGCACTACAGGAATAAATACAGGCTCTGCGTAATCAATGGGACACTCTTCTGGCAGAAGCCTCCATGGTGTCAAATCAAATGGGTGTAAATACTCCATTTCACAGTGAACAGAGGTGCTGCCAGAAAAAAAAAAAAAAGTTTCCCTGATGAGACCAAAGATGACATAGCAAAGGAACAGAAGTCAGAGAATGGATTTTGCAACACAGTGTTTTATATGGCTCTGGATAATATGTTCAGTTATTTGGACAAGAGGTTCCATGCGATTACAGCTATATGAGAGGAGTTTTCACAATACTTACATTTAGGAAAATTACTGAAAACTAAATGTGTATCTTGCCACAAATTGAGAAACATGTACTCCAAAGATCTCAGATCTCAGATGGATTTGAAAATGAAGTGCGAGATCTAAAGACGATATATGCTGCGACTTTTTCAGATGGTCTTCCTCCTGTAGAGCTCCTAGTTGTCTGCAGCTACAGGGTATTTTTTGAGAGGTGTGCATTGCACTGCAAACTCCAACAGTTGCTGGAGGTAAACGTGCCTTCAGTAAGCTGAAACTTATAAAGAACTATCTAAGATCTACCATGTGCCAAGACAGGTTGAACAGCCTTGCCAAACAGCCCCAAAATTCTGGCAATGACTCTGGGCCCACCGTTTGACAAAACAGGCCGTTGTATTGGCTTTATTAGTTCTGAATCCCGTGATGAATCCATTTGGCTATTTTAGCTCTGAATATCAGCTACCCAACTTTATGAGGAGTTATCCTGAGCCTATTTGCATGTCACGCCCTGACCAGGTGAACTCGGGTATTTTGGGTCAGGGTGTGTCATGTAGGGTAATTTTCCTTGGTTCGTTTTCTATGTTTGGGGTTATAGCCTTGTGTTAGCTCTATGTGGGTTATTTCTAGGTTGGGTTCTGTCGATTCCCAATCAGAGACAGCTGTCGCTAGTTGTCTCTGATTGGGATCACATTTAAGTTCCTTTTCCCCCACGCTGTTGGTGGGGTGTTGTCTCTTTGTGTTAAGAGCAGTTAACGTATCGGCATTTTCTTGTTTTTGTGTACGTGTTTATTTCAAGTGTAAAGAATAAACATGTGTTCGCTCCCAGCTGCGTTTTGGTCCGCTTCCTCGTCACCCGACGACGAACGTTACAGAACACCCCACCAAACCAGGACCAAGCAGCGGGAGGATAAAGAGCGCGAGAGATGGGCTCGCGAGGGGAAGGAGTTCTGGACCTGGGAGGAGATCAAGTCGGGGAAAGGACCCTGGCGGAAGGATTCCCAGGTCGAGGAGGTAAAGCCAGCCGGTGGACGGAGTCGCAGGCGGCGGTCAAGGAGGCCCGGAAGACACCCCCAAGAATTTTTTTGGGGGGGGACTAATGGGGTGGTCCGGAAGGGCAGAGGAAGAGCCCAGACCACTGCTCTCGTGGGAGGAGACGGAGATGAGGCGGTTGATTGAGGACCTGCTGAGGGAAGATCTGGAGGAGGAGCCATGGTATGCGGAGTTGCGCGCTGTGTCGCCAGTGCGCCCGCACAGCCCGGTGCGTCCGGTGGACATGCCCAGCACATGCCGTGCTAGGATGGGCATCCAGCCAGGACGAGTGGCTAAACCGGTCCACGCTTCAGTTCACCAGTGCGTGTTCACAGTCCTGTCTGGCCCGTTCCTGCTCCCCGCACCAAGTCAGTGGTGCGTGTCCCCAGTCCGGCCCGGCCCGTCCCTGCTCCCCGCACCAAGTCAGTGGTGCGTGTCCCCAGTCCGGCCCGGCCCGTTCCTGCTCCCCGCACCAAGCCAGTGGTGCGTGTCCCCAGTCCGGCCCGGCCCGTTCCTGCTCCCCGCACCAAGCCAGTGGTGCGTGTTCCCAGTCCGGCCCGGCCCGTCCCTGCTCCCCGCACCAAGCCAGCGGTGCGTGTTCCCAGTCCGGCCCGGCCCGTCCCTGCTCCCCGCACCAAGTCAGCGGTGCGTGTTCCCAGTCCGGCCCGGCCCGTCCCTGCTCCCCGCACCAAGCCAGCGGTGCGTCTTCCCAGTCCGGCCCGGCCCGTCCCTGCTCCCCGCACCAAGCCAGCGGTGCGTGTCCCCAGTCCGGCCCGGCCCGTCCCTGCTCCCCGCACCAAGCCAGCGGTGCGTGTCCCCAGTCCGGCCCGGCCCGTCCCTGCTCCCCGCACCAAGCCAGTGGTGCGTGTCCCCAGTCCGGCCCGGCCCGTTCCTGCTCCCCGCACCAAGCCAGTGGTGCGTGTTCCCAGTCCGGCCCGGCCCGTCCCTGCTCCCCGCACCAAGTCAGCGGTGCGTGTTCCCAGTCCGGCCCGGCACGTTCCTGCTCCCCGCACCAGGTCAGCGGTGCGTGTCCCCAGTCCTGTCCGGCCCATCCCTGTTCCCCGCACCAAGCCAGTGGTGCGTGTTCCCAGTCCGGCACGGCCCGTGTCCGGTCCACCGGTGCCCAATCCTGTTCCGATCGACGGCTCCGCTCCAGAGCCTGAGCATGCCGCTCCACAGTGGTCCAGTCCGGGCCAGAGGGGTAGGGCTAAGGTGGAGGCGGGGGAAAGAACACGCCCGGGGCCAGAGCCTCCACCGAGGGTGAGGCGCCCACCCGGGTCCCCCCCCTAATAGACTTAAGTTTGGTGCGCCGGGAGTACGCACCGTTGGGGGGGGGGGGTACTGTCACGCCCTGACCAGGTGAACTCGGGTATTTTGGGTCAGGGTGTGTCATGTAGGGTAATTTTCCTTGGTTTGTTTTCTATGTTTGGGGTTATAGCCTTGTGTTAGCTCTATGTGGGTTATTTCTAGGTTGGGTTCTGTCGATTCCCAATCAGAGACAGCTGTCGCTAGTTGTCTCTGATTGGGATCACATTTAAGTTCCTTTTCCCCCACGCTGTTGGTGGGGTGTTGTCTCTTTGTGTTAAGAGCAGTTAACGTATCGGCATTTTCTTGTTTTTGTGTACGTGTTTATTTCAAGTGTAAAGAATATACATGTGTTCGCTCCCAGCTGCGTTTTGGTCCGCTTCCTCGTCACCCGACGACGAACGTTACATTGCAATGTGTTTACACAGCGGGAAATGCATAAGTATTTAATTCTTTGTTATGACCAGCTCATAAAAAAATGTATGGATAGAGACTTGAAACCACTGATCATGACAATTTAGCCCACGGGATGAAACTCCTGGACAGCAGTTGTGAGTAGCCTGATTGTCCATTTTACTTTCACCTGTCCTATTTTTAAGGATAAGTTTGTTAACATGTCAGCACGTTTTATTCGCTTTGGTGTCATTTAGGTTAGGCTATTTGATCGGAGAAACATGCATGATGTAAAAAGTTTCCGTCTCATTACATTGTCATACATTTGATCTCCAGCCTGTAGGCTACAGAAAAAGGTCAAATACTCTATCACATGCTATACCGGATACACAATATGTTTTTTCACGGAATGTTGGTGGAGCAGTGTAGCGATGCGTTTCTCCAACAGCACCCTGGAGAGGCGCGCTGCGAACGGACAAGATAGATATTTTGTGTCCCTGCCAAAGTGGGCACCGCTCATCAAAGGGCGGCATCAGCGCTCACCTAAAAAGCCCATATGCCACTGGTTGAGAGAAATTGTCGTTGTTTTTGGCCAGAATTATGTGTTGTTGGGAGGTGCACCTTGGTCAGTTTTGCTCAGAAAATGCCGCCCTCGTCAAATCTACCATAATGGGCGGTCGCCTAATCCTGCCTAATGAGCAGACGGCCCTGCACACACAATCACACACTAACTTTACGCTCAAGCGGTTCTTTCGGTTGGGGAGTTCAGCCAGAATGCCAGAGCAGAACAAGGACTGGTCGACATCTTTGAACTTGGCCACCACTCGCACGCCCACGTACAGCTGCTCCAGCAAAGTGGTGTGGTCAAAGGCTATGTGATGTCCTGACAGCATGCTCCTCCCCTTCTCGCTAAAGTCCACCTTATACCTGCTTCCATTCTCTGTGGAGCATCAACGGTTGAGATATAGAGAGCATGGAGAAAACTAAGAAATCTGTAAAGGACATTTAATGATATACAAGAACAGGAATAACCGGTGGTTGGGTGTGTTCTTACCTGTTGGTTTGATTTCTGTAATCCTGTCGTGGTGCCAGGTCTCGGTCCTCCTCCTGGCCAGGACCATCATGTCAATCTTGATCTCCTCTATGAGGACAGGGAGTGACTGAGTCACGGGGTTGGGTGCATGGGTCAGAGCTTGCGACATGCTGGTCACCACAAACAGAGTGTCTGTTTCTAAATCAGGGAGCAAGAAGACCACCATGAGCACTAAAGATGGTCATTAACGATATCATTGACATTAGGTAGAAAGCAATTTAGAGAAGATCAATGTAAAACAAGGTCAGTCCATTAATGCAAAGCATAACTCACCTTTTCAGGCCTCTTGTGGTTTTGATGGGGCAGTGGAACCACATTTGCTGGCCTCTTGTAGTTTGGGAGCAGATTTGTCACTCTTGCTGGGCTCTTGGGATTTTGGTGGGGAAGCTGTGCCAGCTTTGCTTGAGTTCAGCTGTTTTGTTGATGCAGAGGAGTCACCTGTTATGGGTTTTTGTGGTTTCATTGGCACAGAAGGATTTGTAGGGGCAGGAGACAAGTCTTCAATGTAGCACCCACATTTGTGTTTGGCTAGGGGAGATTCTCTTCTCTTTTTCTCAGTCGTCCACATTTGCTGGCGTCGGGATGTTTTGTTGAAACCTTTTTTGATTTTGACGGTGGAGTATTATCGTCGCCGTCTTCTTGTGGACTTGGTGGTTCAGACTCTGACCGTGCAAGGCGAGTTGCTGGGGTATCACTAGAGCTTGAGGCTTCACTTGGGACAACAGTTACAGAAGGGGTGGTCACAGCTAGAGAAGATGACATGCTCTCCATGTCATCTGCCGTGTCATTGTACTAAGGAAGAATGAGAGAAGAGCATGTCAGGAGCATGGCCCGAGACCACACACGTAGAAGTGTGTGTGAGAACATTTGAATCCGGTCTGGCTTAGTTCTCACATCTTCTGTGTCACTGTCTGTATCTGTGACTTCTTCAGGAGCAGCTTCGGGAGCAGCAACTGAGAAAAAGATAGAGGTGGATGAAAGAATAAAGCAAAACGGATTGGGATTGAGGGTCTCGTCAAAGACTGTGTTCCCATTCAAACAACATCTCCCGCAATCCCTTTCAGCAGGGTTTCCCAAACTCTGTCCTGGTTTCCTTGTGTTTGATACCATTCCATTCGCTCCAGACATTAAGCGGCGTCCTCCCCTCAGCAGCCTCCACTGCTACAGTTATATAAGGACTGAATTTGCGTCTAATTTACAAATCTCCATCTGGCTTTTGGGAGGGGGGGGGGGGGGGTGTCACATACTTTTTGTGTAAAGATAAAACATTTGCAGGTAAATTGCAGGTGCAGAGTTTTAAAGGAGCCTATCACTCGAATATTTTTGCTTTAAAATGAACTCCTGCAGACAGTGAGTCACATGGCTGGCTATCTAAAGCAGGCAGACAGGCATTCAGTTACTGTTTTATTGAACAGTAGAATGGGCAACACAAGTGACCTAAGCTACTGAGCGTGGCATGATTGTCGTTGCCAGGTGCGCCGGAAACAATATATCAGAAACGGCCACCCTCCTGGGCTTTTCACACACTATAGTGTCTTTGGTTTACAGAGAATGGTGCGACAAAGAAAACACATGCAGTCAGCGGAGTTCTGTGGGCAAAAACAGCTCATCAAATCAAATTTTATTGGTCACATACACGTGTTTAGCAGATGTTATTGCGGGTGTAGCTAAATGCTTGTGTTTCTTGCTCCAACAGAGCAGTAATATCTAACAAGTAATATCTAACAATTTCACAACAATCCACACAAATCCAAAGTTGTCACGACTTCCGCCGAAGTCGGTTCCTCTCCTTGTTCGAGCGGCGTTCAGCGGTCGACGTCAACGGTTTTCTAGCCATCGCCGATCCACCTTTCATTTTTCCATTCGTCTTGTCTTGTTTTCCTACACACCTGGTTTCAATTCCCTCAGTATTAGACGTGTATATAACCCTCTGTTTCCCCCCATGTCTGTGTGTGGAATTGTTTTGTTGTAAGTGCTTATGCACATGTTGACTGGTGTGCGACGGGTTTTGTACCCATGTGTGTTATTCTTTATGCCGTTGGTTTTGCAATTAAACTGCTCCGGCTATTACCTAGTTCTGCTCCTGCTCCCTGCCACCAGTTATGCACCCCTTACAGAATTCCACACCTGTACAATGGAGTCAGCAGGAGCAGGTGCCCCTGGTATAGGGGTCGAGGAGCGCGTCCAGGAGCAAGCGGCGATGATCCACCATCTCGGCGCCACCATGGACCGCATCATACAGACCATGGACTGCTGGGAGAGACAGGGAGTCCCTCCAGCACCTCCACCAGCACAAGAGGGATTACCACTACTCGTCCCTCCTGTACCCGATCCCAGTGAGATGCGTCTTGTCCTCCCCGGGGAGTATGATGGGACGGCGGCACGGTGCCAGGATTTCCTGCTACAGCTGGACCTATACCTGGGCACCGTTTACCCGGCTCCCTCGGGAAGGGAGAGGGTGTCCGCCCTCGTCTCGTGCCTCTCAGGGAGAGCTCTGGAGTGGGCTAACGCCATGTGGGGAGAAGGAGATGCGGCGTTGGACGACTTCAAGGAGTTCACCTGCCGTTTCCGGGCAGTCTTTGACCACCCGCCCGAGGGTAGAGTGGCGGGTGAACGTCTTTTCCACCTGAGGCAGGGGACGAGGAGCGCCCAGGAGTTCGCACTGGAATTTCGGACCCTGGCCGCAGGAGCGGGATGGAACGACAGGGCCCTTATCGACCACTACCGTTGCAGCCTGCGCGAGGATGTCCATCGGGAGTTGGCCTGCAGGGATACCACCCTCACCTTCGACCAGCTGGTGGACCTGTCCATTCAGTTGGATAACCTGCTGGTCACCCGCGGACGTCCAGGGAGGGCTCTGTCGATTCCCTCTCCCAGCACCACCACTCCGGTGCCTATGGAGCTGGGAGGTGCTGTGCTCATGGAGGCCGGAGGAGGGGCTTTCACGTGTACCATCTGTGGCCGCAGAGGTCACACTTGTTGGTGCCGGTTTGGTTCCACTAGGGGTCGAGGCAGCAGGCAGGGCACTCTGGCGTTGCCCCAGGTGAGCCTGCACCACTCTCATCCAGAGCCCTTTGTTTTACACCTGTTTGTGCATGTTTACTTTCCTGAGTTTTCCCCGCATTCCCAGCATAAGGCGCTCGTAGATTCAGGCGCGGCTGGGAATTTTATCGACAGAGCATTCGCCCATAGGTTAGGGATCCCTATTGTTCCAGTGGTTAGGCCTTTCCTAGTTCACGCTCTGGACAGTCGACCATTACGGTCCGGGTTAATTAGGGAAGCTACCATTCCTCTGGGCATGGTGACGCAGGGGGGTCACGAGGAGAGAATCAGTCTCTTCCTCATTGACTCTCCTGCATTTCCCATGGTACTAGGCCTTCCCTGGTTAGCTCGTCATGACCCCACCATTTCATGGCAAAAGAGGGCTCTCACGGGGTGGTTGCGAGAGTGCTCAGAGAGGTGTTTAGGGGTTTCGTTGGTGCTACTACGGTGGAAAGTCCAGACCAGGTCTCCACCGTGCGCATTCCCCCCGAATATGCCGATTTGGCTCTCGCCTTCTCCAAAAAGAAGGCGACTCAATTACCACCCCATCGACGGGGGGATTGTGCGATAAATCTCCTGGTAGACACTGCACTTCCCAGGAGTCACGTGTATCCCCTGTCACAGGCAGAGACGGCGGCTATGGAAACATATGTCTCCGAATCTCTGCGTCAGGGGTACATTTGGTCCTCCACTTCACCCGCCTCCTTGAGTTTCTTTTTTGTGAAGAAGAAGGAGGGAGGTCTGCGCCTGTGTATTGACTACCGAGGCCTAAATCAGATCACGGTGAGGTACAGTTACCACTGCGATTGAGTCAATGCACGTTGCGCGCTTCTTCACCAAACTAGATCTCAGGAGAGCTTACAACCTGTTGCATATCAGGGAGGGAGACGAGTGGAAGACAGCGTTCAGTACAACCTCAGGGCATTATGAGTGCCTCGTCATGCCGTACGGGTTGATGAATGCTCCATCAGTCTTCCAAGCCTTTGTAGACAAGATTTTTAGGGACCTGCACGGGCAGGGTGTAGTGGTGTATATTGATGACATTCTGATATACTCCGCTACATGCGCCGAGCATGTGTCCCTGGTGTGCAGGGTGCTTGGTCGAC
Source organism: Salmo salar (assembly GCF_965601325.2). Lineage (NCBI taxonomy): Eukaryota > Metazoa > Chordata > Actinopteri > Salmoniformes > Salmonidae > Salmo > Salmo salar. The sequence continues at coordinate 65,503,994 of NC_138304.1, read as the reverse complement.
TGTTGGAGCATGACCTGCATGTCAAGGCTGAGAAATGCCTGTTCTTCCAGCAGGCAGTCTCCTTCCTAGGGTATTGCATTTCCACCTCAGGGGTGGAGATGGAGAGTGACCGCATTTCAGCCGTGCGTAATTGGCCGACTCCCATCCCGGTAAAGGAGGTGCAGCGGTTTCTAGGGTTTGCCAATTACTACCGGAGGTTTATCCGGGGTTTTGGTCAGGTAGCGGCTCCCATTACCTCACTGCTGAAGGGAGGACCGGTACGTTTGCAGTGGTCGGCTGAGGCGGACAGGGCTTTTGGTCACCTGAGGGCTCTGTTTACCTCGGCTCCCATGCTGGCCCATCCGGATCCCTCTTTGGCGTTCATAGTGGAGGTGGACGCGTTTGAGGCTGGGATAGGAGCCGTGCTCTCTCAGCGCTCGGGTACGCCACCGAAGCTCAGCCCCTGTGCTCTTTTTTCAACATGCTGCGGTTCGTTTTAAATGCAGGTAGCTTATCGGTTTGTCCAATTTCCCATGCATAATCTTTAGTCAAAGTAAATTGAATAACTCTTGCATCTTCTCTCCTAGTTTCCTCAAAACCCATTGGATGGAAAAAAACCGCCCCTATAACCTTCTCTAATTGGTTTTGAGAAGGAGGCAATGAGAGAGGATGCAAGGAGAATGCAATCGAGGTTCTGCCTATGTAACTGAAGTTGCAAAGCTAATGGCTTTATTCTTGGGTCAGCACACACTTTTTGTTACGTGTTTCAGGGTTAATTGATAGCTATGTTGACAGTTATTTGACATGACCATATCAATACGTTTCTACGCTGAGTGTACAAAACATTAGGGACACCTTCCTAATATTGAGTTGCACCCCATTTAACCCGCAGAACCTCCTCAATTCGTCAGGGCATTGACTCTACAAGGTGACAGAAAGCATTCCACAATTGGCCGATGTTGACTCTGATGCTTCCCACAGTTGTGTCAAGTTGGCTGGATGTTCTTTGGGTGGTGGACCATTCTTGATACACACGGGAAACTGTTGAGTGTGAAAAACCCTGCAGCGTTGCAGTTCTTGACACACTCAAACCGGTATGCCTGGCACCTACTACCACACCCCGTCCAAAGGCACTTCAATCTTTTGTCTTGCCCGTTCACCCTCTGAATGGCACGTATACCCAATCCATGTCTAAATGCTTCAAAAATCCTTCTTGAACCTGTCTCCTCCCCTTCATTTACACTGATTTGAAGTGGATTTAACAAGTGACATGAATAAGGGATCATAGCTTTCACCTAAATTCACCTGGTCAGTCAATGTCATGGAAATGTTTTGTACACTCAATGTATATAGGACAGTGTAGAGGGGTCTCTGCCTACACTGTGACAATTCCACATGTTCTGATTCCCAAATTTTTGGTAAAACATTGCATGATCTGATAAGGTCGTCTGGCATTAAACCCTACACAGTCAATGCATTAAACATTCATCACTTATCAAGGAATGTACAGACTAGAGAAATAAATACAGTACAAGTCATGCAAAAACTTTATTTACAAAAAGATAGAAAGGAACAGTGCAACTCAGCTGCCGTTGTGGAAATTATTTGCATTCTTTCCCCAGTGATAATCTTGGATTATACACTGGCCTGCGTAGGCTTAGCCTACAGTATTAGCTATTTCTGCTGCATCTCCCAATTAAACCAAAGTTTGTTGCTAAGTCAAATGACATCCCTCATTTAGGCTATCTTTCCATAAAGCTTAGGGATTCCTGCTGTATATCTTCAGCCTGGTGAGTAGCAGAATGTCAACTCTCTCCAGCACATGATTTGTAAGTGCCTCTTTTTTTGTGTGGTACTCTCTTCTTAATTAGTGATCTGTTCCTCTTGATAGGTGGAGGTTGAGATGGCACCATAAGGGTCCATCACTGTCTGAGCGCAGCGCACCACCGTCAGCAGCAGGAAGAAGCAGAGGAGGGCAAGAAAAAAGAGAGCAAAGCCCAGGTCCACGTCCACCTCCAGCTTGGACAGAGAAGGAGCTGGCTGGTGCTGGTCCATGTGACTGATCAAGCTATGGGTCAGTAGTAGCTTGAGAGATGCTTGTAAGCTTGTGTTGCAGATCCTGGATGAACAGGATAAATGAAGACAACAGAGACTTAGCTGATTTTCCTATGGCTTGTCTTCCAATGTATGAGATCAGTTGCCAGGTGAGTTAAAGTCTTCTCAGGTAGGTAATGTCTTGTCATGAAATTGCAATGTAAATCATATGATTATATGATATCTCATTAAAGATCCAAGTTAAGTCTTGTAAGGTGAGTCACTTGCAGCATAAGTGAACGCCACATTGGGCGTGTGTCCTCCTGTGAGAGAGGAAATAATATTATCAGCCTTATCTTAATCTAACACTCTCACTGGCTCTGAGGTGTACATGTACCCTTGTTAATGTATAGCTCAGAGAAAAAACAAAGAAGACATACATACACTCATACAAAAATGTTGCTCTGACAGAGAAGAAATAGACAAAAAAAAGAAAACTGGCCAATACAGCACTTTGTATTTAGGAGCACCCCTAGGTATTCCCAAAATCCCAATAATGCTTAAATGTTTCTCTTTTCAATATTTTGCATACACGTGTAAGAAAAGTATTGTTTATTTTAGCATATTGTGGCTGCAGGTAGCCTAGTGGTTAGAGCGTTGGCCCAGTAACCGAAAGGTTGCTAGATCAAATCCCCGATCTGACAAGATAAAGATCTGTTGTTCTGCCCCTGAACAAGGCAGTTAACCCACTGTTCATAGGCCGTCATTGTAAATAAGAATTTGTTCTTAACTGACTTGCCAAGTTAAATAAAGGTTAAATAATAAAAATAAATATTTCTGGGTTATACATCACACAATTTGAATACAGTTCATATGAATGTTCATAGCTGTTAATACGTTTAGTTTGTGTTTTCACCAGTGCTTGACATGGACTGAAATAGGTGCCGGTACTGTTTATATTTAGGTGCAGGAGCTCCACAATACTTTTGAGCTAATATTCTTTAACAGGGGTTCCCAAACTTTTTCACTCAGGACCCCCCTTCCAGCATTGGGGAACATCCTGCATTTTGCAGTTTTAAAGCACATTTTCTTGCAATTCTATAAATCTTTTCATGTCTAATGTATTCATGTGATATTTGAGTGACAAAAAAGGTACAACTATCTACGGGCTAAAAAACCTAAAAAAATAAACGTTAGCTGACATGGGCTTGTTGATCTGGACATTTCTGATAAGTTATAAATATCTCTCTAAGGTATGCAATGACTAACATGACAAGAGGACATGATGATGCACTACCCAATTCCGAAATTACACCTTGTGCATTCTACTATTACAACATTCAGGAGTAAGTTTAAAGCCGGACTAAGTTCCTTCATTTTTTTTATGGGGGAGGGGGGGGGGGCACCCCACAGTTTGGGAACTACTGTTCTATAAGAGGAACAGGAGCTCAAGCAGTAGAACATTTGAGGTGACGGTACTCAGCTCCAGTGAGCTTTTACCCATGTCAAGCACTGATTTACACAAAACAGTAAAAGTGCTTAGCAGTAGTCTTAGAATAAAAATGCACACATATGAAAAGCTATAACTGTGGCAAAAGAGCACTCGAATGGACTCAATTAAATAACAAACCAAGCTACACACATGCACCATATATACAAAAGTATGTGGATACCCCTTCAAATGAGTGGATGCAGCTATTTCAGCCACACCCGTTGCTGAGAGGTTTATAAAATCGAGTACAGTCATGCAATCTCTATAGACAAACATTGGCAGTAGAATGGCCTTACTGAAGAGTTCAGTGACTTTCCATGTGGCACCATCATAGGATGCCACCTTTCCAACAGTTCATCAGTTCGTCAAATTTCGGCCCTGCTTGAACTGGCCGGTCAACTTTAAGTGCTATTATTGTGAAGTAGAAACGTCTAGGAGCAACAACGGCTCAGCCGCGAAGTGGTAGGCCACACAAGCTCACAGAACGGAACCGACAAGTGTTGAAGCGCATAGCAAGTAAAAATCGTCTGTCCTCTGTTGCAACACTCACTATCGAGTTCCAAACTGCCTCTGGAAGCAACGTCAGCACCAGAACTGCAATAACGGTTTGTCGGGAGCTTCATGAAATGGGTTTCCATCACCGAACAGCCGCACACAAGCCCAAGATCACCATGTGCAATGCCAAGCGTCACCTGGAGTGGTGTAAACTTGCCGCCATTGGACTCTGGAGCAGTGGAAACACATTCTCTGGAATTATGAACCATGCTTCACCATCGGACGAATCTGGGTTTGGCGGATGCCAGGAGAACGCTACCTGCCCCAATGCATAGTGCCAACTGTAAAGTTTGGTGGAGGAGGAGTAATGGTCTGGGGCTGTTTTTCATGGTTCGGGCTAAGCCCCTTAGTTCCAGTTGATTAGCGTTAATGGAAATCTTAACGCTACAGCATACAATGACATTCTAGACGATTCTGTCCTTCCAACTTTGTGGCAATAGTTTAGGGAAGACACTTTCCTGTTTCAGCATGACAATGCCCCCATGCACAAAGCGAGTGAATTGGAACGCCGACTGCGACCCAGGCCTAATCGCCCGTATCAGTGCCCGACCTCACTAGTGCTCTTGTGGCTGAATGAAAGCAAGTCCCCACAGCAGTGTTCATCTAGTGGAAAGCCTTCCCAGAAGAGTGGAGGCTGTTATAGCAGCAAAGTGGGGACCAACTCCATATTAATGCCCATGATTTTGGAATGAGGTGTCCACATACTTTTGGTAAAACAATAAATACAATCTCCCAATTAAATTAAAAATAAAGAGCATAACTCCCTATGAATCTGAATAACATAAAACATTGATTATTACGTACATATTGTTCACTACTGTATGAGTATTTCAAACAGTGCTAATGATTTAAAACTCACCGTCCTTGCTTGTCTTTCACATGTGGGAAGAAATTGCAGTTTTATCGATCTCCCTGTTGTTTCACAGAACTTTTCCCTACCTGTCTGCACCCCTTTTAACATGAACCACCCACACCGGCAAGCGCCCTCATGTATCGCTCCCTTTGAGCTCCCCTCTTAAGTTCTTTTACTGCTTTTTCTTACATAAAACAGTCCTGAGTCCTCTATTACAAATCTCTTCATCCTCCCATCCTGTCACGATCAGAGGAAAAATGAGCACCCCACAAAATACTTCTCTACACATATTCATGCAGATACACACACACACATCCGTGGGCACATGCGACCTCCCCTTGGCACTAAAGTCTTCATAAATAGTTTAACAGGAGTTGAATAACAGTCGCTGCAGTTCACATGTGAATCAAACACCCCTGTCCTTTGTTTCCCTGTCAGAAAGACCTTAAGCCTGGTTACCTGCTAGACTCGACACCTCAATAACTCCAGCCACATCAAGAGTCAATGCATGTGCCTTTATCATGGAAGACTGAAGGGTTACTAATGAGGCAGGGAAAGCTTGACTTGAATGAAGGCAAAGATTGAGGAGGAGCAAGAGACAGAGGCCTGACGTTGGGAATGCGCTAGAGAGAAAGACGATACACATGAGCAATTAAATTCTGTAGCCGGGGGCATGACCAGGATGAAATTGAGATTGCTTCAGTGGAAGCAATGGAGATTGTTTCAGTTAAGCTGCCAGTCAAGAGGAACGATATACAGTAGAGGCTGAGGGTGCAGGCGTAAAGTGATCCCGATCATATGCAATTAACTAAGGAGGCCTTTAGGCTGCAGCCAAACAGAGGGAGAGAGAGGAAAGAGACAGAGTATGGTATCTACATTGAACAAAGCTATAAACGCAACTTGTAAAAGGTTGGTCCCATGTTTTGGAGCGTTGGGCCAGTAACCGAAAGGTTGCTGGATCGAATCCCCCAGGTGACAAGGTAAAAATCTGTCATTCTGCCCCTGAACAAGGCAGTTAACCCACTGTTCCCCAGTAGGCTGTCATTGTAAATAAGAATTTGTTCTTAATTGATTTGCCTAGTTAAATAAAAGTTAAATAAATAAAACATCTTTAAAAAAAATCCATGAGCTGAAATTAAAGATCCCAGAATGTTTCCATATCACAAAAAGCTTATTTCTTTCATATTTTTTGGCACAAATGTGTTTATATCCCTGTTGGTCAGCATTTCTCCTTTGCCAAGATAATCCGGATGGATTATGCCACACCTGACAGGCATATCAAGAAGCTGATTAAACAGCATGATTATTACACAGGTGCAGCTTGTGCTGGGGACAATAAAAGGCCACTCTAAAATGTGCCGTTTTGTCAAGCAACACAATGCCACAGATGTCTCAAGTTTTGGGGGAGCGTGCAATTGGCATGCTGACTGCAGGATGTTCACCAGATCTGTTGCCAGAGAATTTAATTTTAATTTCTCTACCATAGCAGCCTTTCAATGTCATTTTAGAGAATTGTCAGTATGTCCAACCTGACTCACAACCGCAGATCACGTGTATGGCGTCGTGTGGGCAAACGGTTTACTTATGTCAATGTTGTTAACAGAGTGCCCCATGGTGGCGGTGGGGTTATGGTATGGGCAGGTATAAGCTACGGACAACAAACGCAATTGCATTTTATCGATGGCAATTTGAATGCACAAAAATACCGTGAGGAGATCCTGAGGCCCATTGTGAGGCCATTTTTTTTAAAGGTATCTTTGACCAACAGCTGCATATACAGTACCAGTTAAAAGTTTGGACACACCTGTTCATTCCAGAGTTTCTTTATTTTGACTATTTTCAACATTGTAGAATAATAGTGAAGACATCAAAACTATGAAATAGTCAGGCAATCCGGAACATCTGCAGAACTTTGAAGGTTTCTTCAAGAGCAGTCACAAAAAACATCAATCGCTATTATGAAACTGGCTCCCATGAGGACCACCACAGTAAAGGAAGACCCAGAGTTACCTCTGCTGCAGAGGATATGTTCATTAGAGTTAACTGCACCTCAGATTTCAGCCCAAATAAATACTTCAGAGTTCAAGTAACAGACACATCTCAACATCAACTGTTGAGAGGAGACTGTGTGAATAAGGCCTTCATGGTCGAACTGCTGCAACGAAACCACTACAAAAGGACACCAATAATAAGAAGAGACTTGCTTGGGCCAATAAACACAAGCAATGGACATTAGACCGGTGGAAATCTGTCCTTTGGTCTGATGAGTACAAATTTGAGATTTTTGGTTCCAACCGCCGTGTCTTTGTGAGACGCAGAGTAGCGGGTCTGACTCTGTACCAGCACCGCCTGGTATATATTGCTATTTTTTTTTTACTGGTGCTCTTTAATTACTTGTTACTTTTATCTCTTATTCATATTTTTTTGAAACTGCACTGTTGGTTAGAGGCTCATAAGTAAGCATTTCACTGTAAGGTTGTATTCTAAGTAAGCATGTCCAGATTTTCAGGAAAAAGTTGGACATTTCACCTAGATATCCCTAATATGATGACTGAGGTGTACAACATAGAAGCTTATCAGGATTTGATCATCTTACTATGCTTCTTCACCCGAGATAGGCCCCAGATTGCTAATCAATAAGTTCTTTATTCTCCAGGCTCCGCTTTGTCATCAACATGGACAACCTCGCAATGAGTAACATTTATCCATCGTTATTTTCCCTAGACTTTTACTGCTGACCTCGTTATGAGCAAAATTGATAAGGACCTTCCCATTTTGGCCCTAATGTGTCTGTTACCTATTTTTTTTACCATCATGGGTAACACCGAAAGCATACCTTGAGTCTGTGTAGATATTAGCCGTTTTCCCTTCATCCTGTTTGCATGCTTCTGTCAAAGCCACCAATTCCGCCACCTGTGCTGATGTTCCTGTAGGTTATGGTGGAAATTACAAGATTATGTTATAATACTATTATTGCATCAAATGGTTGTTTTATGCAACAGAATAGGGGGTTGTTAGAATGCTCATCTGTGTGTGTTCTAGTGAGGATGGGCCTCTGGGAGATAACACTGACAGGAGATTTACGATTTCCTTTGGGTGATAAAATCTAAAGAGACCGCATTCCAGAGCATGATTTAATGTTTCTGTTCTATATGGTACCAGGGAGAGATGACCCCAGGGCCAGACCTTGGTCTCTACACAAAGAGTACTGTTTTTACAGCACATACTGTCGTTTCATACAAATCTTAACCTATTTTTCATACAAATCTTAACCTTGTGACCCATTCTATACATCTGTTGTTCGTCATGTAGGTTGAAAGGGGTGTATCTTGGCTATAAAAGACCTATGTACTTTTGTCTCGGGGCTCTCAACGAATCATCTGTGGGTGATTCGTCGACCAGCCATCGTAATCGTAAAGCACTCAATCAATTGACTTTATATGTGTGTGTTGTATTGACCTGCTCCCTTATTAATAAGTGATTAAAGATTTAGTTTCAGTATAACTCTGACTTGTGTGATAAGTTTGTCTCTCCTCATTTGATAGTAAAGAAATTACCAGAAATTGACCAGAAATCCCGCAATAATGACATACACCAGGTTTCTCTTCTGCTGAACGAATCATGTTGTTGGTTTCACTCGGAACCTGCACAACTCTGATAACAGCCAGTTTATTTTGTTGATCGATGTCTCTGTCCAGTTGTAATGGACAGAGACATGTCGATGATGTCACCGTAGTTTTGTCTCTCCCAATCAGTAGTTGTGGAAACAAATCATCATGTATGGATTGTATCAACTGATGGGTGATTGCCCCATTTTTGGAGGAATTGAGTGCATCTTCATCTTCCATGTCGGGTAACCCACTGTGCCTATCCACCTCTGCTCTAAACCTTTCTTTAAATTCAACAAACAGTTATTTTGGTTATTGGACACATTTTGTTATCTCTCCCCAATTGGTGGTTGCATTGGTCAGTCCCTTAAGGAAAACATGTATGGCTCTCCATCCATCGGCCACATCTTGCTCTTCACCACCAACAACTCTATAAACCTTTTCTTCATGTACACCATGTTCACGGTTGTTCAAAACAAAGGCTAATACCTATAACCCATCATAAGGATGTAGATTGTAGAGTTTCTTATATCGCTTCAAATGGTCCCACGTCTTTATACCCACGTCTCGCGGATACTTCAAAGTCTTTGACCATTCATCCAACTGTTTTGGAGATGCTGATTTATGTGTGATTACTGTCACTGGAGGTTTGGCTTTACTTCCTTTAACAGCCTGTGTTCTGGTTGGCCTAAGACATCGTTCGTCACCGCGGTCAGAATCTGTTGACTCAAAGCCAGGTAGTGCTGACCAGATGCTTGAAACCTGATCTGCCTTGTGCAATTCAGTGTGAGGATAGATGGAAGGAACAGAGAGCCCACAGGTGGGGGTCAAGTCTGACTTTTTCACCTGTGTCTCTGCAATAGTTGTATTTCTCCTTTTAATGATTTGATCTGTTCACTAAGAGCTCTCAAACTCTCTTTATCTCTCTGCAATGTAAACGAGTTAGACATTCTTTGTATTTTCCCCCAAGCTTTTTGTATATTGAACAGATTCCATATTTGTCAACAATGACATAATATTTATTTATTATCTCATGCCTACACTCCTCTATTATGTAATGGTTCTTCACATCACTAGACAGTCAATTTAAAATATTTTTTATGTTCACATACGGAGCAGCCGTTACGCCCTTTTCCAGAGTGGTTTTCTCACTTAGAAATGGCATTAAATTAACTTCAAAAAGGTGTGTAATATATATACTGCTCAAAAAAATAAAGGGAACACTTAAACAACACATCCTAGATCTGAATGAAATAAATAATCTTATTAAATACTTTTTTCTTTACATAGTTGAATGTGCTGACAACAAAATCACACAAAAATAATCAATGGAAATCCAATTTATCAACCCATGGAGGTCTGGATTTGGAGTCACACTCAAAATTAAAGTGGAAAATCACACTACAGGCTGATCCAACTTTGATGTAATGTCCTTAAAACATGTCAAAATGAGGCTCAGTAGTGTGTGTGGCCTCCACGTGCCTGTATGACCTCCCTACAACGCCTGGCCATGCTCCTGGTGAGGTGACGGATGGTCTCCTGAGGGATCTCCTCCCAGACCTGGACTAAAGCATCCGCCAACTCCTGGACAGTCTGTGGTGCAACGTGGCGTTGGTGGATGGAGCGAGACATGATGTCCCAGATGTGCTCAATTGGATTCAGGTCTGGGGAACGGGCGGGCCAGTCCATAGCATCAATGCCTTCCTCTTGCAGGAACTGCTGACACACTCCAGCCACATGAGGTCTAGCATTGTCTTGCATTAGGAGGAACCCAGGGCCAACCGCACCAGCATATGGTCTCACAAGGGGTCTGAGGATCTCATCTTGGTACCTAATGGCAGTCAGGCTACCTCTGGCGAGCACATGGAGGGCTGTGTGGCCCCCCAAAGAAATGCCACCCCACACCATGACTGACCCACCGCCGAACTGGTCATGCTGGAGGATGTTGCAGGCAGCAGAACGTTCTCCACGGCGTCTCCAGACTCTGTCACGTCTGTCACGTGCTCAGTGTGAACCTGCTTTCATCTGTGAAGAGCACAGGGCGCCAGTGGCGAATTTGCCAATCTTGGTGTTCTCTGGCAAATGCCAAACGTCCTGCACGGTGTTGGGCTGTAAGCACAACCCCCACCTGTGGACGTCGGGCCCTCATACCTCCCTCATGGAGTCTGTTTCTGACCGTTTGAGCAGACACATGCACATTTGTGGCCTGCTGGAGGTCATTTTGCAGGGCTCTGGCAGTGCTTCTCCTGCTCCTCCTTGCACAAAGGCGGAGGTAGCGGTCCTGCTGCTGGGTTGTTGCCCTCCTACGGCCTCCTCCACGTCTCCTGATGTACTGGCCTGTCTCCTGGTAGCGCCTCCATGCTCTGGACACTACGCTGACAGACACAGCAAACCTTCTTGCCACAGCTCGCATTGATGTGCCATCCTGGATGAGCTGCACTACCTGAGCCACTTGTGTGGGTTGTAGACTCCGTCTCATGCTACCACTAGAGTGAAAGCACCGCCAGCATTCAAAAGTGACCAAAACATCAGCCAGGAAGCATAGGAACTGAGAAGTGGTCTGTGGTCCCCACCTGCAGAACCACTCCTTTATTGGGGGTGTCTTGCTAATTGCCTATAATTTCCACCTGTTGTCTATTCCATTTGCACAACAGCAGTTGAATTTTATTGTCAATCAGTGTTGCTTCCTAAGTGGACAGTTTGATTTCACAGAAGTGTGATTGACTTGGAGTTACATTGTGTTGTTTAAGTGTTCCCTTTATTTTTTTGACCAGTGTATATATATGTGTGTGTGTGTATAACCCCTTGAGGTCTCTAACCTCATCTTCTAGAACACAAATTGTTTCTGTAAGGCCTGGTTACCCATAAAACTTGTGTTCACTTCAAAAGCTTGTACAATGCTCACAAGGCTTACATTTCCCACACATGTAAAAATCACTACTCAACTAGCAACTCACTTCTATGCAACAGTAAGGTTTCACACCCTTAATCAATTATGGCTTATTGAACTGATAGGGCTTTAACAAAAAGGACTCAAACCTTCAACAAAGGACTCAAACCCCTATACATCACAGATACAGTTGAAGTTGGAAGTTTACATACACATTAGGCAAATACATTTAAACTCAGTTTTTCACAAATCCTGACATTTAATCCTAGTAAACATTCCCTGTCTTAGGTCAGTTAGGATCACCACTTTATTTAAAAAATGTGAAATGTCAGAATAATAGTAGAGAGTGATTTATTTCAGCTTTTATTTCTTTCATCACATTCCCAGTGGGTCAGAAGTTTACATCCACTCAATTAGTATTTGGTAGCATTGCCTTAAATTGTTTAACTTGGGTCAAATGTTTTGGATAGCCTTCCACAAGCTTCCCACAATAAGTTGGGTAAATTTTGGCCCATTCCTCCTGACCAAGCTGGTGTAACTGAATCAGGTTTGTAGGCCTCCTTGCTTACACACGATCTTTCAGTTCTGCCCACACATTTTCTATAGGATTGAGGTCAGAGCTTTGTGATGGCCACTCCAATACCTTGACTTTGTTGTCCTTAAGCCATTTTGCCACAACTTTGGAAGTATGCTTGGGGTCATTGTCCATTTGGAAGACTCATTTGCGACCAAGCTTTAACTTCCTGACTGATGTCTTGAGATGTTGCTTCAATATATCCACATAATTTTCCTTCTCATGATGTTATCTATTTTGTGAAGTGCACCAGTCCCTCCTGCAGCAAGGCACCCCCACAACATGATGCTGCCACCCCCGTGCTTCACGATTGGCGTTCTTTGGCTTGCAAGCCTCCTCCTTTTTCCTCCAAACATAATAATGGTCATTAAGGCCAAACCGTTCTAATTTTGTTTCATCAGACCAGAGAACATTTCTCCAAAAAATACGATCTTTGTCCCCATGTGCAGTTGCGAACCGTAGTCTGGCTTTTTATGTCGGTTTTGGAGCAGTGGCTTCTTCCTTGCTGAGCGGCCTTTCAGGTTATGCTGATATAGGACTCATTTTACTGTGGATATATATATACTTTTGTACTTGTTTCCTCCAGCATCTTCACAAGGTCATTTGCTGTTGTTCTGTGATTGATTTGCACTTTTCGCACCAAAGTACGTTCATCTCTAGGAGACAGAACGCGTCTCCTTTCTGAGCGGTATGACGGCTGCGTGGTCCCATGGTGTTTATACTTGCGTACTATTGTTTGTACAGATGAACATGGTACCTTCAGGCGTTTGGAAATATTGCTCCCAAGGATGAACCTGTTAGGTTGGTGGGGGTAGCTGGTGTATAAAGTCAGGCGCAGGAGAGCAGAGATGAGTGAAACAACATACTTTACTCAACAGCACAAAGTAAACAATTTACAAAGTGCAAAAAATAACAGTTGCCACAAAGAATGGGTGATAAACAGCACCCGGTACAAACGAGCCGGAACATACCGACCTGAACAAATAACAATCACACACAAAGACATGGGGGGAAACAGAGGGTTAAATACATGACCAGTAATTGGGAAATGAAAACCAGGTGTGTAGGACAACGAGACAAAACAAATGAAAAAATGGATCGGCGATGGCTAGAAGACCGGTGACGTCGACCGCCGAACACCACCCGAACAAGGAGAGGCATCAACTTCGGCCGAAGTCGTGACAGAACCAGACTTGTGGAGGTCTACAATTCTTTTTCTGAGGTCTTGACTGATTTCTTCTGATTTTCCCATGATGTCAGGAAAGAGGCACTGAGTTTGAAGGTAGGCCTTGAAATACATCCACAGGTACACCTCCAATTGACTCAAATGATGTCAATTAGCCTATCAGAAGCGTCTAAAGCCATGACATAATTTTCTGGAATTTTCCAAGCTGTTTAAAGGCACAGTCAACTTAGTGTATGTAAACTTCTGACCCACTAGAATTGTGATATAGTGAATGATAAGCGAAATAATCTGTCTGTTAACGATTGTTGGGAAAATTACTTGAGTAATGCACAAAGTAGATGTCCTAACCGACTTGCCAAAACTATAGTTTGTTAACAAGAAATTTGTGGAGTGGTTGAAAAACAAGTTTTAATGACTACTGTCACGGTTATCGTCGGTGAAGGAGGACCAAAATGCAGCAGGACTGTGTTTGTTCATTTTGAACATTTATTAAATCAAAATGAACACAAAAACAAAACGAACTCAAGATATACCGACAGTCTTCTCAGGCTCATACATGCTAGACAAGAAACAATCTCCCACAAATACACAGACAAACACACCCAACTAATATAGGACTTCCAATCAAAGGCAACACCACACAGCTGCCTTCAATTGGAAGTCCACCCCAATTAACCAAACATAGACATACAACCAACTAGATCAACATAGAAATACGTAGACAAGGAACAGTGCCCAAAAACACCGGAATGCTAAATCAAATGCCCTTTTAAGAAAAAACACCACCGCGAGCCACATAAAACAAATACCCTCTGCCACGTCCTGACCAAACTACAATAACAATTAATCCTTATACTGGCCAGGACGTGACAGTACCCCCCCCCCCTAAAGGTGCTAACCCCGGAAGCACCTCAAATTAACAAACCCCCCCCCCCCCAAAAAAAAATCCCCCTAACTAAAGGGAGGGAGGCTGCCGTCAACGACGGCACTGTGCTACACCCCCCCCTCCCCAACCCACCTATATCTGGAGGTGGCTCTGGTTCAGGCAGTTCCGGGCAGACGACCCACCCCGGCAGCTCCGGGGAGACGGGCCACTCGGGCTGACCCGGAAGACAGTCGGGCCACTCTGGCTGGCCCGGAAGACAGTCGGGCCACTCTGGCAGACCCGGAAGACAGTCGGGGCAGTCTGGCATCGCCGGGCAGTCTGGCATCGCCGGGCAGTCTGGCCACTCTGGCAGCTCCGGGCAGTCTGGCCACTCTGGCAGCTCCGGGCAGTCTGGCCACTCTGGCAGCTCCGGGCAGTCTGGCCACTCTGGCAGCTCCGGGCAGTCTGGCCACTCTGGCAGCTCCGGGCAGTCTGGCCACTCTGGCAGCTCCGGGCAGTCTGGCCACTCTGGCAGCTCCGGGCAGTCTGGCCACTCTGGCAGCTCCTGACTAGTGGGTGGCTCTGGCGACTCCTGACTAGTGGGTGGCTCTGGCGACTCCTCACTGACGGGTGGCTCTGGCGACTCCTCACTGACGGGTGGCTCTGGCGACTCCTCACTGACGGGCGGCTCCTCACTGACGGGCGGCTCTGGCGACTCCTGACTGACGGGCGGCTCTGGCGACTCTTGACTGACGGGCGGCTCTGGCGACTCTTGACTGACGGGCGGCTCTGGCGACTCCTGACTGACGGGCGGCTCTGGCGACTCTTGACTGACGGGCGGCTCTGGCGACTCTTGACTGACGGGCGGCTCTGGCGACTCTTGACTGACGGGCGGTTCTGGCGACGTCGGACTGGGATGACGCACTTGAAGCCTGGTGCGTGGTGCTGGTACTGGACGTATCAGCCTGGGAACACGCACCTCAGAGCTAGTGCGGGGAGCGGGAACAGGACGAGTCAGACTGGGCTGATGCACTAAAAGCCCGATGCGTGGCGCTGGTACTGGAGGTATCGGCTTGGGAACACGCACCTCCAGGCTAGTGCGGGGAGCGGGAACAGGACGAGTCGGACTGGGCTGACGAACTGGATGCCTGGTGCGTGGTGCTGGTATTATCTTCACCAGACAAGCTAGCACACACCTCAGGACTATTAATAAACGCTACTCCAGGTGATAACATTAGGACACGCTCTGTAGGGCGAATGTCGTGCTTAAAACACCAACACAGTAGCTCTCTCATCCTTTTCTCCTCCAATTTTCCCATCAACTCCCTTATAGTCTCTGTTTCTCTTTCCTCCACACTAGCTCTGGTTCCATCCTCGGCTCCACCGATCTGTCCGTGTGCCCCCCCAAAAAAAATTATTGGGGCTGCCTCTCCGGTTTAAACGCCAGTCGCGTTCCTCGGTAGCGTTCCCGGTCCTCACCGAATTCCCCTTGCTCCTTCCTCTGCTGCTTGGTCCATTTTTGGTGGGAGATTCTGTCACGGTTATCGTCGGTGAAGGAGGACCAAAATGCAGCAGGACTGTGTTTGTTCATTTTGAACATTTATTAAATCAAAATGAACACAAAAACGAACTCAAGATATACCGACAGTCTTCTCAGGCTCATACATGCTAGACAAGAAACAATCTCCCACAAATACACAGACAAACACACCCAACTAATATAGGACTTCCAATCAAAGGCAACACCACACAGCTGCCTTCAATTGGAAGTCCACCCCAATTAACCAAACATAGACATACAACCAACTAGATCAACATAGAAATACGTAGACAAGGAACAGTGCCCAAAAACGCCGGAATGCTAAATCAAATGCCCTTTTTAGAAAAAACACCACCCCGAGCCACATAAAACAAATACCCTCTGGCACGTCCTGACCAAACTACAATAACAATTAATCCTTATACTGGCCAGGACGTGACAACTACAATCTAAGTGTATGCAAACTTCTGACTTCAACTGTACGTATCACTCATTGCATGCACTAGTTTTAACTTGATTTGGTTCTTTTAAATGACATAGTTCTAGACTCACCCAGGAATAAGATATGCCATCAATCAGGAGATTAATAGTTGACTCCCGTGGTGGGTTGCGCTCAGCCCTCTCTTTCCCCTGGATCAACACACAGTTGATGAGTTTTTCCCCAAAGGGACAGGATATAATTTATAACCCCCAACCCTAGCCTGTGGTTGACCAATTAGAATTCCTTGCAGTAAAATTGGGCAAATGGCCAAATAACAAGTATCCTGTTTCAGGCCGAATGTAGACCATTCGAACCAATGAAAACTTGCCACATGTAGCTATGAGTCCAGGACTGAAACCCCATACACAGATTCTAAACAGAATTTGAACTTAAAAACAACTATTTCCATTGATCGTCAATTCTCTATTGCCCTCTAGTCAGTCCTCTGCGTTGTGTATTATCTTAAAATATTCTTACACTACTTTGAAGAATCTGAAATATAATACATTTTGATTTGTTTAACACTTTTTTGGTTTCTACATGATTCCATGTGTTATTTTATAGTTTTGATGTCTTCACTATTATTATACAATGTAGAAAATAGTACAAATAAAGAAAAACCCTAAAATGAGTTTGTGTGTCCAAACTTTTGACTGGTACTGTATGTATTCCCAGTCATGTGAAGTCCATAGACTAAGGCCTAATGAATTTATTTCAATTTACTGATTTCTGGATATGAACTGTAACTCAGTCAAATCAATCAGTATAGTTTCATTGACGTATGGATAAGAAAATAATTGAAAAACTATATTCTTCAATAGTTCCACCGCTATCTCTTGGCTAGATCTGCATCTACTCAGTCTGCCACTCAAATGCTGACAAGCTTTTGCAAACTTGACTGTATCATTGTTAGGCAAGCCTAAGGATCCGAAACGTATCTTAT
Source organism: Salmo salar (assembly GCF_965601325.2). Lineage (NCBI taxonomy): Eukaryota > Metazoa > Chordata > Actinopteri > Salmoniformes > Salmonidae > Salmo > Salmo salar. Next base: position 65,486,994 of record NC_138304.1, on the reverse strand, counting down.
CTGCCCAACAGCTTATCTTTACACCATTTATGTGCATACTTAAACCAAAGACTGCTGGAGCCACCACCACCAGAGACGCATCACTCTTATCCTCCTTAAAGGAGAAGTAACAGTTGGTCATGTAAACAAACCATGAATAACATGGCCAAAGGCATATTCATTCATTTTCATTAAAATGCCTGAAATATCAAAAGTACAGATATAGTAGGTAGAAAAGGGAGAAGCCCCAAAAGTGGCAGCAATGTTGGCGAATAAGTGACCTCGTCAGCAGGCTCAATTGCCACCGCACACAAGTTCGACAGAAAAAGAGAGCTGGCTGGAGGACAAAATTAGTGAAAAAGATCCTTTCATTCACAAAGCTGTATGAAGGATGAGTAAAAGAAGATGGGGATGCTAGATGCAGCAGTAATCGTTCACTAAGAGCCAATTTATGCTTGATCCGAAAATGTGGTCGGAAGTGCCGTATGGATGGTGTGATGCAAGTGCGGCGCCTCCAGAAGCGCGCAAAGGCCAAATTGAGCTCCGTACTGCATCGCTGTGCACCTCTCAAATTTTGAATGATGCGAGGACAATGTTAGGTCCGCATTAACATGACTGGTTGATGGTAGGTGATGGCAGAAGGTTCTTTATAAACACAAACTCACTTCCTTGACAACTTCCTTCACAACAGCTCTGCGCTGCTCCACGAAGCATGAATGCCCTATCACTGTAAATTCTTCTTGCGCTTCGCGGAGCAGCGCAAAGCTGTTGCGAAGGAAGTTGTCAAGGCAGTGAGTGTGTTTATACAGGACCTCCCGTCCTCACCTACTGTCAACTAATCATGTCAATGCGGAGCTATATGGTGCCCTCCACATTGTTACATTTGAGAGGCGCACAGCAATGCGTGCCTCCTGAGGCGCCACAGTTGCGTCGCACCACCCATACGGCGCCTCACAACATTTTTGGATCAAGCATAAATTAGCTCTTAAAGATCATTGTCTTTTACTGCCAACAGACTCTGGGGAATCTCAATTGCATACCCTTAACATCACCTCTCTTTCTCAAAACCCATTGGATGAGAAAGCCAGAGGTCTCGCCCCTCTGGATCTTTCCTCCAATGGGTTTTGGGGAGGCGAGGAGAGAGGACCCGAGTAGTATGCTATTGAGATTCTCCCATTGAGACTGCCACGGTATAATTAGCATGAGGAATGGAACACGGATGGGAGCATTCAGTCATCTGCCATTTAAACAAAATACTTTTCATGGTTTGTACTTTGAACCAGGCAGCACACAAAGCATATTCATAAAGAAATAATCACATGAGACAACCATTTAAATCAACAATAACCTTTATCTTATATCTTTGCAACGTGACAAAATAAAAACACTAGAGTAGGAGAAAAGCAGTTTTTTGGGAAGGGGGACCATATGCAACACACAAGATCATTATAGGGAGTGGTCTTTACATTGAGACATGAAGACGTGAAGGGGAACAAAGGCCATGTTACAGCACTGTAGGTAGGTCAAGTTGCATGGCAAATGGCACACCATTTCCTATATAGTGCACTACCTTAGACCAGGGTCAAGTAGTTGGAGAGTTTGACAAGAGAGGTGAAGATTTTTTTTTTTTAAGTGCAAGATGGTAGACAGAAAATGAAAAGGAAATAGACATGGTGATTATTATATATTCTTTTTTCAAGTAACAGATAGCTAAGGCACTTGCGAAACTAAAACATGCAAAACATACTTTGGTGTCCCATTTTATTAAAGCTTCAATAAACTTAATGACTTGAATCAGAAGCGTTACAAAGAAATTGAAAAGGACTCCTTTGCACTTGTGGACATAATGAAATAAATAGGAAATTAACTGTAGTGTAATTGTAAACCCCAATCATAATCCAATTCACTCAAATAAACACAGTATGACCTGGACGTTCATCTTTCTTTATATTGGGTCTACGCTGACCCATAAAGTGCATCTTTGGACGAATGGGCAGAAAAATACCGATTTGAATGAATGAATTCTCCTCCAGTCCTGTTGAATTAAGGGTTGGACTGGTTTGGGTAGGTTTCTGGTTGTCTGGACTTTAAAAAAATTAAACAAAATAAAACCCGATAACTAAAAAGTTATTTTGAAAACATTTAAAAAAATTATTATTTAAAGCCATGTGATTTCTGCTCCCCAAAGGCCATTGCATTTGGAGACCGGTGGAAACGAAAACAAATATTCACAACGCAAACCGAACCTCTCCAGCTTTTCTTTAGACAGTTAAAAACTTAATTAACCACCATCCCCCCCCCCCCCCCCCCCCCCAACAACATTTAAACCAAGAACATTAACAACACTAGCACATAACAGGTTGAATAGGAATGCCATGGCAATAATTGTAGCGACTGCTCCACTACAATCCAATAACAAAATGGCAGGTGCAAAAAAAAAAAGATACATTTCCATTATCGCTACTGTATGCTTTAGTGGTCTGACATGGTGATTTGAACACTTACACAGACCTGTACCAAGCTGTGATCATTAAGAGAACCTCATTTCTCTAGGCAGTGTTCAGTGGTGGCGCACTTTTATTTGGTACGGGAGTCAGCGTGCTGAGAAGGCAGCGTTTGAACAGTCTAGCGATACTCCGAGCGTTAACCAAGCATGCAGGAAAGGAAAGCCCCGTGAACAATTAGTAATTGCGCTACCCATAACGCAGGATGGGGAAGCCGCGAGTAGGGCTAGGCACCTTATTGAACGATTAGCAATATAAGGTCTACAAATAGAGGGATGGATAGAAATAAAATAGGGAATAACAGTTGGTTGCTAAGGCACAGTTTTACCAAGCGTTTGGCTCTATTGCCATCTTTCCTGTACTCCCCATCCTCTTCCCTCCAACTAGTGTGATCTACAGAGCAGTGAAACCCATCCAGCCCATGTAAGGAGTGTGTCCGTGTGATCTTTAGCATTACTTGTGTATATATTATTCAGCTGTGTGTGTGTGTGTGTGTGTGTTTGTGGCCTTTCCACCAGCAATTCTGACTTACTGTGGCCTCTTGGACTAGGCCACATGGGAAAGTTATTCTTCACCATTGCAGACACATCCTCCTTGGTGTCTCTGTAACAAATCAATCCATTTTGCTGTGGTGGTGGTTGTTGTTAAGCATTGTGTGGCCATTGCCATTCTGTACAAAGCCATTTTTCGTTTTCTCATGGTCTTCTTCATCCCCGTCTGAATCAGTCTCTTCCCTGTCGCTCCTCTCATCTTCAACGATATCCTGATGGGAGAGAGAGTACATTTAAATGTATAATTTAGCAGATGCTCTCATCCAGAGCGACTTACAAATCAGTGAATTTAACTTAAGGTCGAGGATCCGACTTTTCTGGACCCCGCTTCCCGGCAACTGGGGGTCCCGGGGGTTCTGCGCATGTGTGGGATTCTTTACTTTGCGCACACTCTGCTCTACTCGTTTGTGTCAAATCGGAGGGCCAGTTGTCCGGACCTCTGGCAGTCTCTATGGGGGTGCCACAGGGTTCAATTCTCAGGCCGACTCTTTTCTCTGTATATATCAATGATGTCGCTCTTGCTGCAGGTGATTCTTTGATCCACCTCTACGCAGACGGCACCATTCTGTATTCATCTGGCCCTTCTTTGGACACTGTGTTAACAAACCTCCAAACGAGCTTCAACGCCATACAACACTTTCCGTGGCCTCCAACTGCTTTTAAATGCTAGTACAACTAAGTGCATGCTCTTCAACCGATTGCTGCCAGCACCCTCCCGCCCGACTAGCATCACTACTCTGGACGATTCTGACCTAGAATATGTGGACAACTGCAAATACCTAGGTGTCTGGTTAGACTGTAAACTCTCCTTCCAGACTCACATTAAGCATCTCCAATCCAAAATTAAATCTAGAATTGGCTTCCTATTTCGCAACAGTCTCCTTCACTCATGCCGCCAAACATACCCTCGTAAAACTGACTATCCTACCGATCCTCGACTTCAGCGATGTCATTTACAAAATAGCCCCCAACACTCTACTCAGACTACATCCAGTTTGCTATCACAGTGCCGTTCGTTTTATCACCAAAGCCCCATATACTACCCACCACTGCGACCTGTATGCTCTCGTTGGCTGCCCTCACTACATATCCGTCGCCAAACCCACTGGCTTCAGGTCATCTAAGTCTTTGCTAGGTAAAGCCCCACCTTATTTCAGCTCACTGGTCACCATAGCAACACCCACCCATAGCACGCGCTCCAGCAGGTATATTGCACTGGTCCTCCCCAAAGCCAACACTTCCTTTGGCTGCCTTTCCTTCCAGTTCTCTGCTGCCAATGACTGGAACGAATTGCAAATATCTCTGAAGCTGGAGTCTTATATCTCCCTCTTTAACTTTAAGCATCAGCTGTCAGAGCAGCTTATCGATCACTGTACCTGTACACAGCCAATCTGTAAATAGCACACCCAACTACCTCATCCCCATATTATTACTTACCCTCTTGCTCTTTTGCGACCCAGTATCTCTACTTGCACATCATCATCTGCACATCTATCACTCCAGTATTAGTGCTAAATTGGAATTATTTCGCCGCTGTGGCCTATTTATTGCCTTACCTCCCTACTCTTCTACATTTGCACACACTGTACATGGATTTTTCTGTTGTGTTATTGACTGTACGTTTGTTTATGTGTAACTCTGTGTTTGTTTTTGTCGCACTGCTTTGCTTTATCTTGGCCAGGTTGCAGTTGTAAATGAGAACTTGTTCTCAACTGGCCTACCTGGTTAAATAAAGGTGAAAGAAAAAAAGAAACTCCCTTCACATCAGTCAATCGTGAATGCTATTTCTTCACATTTACCAGTGAAACATCCATGCAGCATCTGCATACCAACCATTTGATTTCAAATCAGTTTCATGGGGATGTGCATTTAAATCTTCTTCAATTATATGCTACAGTTTCTAAGTAGCCTTTAACTCAAGATCTTAAGGCGTATCCCCGTGAAACTGATGAGGGTCATACTTACGAACATTAGAAACAGTTTAAATGTAAACGGTTTCTCAGTCTGAAAACGTGCATCAGCCAATTAAAATGTAGCTGGTCCCATCAGATAACATGGCACACGTTAGCCCTACGCTAACCTCACCAGATGACAGTGATCATTTCCTGGAACAAAATTCAGCGTCAGCCTAAAGATCTTAGAATTTTTTTTTTTTTTTTTAAATAGGTCAACCTGGCCACCCAAGTTAAACCTATAAATTCAAGGTTTACTTTTGTTCTGTAACAAAATGTTGCGTGACAATATTGCATTGATGTATCATTGACAAGGCTACTAGCTACTAGTACTAACAGACAAAATGTTCATGTTTTTGCCCATTGGTTTCACAGATATCCAGGATTATACAACATGTAAGTTTATATTTGTACAATGAGTTCAAAATAGCCCTTGGAACAAGGTTTTATTTTTATTTTTTTTATAAAATGTTCCACTGGTCCTCGAGTCAAATAACACGTGACAAAGTAGATGATAAAAATGCACATAAAACGTTGTACATGTAAGTGTAGCCTACACGTCTATGTAATATAGCCTATAGTAGCAACAATTATTTATGTAGCAGTGCAAGTAGCCTGTGTGTCAGTTTGCAAGAAGGACTCCAAGAAGCTCCTCATAAAATGTCTTTGTAATCTTATTTACATGGTTTTGCCTGCACTTATTTTCTCTTCACAACACACTACCACAATTAGTGTAGGCTTACTATGTAGGCCTACATTTGAAGGGTAGCCTACAGTGTGCCACCCCGCCAAGCCCTGTGAAGTGAGTGACTTAGGCCTAGTATAAAAAATAAAATGTCCTAACAGCCTATTCGAGGAAAGAAGCAGGCTTGCTCTTGCTAATTGCCTTATGTAAAACAGGCCTACAGCATAGGCCAAATTAACTGTCGGGGGAGGTTGAGAGAAAATGCGTTGGTTGGATCTCTTTGGCCGGTAATGATAACATAGTTGCACAGGACAGACAGATGAGCACAGAGGAAAAAGAAGACCCAAAAGGAATTATATGGCCCCACCGAGGGGCCATATAATGGTTGTTCATCAACACAGTTGTTTTGAATTATGCACAGTGACCGAATCTTAGCGCAGGAGGTGTTGAACTGTAGCATAGCCTACCTTTGTTAGTTTCATTCAAAGCACAAATTGATTGGAGAAAAAAAGTTTTAAAAAAAGCGACCATTCACCCAATCATCCTAAGGTGGTGTTTCTTAAAGTATCGTTATACTATGCCATTAGTCAGTTATGTAGAATACTATCATTATGTGATCTTGCAGACATTGATTCAGATTTGATCTAACTTTATTAAAACTGGCACCAGTCGACAGAGTAGCTATGTTTTATAGGAGTGGAGCCTGCGCGTCGCACAAGCACAGAGGCTTCAGGACCTTTAGTTGTATGAAAGAACGGAGTGGCTGCGGATCCGATAACTTACAGCTAGAACCATTAGTTGCTACATCCATTCAATTATTTATATATACACTCATTGATTCTTGAAGAATATAACTTAGAAATGCCTCCTGAGCTTAGTTCAACTGTCATACCACAGAACCCTAAATATAAGCTTGCTTAACTCAAATGTTTGTAAAAATTGTAAAGGTAAAGAAACACTATATAGCCTCAAAACATGGTTAAAAACTACAATTTTGATATGGTCAGTCCTTACATCCATAGCTCTGTCTATGAAAGAGTGGTTGCATTACTCCAGGCCCATCCCTCAGCAATTACCAAAACAGACGTGGGATGACCGCTTTGTTATTGTTTCAATTAAGTTAGCAGGTAAGACAACCACATATCACAATCATTGAAAGTAAACGTTGAGTTTAAGTGGTGATGTGGAATTTCCAGGTACAGTTCGGTGATGAAAAGTGGAGCAGTGAGGCTTAGAAGAGTTGGACATTGGGGCGGTTTCCCAGACACAGATTAAGCCTCACCCCGAGGGGGATTACTACAAAGCAGGATCAATGAGTTAACCAGCTAACGTTGATAAACAACCAGAAATAACTTGATTTTATGATTCATTAATAAAGCTAAACTTAATGTGTTTTTTGGGAAGGGGGAGTCAATTAGACCATTTAATCTAATCCTTCTTTCAGGATATTTAGGATATTTAGTTAGCTGGCTAACTCATTGATCCTGCTTTGTAGTATACTCTTCAGCTAGACTTAAAAGCACTTTCAATGGAAATTCTCCATTGAGCTTGCTTTTTAGCCCTGAGGGGGGGTAGATCACAATTGAAGCAAGCTCTACTCAGGGTTTTCTAAAGCTGGCCAGCTTCAGAGCTTCACATTCTGGAGCACTTTACTTCGTACAGTGCCTTCAGAAAGTATTAACACTACTTGACTTTTTCCACATTTTGTTACAGCCTAATTTTAAATGGATTGAATTTAGATTGTGTAGGTCGGTGACACACACACACACACACACACAATACCCCATCATGTGAAATTGAAATATGTTTTTAGAATTGTTTTACTAAATAATAAAAAATGAGTCAATAAGTATTCAACCCCTTTGTCATGGCAAGCCTAAATAAGTTTAGGAGTAAGTTGACTAACAAGTCACATGTACTCATTCTGTGTGCAATAAGAGTTGAACATGTTTTTTGAATGACTACCTAATCTCTATACCCCACACATATAGATAATTGTAAGGTCCCTCAGTCGAGCAGACATTTCTAAACACAGATTCAACCACACAGAACAGAGAGGTTGTCCCTTGCCTCGCAAAGAAGGGCACCCATTGGTAGATGGCTAAAATAAATATCCCTTGAATATCCATTTGAGCATGGTGAAGTTATTAATTACACTTTCGATGGCGTATCAATACACCCAGTCACTAAAGATACAAGCGTCCTTCCTAACTCAGATGCAGGAGAGGAAGCAAACCGCTTTCACCATGAGGTCAATGACTTTAAAAAAGTTAGAGTTTAATGGCTGTGATAGAACTGAGGATGGGTCAACAACATTGTAGTTACTCCACAATACTAACCTAATTGACAGAGTTAAAAAAAAAAATCTTTATTTTAACAGGGAAAACAGACAGACCTGGATCTCTTTTACGGCTGTGCCCTGTGTAAACATGTTGACATGTACAGTTTTAGGCATACAGACAAGAACATTTCAAACATACAAAACAAAGACACAATTCAACAGAAACAATCACAGACAACATCATATTGATCCTCCATAACATTTTTAAAATGGGCAAGGGACACCAGAGTGTCTAACTTAAGTTGGATCTGCAGTTTGTTCCATAAATAAGGCGCAAAGGAACTAAAGGCAGTCCTACCCAACTCTGTGGAGACCGCAGGAGTCTAATGTAATCCACATCTGATCTGGTTTTAAAATTAGTATATCGAGTGGAAATGAATGATATATATGGAGGTAGTTTTAAAAGAAGCGCTTTATAAATAAACAAGAGAGCATGTTGCTCTCGCCTCACAGATAGAGAGGCCCAACCCACATGTTGATATAGGATACAGTGATGAGTTTTGTAACTATTGTTGGGTTATATTTTCTTAAACTAGTTGTGGTGCATAGCTTATGAATACATTAATGTCAAACATAACAGGTTTGTGCTGTGCTGATTGTGGAGCCGCTCAAGGACAGGTGTATGTGAGGAACTGGTAGAGTGGAAAATAACTGTAGCATAATAAAAAAGACTGTCCTTGGGTTGGCTGACTTTTGGGTGAAAAATACGAAGATAAGCTGGAAGACAACTACGCCTGGCAACAGTGATGCGCGAAGGGGCTGGGACCAGCCTGTGCAAGTCTAAACCACGCCCAGCCTCTACTCTGACAGGCCCGCTCTGAGCGGGAACTATCTCTGTCAGAGTATTAAAAAATAACTTTGTGTGTGAACAGTTAGTTCTCTGTTTGCCCTGCGAGGTGTTACAGTGAACCCGTATATACGAAGATTGCATTTACCATTTATCGCTTGACTAATTATATTGAATAAAAAAGCTGAGAATATATTCAGTGACTTAGTGTTAAATCCTGTTCTGATACCAGATTCGATTGACACAACCTAACACTATCACCCGTGATAAACCTGAATGCACAATGGTAAATAGCATCCAGTGGTTTTAATGTGTTTGCCGATGCATGCATATAGATAATATCACCATAATCTAAAACGGACATAAAAGTAGCCTGCACAATTTGTTTTCTATTTACGGAGGACAGACAAGCCCTGTTTCTGTAAAGGAAGCCCATCTTGAATTTGAGCTTTTTTTCCCATTCAGTTACATGTTTTTTAAAAGAAAGCCTATCATCTAACCATACCCCTAAGTATTTATATGAGTGAAAAGAAAGAAGCCTGTACAGAATAATATTCCAAAACATGCATCCTGTTTGCAACAGGGCACTAAAGTTAAACTGCCAAAAATGTGGCAAAGAAAACAACTTTATGTTCTGAATACAAAGCATTATGTTCGGGGCAAATTCAACACAACATCACTGAGTACACCACTTCACATTTTGAAGCATGGTGGCGGCTGCATCATGTTATGGGTATGCTTGCCATAGGCAAGGACTATAGAGGGTTTTTTTTACATGAAAAATAAACGGAATACAGCCATAAGCACAGGCAAATTCTTAAAAAGGAAAACCTTGCTCGGTCTGCTTTCCAACAGACACTGGGAGACAAATTCACCTTTCAGAAGGACAATAACCTAAAACACAAGGCCAAATATAATAGCTTACCAAGACGACATTGAATGTTCTTGAGACCTAGTTACCATTTTGACTTAAAACTACTTGAAAATCTATGGCAAGACTTAAACATGACTGTCTAGCAATGATCAACAACCAACTTGACAAAGCTTGAATAATTTAAAAAAGAGTAGCGCGCAAATATTGTACAATCCAGGTGTGGAATGCTCTTAGAGGCTTACCCAGAAAGACTCACAGCTTTAACCGCTGCCAAAGGTGATTCTAACATTTATTGCTTCAGGAGGTTGAATACTTGTCTAATGAAGATCTTTTTTTGTTTTACAAAAATAAGTGTTAGAATTATTTTTTCCCCGAGTATTGTGTACGTCACTGACATTTTCTTCTCTCAATTAAATCCATTTTAATCCCACCTTGTAACACAACAAAATGTGGGAAAAGTCAAGGGGTGTGAATATTTTCTGAAGGCGACAGGAGGGCTAGCTTGGAACTTCTGAAAATTGATTTTAAATAACTGATTCTAGCACTGAAAGATTCCAATAAGCGGCCAATTATTTCAGGTCCGGTACCATCGTTTTTCCACGGGTGTGAAAGATTCAGCAGGCTACTGGCATTACACACCTGGCTCCAAGATTACTGTAGCTCTGTTGGAAATCACTTTTATAGATAACTTCGACACCTTCTGGAAACAGAAGATGCTCCATCTTGGCTCCTGGACTCTGTCCATTCATTTCAAGGCTGCGCTGAGACAATGAATTATCAATGACCCAAGACCAGCTCAGTTAATCCCTACCATTGTGTCGCTGAGTTGTCATAATGCTGCAGCAAATGTACAATATCCCAGGGACATTGGCAGACACAATGCATGTCACTTAATTTATGTCCCTCTAACTGCCCCGAATGCCTCTTGACCATACAACTATTGTATGCAGTAATCATGTGCCTATGAACCAGAGTTATACTGTTTGCACTGAGGCAGTGTGCCCTAGTAGGAAGTCCACTGTGTGCAGCTCACTGTGCTCATCAGCTCAAACATAAATAACATGAGCATGTCTACTACTGATAAGCTTCCCAGTAAAGCAATAAAAACAAATCAAGGATCCCAGAAAAGTGCTAAAAATAGCCCAAATGAACATATGTAGCCTAAGAAACAAGGTTCATGAAATCAAAAACTTGCTAGTAACATATGACATTCAATTTCTAACTATCTCTGAAACTCACATTGATAATACCTTTGATACAGGGGTAGGAATACATGCTTATAACATCTACAGAAAAGTAGAAATGGCAACAGGGGCAGTGTTGCAGTCCATATTCAGGACCACATTCCTGTAAAGCTTAGAGGGGATCTCATGTTAAATACTGTTAAGTAATATGGATACAGGTTCATCTGCCTCACTTAAAGCCCAATCTTGTCAGAAGCTGCTATAGATCACCAAGTGCTAACAGTCAGTATCTGGATAATGTATGTGAAATGCATGTGATATCAGAGGCATATTTTCAGGGTGATATCAATATTGACTGGCTTTCATCAAGCTGCCCACTCAAGAAAAAGCTTCAAACTGTAACCACTGCCTACAACCTGGTTATCAGTCAACCAACCAGGATAGTTATAAACAGCACAGAAATGAAATCATTAACATGTATTGATCACATCTTTCCTAATGCTGAAGAAATTTGCTTTAAAGCAGTATCCAAATCCATCGGATGTAGTGATCACAATATAGTAGCCATATCTAGGAAAACAAAAGTTCTAAAGGCTGGCCTAATATAGTGTATAAGAGGTCATACAATACGTTTTGAAGTGATTCCTATGTTGATGATGTAATTCATATTTTCTGGTCTGGGGTCAGTAATGAGGAGCAACCAGACGCTGCACTTGACACATTTACGAAATTGCTTATTCCAGTTACTAATAAGCATGCACCCATAAAGAAAATGACTTACAGGCAACATCCGCACCGAGCTAAAGGCTAGGGCTGCCGCTTTCAAGGAGCGGGACAGTAATCCGGACACTTATAAGAAATCCTGCTATGCTCTCAGACGAGCAATCAAACAGGCAAAGCATCAATACAGGACTATGATTGAATCCTACAACACCTGCTCTGATGCTTATCAGATATGGCAGGGCTTGAAAAATATTACGGACTACAAAGGGAAACCCAGCCGCGAGCTGCCCAGTGACGTGAACCTACCAGACGAACAAAATGCTTTTTATGCTCGCTTCGAGGCAAGCAACACCGAAGCATGTATGAGAGCACCAGCTGTTCCAGACGACTGTGATAACCCTGATGTGAGCAAGACCTTTAAACAGGTCAACATTCACAAAGCCGCAGGGCCAGATGGATTACCAACTGGCAAGTGTCTTCAGACATTTTCAAACTCTCCCTGACCGAGTATGTAATACCTACATTACAAAACAGTCCACCATAGTCCCTGTGCCGAAGAAAGCGAAGGTAATCTGCCAAACTGCTTACCGCCCCATAGCACTCACATCAGTAGCCATGAAGTGCTTTGAAAAGTTGGTCTTGGCTCAACACCATCATGCCGGAAACCCTAGACCCACTCCAATTCGCATACCGCCCCAACAGATCCACAGATGACACATTCTCAAATCGCACTCCACACAGCCCTTTCCCACATGGACAAAAGGAACCCATTTTTTCTTCGAAATATATATATTTTATTTTTATTAACCTCAACATACTCTTCTGCAATCTGCCTCACCCAATGTGGTATGGATCTGCTATTTTCTTTACTTTGTACAGGAACCCCCAACAGAAGCTAGCCAGCTAACTAGCTTCTAGCTAGTAGTCAGCTAGCCACTGCTAGCGGTCATCAGCTACCTTTAGCCCGGACAACTCTTGCCAGTCTGCACAGCGCGATTCAAACCAGAGCAAATCTGACTTATTTTTCTCCATATCTCCGGATTCCTACCGCAAGCTCTGAACCTTTTCACCTGGATCATCGCAGCTAGCTAACTGCTATCCGAGTGGCCACTCCTGGCTAACGTCTCTATCCCGAAGCAAGAACCAACTAGCCTGGAGCTAGCCTTTGCTAAGCCCATCTCCCGGCTAGCCGAAGAGGTCCATCAGCTACTCCTTGGGCTACAATACATATTTTGCCAATTGGCCTGGTCCCCCGCCGACCCATCACGACTGGACTACCGACGTAATTCGACCGAGGGGGTTTTTCAACTGGCTCCTCTGTCGCGACGTCCCCCGAATGCCCATCTGCTAGCCGTGGCCTGCTAGCTGTCTAGAGCATATCGGACTGTTAGCTTAAGAGGCCCATCAGACAAATTCTTTGGGCACTATACCTATTTTGCCAACTGGCCTGGACCCTTTCACCACACGGAGCCCTGCTGATCCACGACGACTGGTCTGCCGATGTTACAACATGAGGGGGCTACTACGGACTTCTTCCGACACGACGTCCCTCTAAGGCCCTTCTGCTAGCTTGCTTGCCCCGGCCCACTAGCTGCCTGAATTGCCGTGTCTCTGGCCCGCCTGAGCCACTCACTGGACCCCTATGATCACTCGGCTATGCATGCCTCTCCCTAATGTCAATATGCCTTGTCCATTGCTGTTTTGGTTAGTAATTATTGCCGTATTCTACTGTAGAGCCTCTAGCCCTGCTCAATACGCCTTAGATAACCCTTTAGTTCCACCTCCCACACATGCGGTGACCTCACCTGGTTTAAATTATGTTTCTAGAGACAATATCTCTCATCGTCACTCAATGCATAGGTTTACCTCAACTGTATTCACATCTTACCATACCTTTGTCTGTACATTATGCCTTGAATCTATTCTACCGTGCCCAGAAACCGGCTCCTTTTACTCTCTGTTAGAATCATCCTCCCTAAGTTTGTTTTACTCACTGCCTTAGCACTCTGCCAACCCGGATGTCCTAGCCGTGTCTGAATCCTGGCTTAGGAAGACCACCAAAAACCCTGAAATTTCCATCCCTAACTATAACATTTTCCGACAAGATAGAACTGCCAAAGGGGGCGGAGTTGCAATCTACTGCAGAGATAGTCTGCAGAGTTCTGTCTTACTATCCAGGTCTGTGCCCAAACAATTTGAGCTTCTACTTTTAAAAATCCACCTTTCCAGAAACAAGTCTCTCACCGTTGCCGCTTGCTATAGACCCCCTTCTGCCCCCAGCTGTGCCCTGGACACCATATGTGAATTGATTGCCCCCCATCTACATTCAGAGCTTGTGCTGTTAGGTGACCTAAACTGGGACATGCTTAACACCCCGGCCATCCTACAATCTAAGCTAGATGCCCTCAATCTCACACAAATTATCAATGAACCTACCAGGTACAACCCCAAATCCGGAAACGGGGGCATCCTCATAGATATCATCCTAACCAACCTGCCCTCCAAATACACCTCAGGCCTTTCTAATCGACCTGGCCCGGGTATCCTGGAAGGATATTGACCTCATTCCGTCAGTAGAGGATGCCTGGTTATTCTTTAAAAGTGCTTTCCTCACCATTTTAAATAAGCACGCCCCGTTCAAAAAAAATGTAGAACCAGGAACAGATATAGCCCATGGTTCACTCCAGACCTGACTGCCCTTCACCAGCACAAAAACATCCTGTGGCGTACTGCATTAGCATTGAATAGCCCCCGCAATATGCAACTTTTCAGGGAAGTTAGGAACCAATATACACAGGCAGTTAGGAAAGCAAAGGCTAGCTTTTTCAAACAGACATTTGCACCCTGTAGTACAAACTCAAAAAAGTTCTGGGACACTGTATAATCGCGGCCAAAAGTTTTGAGAATGACACAAATATTAATTTTCACAAAGTCTGCTGCCTCAGTTCATGTGTGGGGTTGCTTCTCAGCCAAGGGAGTGGGCTCACTCACAATTTTGCCTAAGAACACAGCCATCAATAAAGAATGGTACCAACACATCCTCCGAGAGCTACTTCTCCCAACCATCCAGGAACAGTTTGGTGACGAACAATGCCTTTTCCAGCATGATGGAGCACCTTGCCATAAGGCAAAAGTGATAACTAAGTGGCTCGGGGAACAAAACATCGATATTTTGGGTCCATAACCAGGAAACTCCCCAGACCTTAATCCCATTGAGAACTTGTGGTCAATCCTTCTCAAGAGGCGGGTTGACAAACAAAACCCCACAAATTCTGACAAACTCCAAGCATTGGTTGTGCAAGAATGGGCTGCCATCAGTCAGGATGTGGCCCAGAAGTTAATTGACAGCATGCCAGGGCGGATTGCAGAGGTCTTGAAAAGAAGGGTCAACACTGCAAATATTGACTCTTTGCATCAACTTCATGACTAATTGTCAATAAAAGCCTTCAACACTTATGAAATGCTTGTAATTATACTTCAGTATTCCATAGTAACATCTGACAAAAATATCTAAAGACACTGAAGCAGCAAACTTTGTGGAAATTAAGATGTGTCATTCCCAAAACTTTTGGCCATGACTGTGGAGTCCATGGAGAATAAGAGCACCTCCTCCCAGCTGCCCACTGCACTGAGGCTAGGAAACACTGTCACCACCGATAAATCTGCGATAATTGAGAACTTCAATAAGCATTTTTCTACGGCTTTCCACCTGGCTACCCTTACACCGGTCAACAGCCCTGCGCCCCCCACAGCAACTTTCCCAAGCAACTTTCCCTCCCCCATTTCTCCTGCACCCAAATCCAGATAGCTGATGTTCTGAAAGAACTGCAAAATCTGGACCCCTACAAATCAGCCGGGCTAGACAATCTGGACCCTCTCTTTCTAAAATTACCAGCAGAAATTGTTGCAACCCCTATTACTAGCCTGTTCAACCTCTATCGTATCGTCTGAGATCCCCAAAGATTGGAAAGCTGCCGAGGTCATCCCCCTCTTCAAAAGGGGGAAACACTCTAGACCCAAACTGCTACAGGGCTATATCTATCCTACTCTGCCTTTCTAAGGTCTTCGAAAGCCAAGTTAACAAACAGATCACCGACCATTTCGAATCCCACCGCACCTTCTCCGCTATGCAAACTGGTTTCCGAGCTGGTCATGGGTGCACCTCAACCACGCTCAAGGTCCTAAATGATATCATAACCGCCATCGATAAGAGACAATACTGTGCAGCTGTATTCGTCGACCTGGCCAAGGGTTTCGACTCTGTCAATCACCACATTCTTATCGGCAGACTAAACAGCCTTGGTTTCTCAAATGACTGCCTCGCCTGGTTCACCAACTACTTCTCAGATAGAGTTCAGTGTGTCAAATCGGAGGGCCTGTTGTCCGGACCTCTGGCAGTCTCTATGAGGGTGCCACAAGGTTCAATCCTCAGGCCGACTCTTTTCTCTGTATACATCAATGATGTCACTCTTGCTGCTGGTGATTCTCTGATCCACCTCTACGCAGATGATACCATTCTGTATACTTCTGGCCCTTCTTTGTACACTTAACTAACCTCCAGACGAGCTTCAATGCCATAGAACTCTCCTTCCGTGGCCTCCAACTGCTCTTAAATGCAAGTAAAACTAAATGCATGCAATTCAACCGATCGCTGCCCACACCTGCCTGCCCATCCAGCATCACAACTCTGGATGGATCTGACCTAGAATATGTGGACAACTACAAATACCTAGGTGTCTGGTTAGACTGTAAACTCTCCTTCCAGACTCACATTAAGCATCTCCAATCCAAAATTAAATCTAGAATCGGCTTCCTATTTCGCAACAAAGCATCCTTCACTCATGCTGCCAAACATACCCTCGTAAAACTGACTATCCTACCGATCCTTGACTTTGGCGATGTCATTTACAAAATAGCCCCCAACAGTCTACTCAGCAAATTGGATGCAGTCTATCACAGTGCCATCCGTTTTGTCACGAAAGCCCCATATACTACCCACCACTGCAACCTGTATGCTCTCGTTGGCTGGCATTCGCTTCATATTCGTCACCAAACCCACTGGCTCCATGTCATCTATAAGTCTTTGCTAGGTAAAGCCCTGCCTTATCTCAGCTCACTGGTCACCATAGCAGCACGCGGTCCAGCAGGTATATTTCACTGGTCCTTCCCAAAGCCAATTCCTCCTTCGGCCGCCTTTCCTTCCAGTTCTCTGCTGCCTTTGACTGGAACGAACTGCAAAAATCACTGAAGCCGGATACTCATATCTCCCTCACTAGCTTTAAGCACCAGCTGTCAGATCAGCTCACAGATCACTGCACCTGTACATAGCCCACCCAACTACCTTATCCCCATGCTGTTATTTATTTTGCTCCTTTGCACCCCAGTATCTCTACTTGCACACTCATCTTCTGCACATCATTCACTCCAGTGTTTAATTGCTATAGTCATTATTTTGCCACTATGGCCTATTTATTGCCTTACCTCCCTTAGCCTACCTCATTTGCACACATTGTAAATAGACTTTTTCTATTGTATTATTGACTGTATGGTTGTTTATTCCATGTGTAACTCTGTGTTGTTTGTGTTGCACTGCTATGCTTTATCTTGCCCAGGTCGCAGTTGTAAATGAGAACTTGTTCTCAACTAGCCTACCTGGTTAAATAAAGGTGAAAAAAATAAAAATGCTGTTCATTGACTATAGCTCAGCGTTCATCACCGTAGTGCCCACAACGCTCATCACTAAGCTAAGGACCCCGGGACTAAACACCTCCCTCTGCAACTGGATCCTGGACTTCCTGACGGGCCGCCCCAGGTGGTAAAGGAAGGCAACAACACGTCTGCCACGCTGATCCTCAACACTGGGGACCCTCAGGGGTGCGTGCTTAGTCCCCTCCTGTACTCCCTTTCCACCCACAATTGCGTGGCCAAGCACGACTCCAACACCAGCGGTATGCCAGATCACCGACAAAGATGAGACGGCCATTGAGGAGGTCAGAGATCTGGCAGTGTGGTGCCAGGACAAAAACCTCTCCCTCAATGTGAGCAAAACAAAAGGAGCTGATCGTGGACTACAGGAAAGGAGGGCCGAACATGCCCCCATTAACATTGACGGGGCTGAAGTGGAATGGGTCGAGAGGTTCAAGTTCCTTGGTGTCCACATCACCAACGAACTATCACGGTCCAAACACACCAAGACAGTTATGAAGAGGGCACGACAACACCTTTTCCACCTCAAGAGACTGAAAAGATTTGGCATGGGTCCCCAGATCCTCAAAAAGTTCTACAGCTGCACCACCGGTTGCATCACCGCTTGGTATTGCAAGTGCTCGGCAAGTAGTACGTACGGCCTAGTAGTAGTACGTACGGCCCAGTACGTACGTCCCAGTACATCACTGGGGCCAAGCTTCCTGCCATCCAGAACCTCTATACCAGGCGGCGTCAGAGGAAGGCCCCCCCAAAAAATTGTCAAAGACTCCAGTCACTCAAGCCATAGACTGTTCTCTCTGCTACCGCCCGGCAAGCGGTACCGGAGTGCTAAGTCTAGGACCAAAAGGCTCCTTAACAGCTTCTACCCCCAAGCCGTAAGACTGCTGAACAATTCATCAAAATGGCCACCCGGACAATTTACATTGACCCTCCTTTGTTTTTAACACTGCTGCTACTCGCTGTTTGTCATCTATGCAGTCACTTTACAAATGACCTCGACTAATCTGTACCCCCACACATTAACTCGATACCCTCTGTGTATAGCATCGTTATTGTTGCCATTTTCTTGTGTTACCTTTTGATTGTATTCACTTAACCTTTTTTTTTTTTTTACTTTAGTTTATTTTGTAAATATTTTCTTAACTATTTCTTCAACTGCATTGTTGGTTAAGGGCTTGTAAGTAAGCATTTCACGGTAAGGTTGTATTTGGCGCATGTGACAAATGAAATTGGATGGCAAGGAATAAGTTAGTCCTAAATATTTCAAAAACTAAAAGCACTGTATTTGGGACAAGTCATTCACTAAACCATAAACCTCAACTAAATCTTGTAATTAATAATGTGGAAATTGAGCAAGTTGAGGTGACTAAACTGCTTGGAGTAACCCTGAATTGTAAAACTGTCATGGTCAAAACATGTTGATACAACAGTAGCTAAGGTGGGGAGAAGTCTGTCTATAATATAAAAGTTCTGCCTTCTTAACAACACTATCAACAAGGCAGGTCCTACAGGCCCTAGTTTTGCCGCACATGGACTACTGTTCAGTCGTGTGTTCAGGTACCACAAAGACGGATTTAGGAAAATTGCAATTGGCTCAGAACAGGGCAGCACGGCTGGCACTTAAATGTACATGAGAGCTAACATTAATAATATGCATGTCAATCTCTCATGGCTCAAAGTGGAGGAGAGATTGACTTCATCACTACTTGTTTTTGTAAGAAGTGTTGACAAGCTCAATGTACCGAGATGTTTGTTTAAACTACTAGCACACAGCTTGGACACCCATGCATACCCAACAAGACATGCCACCAGAGGTCTCTTCACAACCCCCAATTCCAGAACAGACTATAGGAAGCGCACAGTACTACATGGAATTGTATTCCACATCAGGTAGCTGATGTAAGCAGTAGAAACAGATTTAAAAAACATTAAAAAATACATCTAGTGGAACAGCGGGGACTGTGAAGAGAGACACAGGTACAGACACACGCACATTGTAATATTGTTGTATGGTGGTATTATACATTGTAGATATGTAGTGCTGTAATAAACATTATATGATGTACTGTTTATCTTCTGTTTTATGTGTGATGTAAGTGTCATAATGTGTTTGGATCCCAGGAATAGTAACTGCTGCCTTGGGGATCCCAAATAAATACACAACCGTGTGCTTATTCCATATGAATTATACTGTATTTTAAAGAAGGATTAGGGAGGGGTCCTATACACAGATAGAGAATGCAACATAATTGGAAAATTAAAAAAAACTCACAGGGCTGAGCTTGTTTTATGCAGATGTGCATAGTGTAGTCCTAATTAAAACATGTACTCAGTCTGTCAGCTATTGTGTTTATTGATTAATTCCAGTTAATCATTTTGTATTTAAAAAGTGTAGGTAGCCTATATAAATATATAAACCAAATGTCATCCCATTCACACAAACAAATGGCCTATAAATACACAACGTTAATGCTTCGTTTTAACCTGCCCAGAGGGACAGGGCGCATAGTAGTCTAGACTATGCAGATGCTGTTGTTAGTAGCCTACAGTTGATCAGACAGAATCATTTTCTTGTTTCCATGCAACACAGCATGCCAGATTCCTGATGTTTAGGTGTATAGGCTGCTACCAGGGCTCTAAATTAAACATCTTCATTGGTAACACTGGTTCTCCCAACATGAAAAAGTTGGGAGCACCAGAAAATGTGTTTTTTTAAAAGAGCGACTGCCCCTAAAAAAAAAAACTAAACTCTTTGAAAACGGCCTATGGCTTCGATATGAGTCAAACATTTAATCTGGTGTCAAAATTTACTACAACAAAGTGTAAATAGGATAATTTTGGTCAAAAAGTCTCGTCCAAAACAGAGTTTAGAACCGCAGTGCGTCACAACGAGTAAATTAAGGTTGGGTTTGGATTACAATTATGTCAACAAATCATGCTCCCTTATGCTAAGCTCTACGTGCAAATCGCCCCCAAAGCCCACTTTGCTTCCCTTCATTGAATGGGACACCGTGGTTTCAACGCCCCCAACGCATTCAAAGGATCAAGGCCATGAAACTGAAAAGACCTTTACAGATTGACCATGCAATGTATACTTCCAGCAGGATGCACAGCCAACAACTATGGTGTGCATGCCCTGCCGAAGGACCCGATCATGCGGAATAGGTGGGTCCCCAATGGTGGTGAGTACACCAGTAAATAGACCATAGACTGGTTATGCATATTTTTATAATCATTATCTTGATCGCTAGCATAGCCGACTTTAGCTAGCTAGCTACCAACTAGTTAGCTAGCTAGCATACCTCAATACAACTTTATTTCTCAAGCTATGTTTATAGTTGAGGGATGATGACAATCGTTGACCCTGATTTTCTGTTAGATAAAGTGCAGTTGGGTGCTAGGCTGATCCCCTGGTCATGAACGGATGCCAGGACCTACCAGAAAGGCGCAAAGGTGGGTATAATAACATGTCTAGCAATGGTTTAATAACCTCGAAAAATCATTCCATTCACTGTTCACTTGCCATTTTCACAGCTTGTCAGGCAAGATCTCAGAATAAAAGTGTTATGCGACAAAGTACCCTTGTGACTCCTCCACTATTGTTGCCAGTCTCCCTGGACTCTTATGAAAAGGACACGCCATCATGAGGCCTCTGATAGCGACCCGAGTTACTGCCCTGATGACACAGACGGCGTCACCAAGAACGACAGGTAATGTGTGTCATGTATAAAGTTGTATTCAAAAATACCTGGCTGACAAACTAGTAGGCTAATTCCCTAGCCAAGCAGATACATCTAGTAGAGTCATTTTTGTTGTGAAGTGCATTAGCAAAAAGCGTTGTCCTTTCTTTAGAACAAAACGCAATTTACCACTTGTGTATTATAACAACCCATCACCACCTCCTCATATAATCATTGCATGCTGCAGTCGTTCTAGAAATATCCAGTTTGTAGCCGAACACGCAGCATACAGAAGACCAGCAAGTGGGCACTCATCAGCACCCTCAGTAGTCAATATTGCGCTGGTAATATGAGTCAGATCTTTTGACCTAGCTGGGCTAGAAGCAAATCGGTTTTTGCTGATAGTCATGGTGCGGCCATGACTATTGTATCTGCACACGCTTGTTTCTCTAGGGCACTTAGAAACAACAGTACTAAGCGAAGCCTTATAACAATAAATATCTGGGAGATTTTTTTCGCTAGTCGCACAGTGGTCTCAAATTAAAACTTGTGGTCGCACAGCAAAATATTTGATCACACTTTATAGACACTCGCAAGACAGTTACGTAAGAGTTTTTACTTGTGTTTGTTGGGAGTGATGCGTTATCACGCTTGCTAAATAAATACCGAAGGAAAGTATAGAACGCGCCTTGAGCATCGTGCCTGGTCGGCGCAACTTGCGATTTCCGTGAATCTGATTGGTCAAAACACGCAAAGAGCCTGCAGCAGCACTCCGATGTGAAGGACAGAGAAATTGTGCACGAGTTGCATTGATATTTTAAACAAAATCAAGTGATGTGGTGCTGCCACATCTGATTGTAAAGTTCTGTGGCAAATGCCGCCTCGCAACTTGTTTTCGGGTGGCCCTGGATAGGAGTGGAACAAAAAGGTACTTGTGCATTGATAAGCACACCAAAGACGGCATTAACGATAAGTAGTAAAATAAAGACGGCACTTCAACAAGCCTATTTCACACCATAGCCTGCTGAATTTGCAAGATCCATCTTATTTCATTTTGATTTCAGCACAAAGGAAAATGTTGCACTGACTCGCCAATGGATTGATGTGTCAGCATTGTCTCAATGAAGAGTTTGGCATTCGACTACAAAAAGAGTAAAAGACGAAAAAAAAAAAAAGAACAAAAAAAGGAAGAACGGGATGCACAGAAATAGCGAACATAGAACAGGTCTACCGCTTCTTAGACTTGCTTTCAATGAGAATGGCAGATCTATAACACACATTACTATGTGAATTTGGTCAGGTCACCCAAAAAGCTACATATTGCAGCTTTAAGTCTTACACAAGTTTAACTGTGCGTGAAGTTTCAAATGGATTCCGTCATTTCTAAATGTGTAATGTGATAAAAAAAATAAAATAATGTATTTTAACTAACAAAAAAAACATTGACTTAAATCAGTCGTCCTCAAATATAGGGGATGATGACGCAATCTTTCTGAGAGTTAGCCTGCACGGGAGTAGGTTCGTTCTGAAGGATTTGTTTCCATAGAAATGTATCTGGTACCAGCTATCCCGAGTCAAACTCAGAATTTACCAAAGTTACCAAGCTAACTCCTCAAACCACGCATGTAGTATAGGGCTCTGGACTAGGCTCGATCTGTGTCCAGGAAACCACCCTATTTGTATTTATTATGGATCCCCATTAGCTGCTGCCAAAGCAGCAGCTACTCTTCCTGGGGTCCAGCAAAATTCAGGCAGTTTATACAATTTTAAAAACATTACATTCACAGATTGCACAACGCACTGTGTGCCGTCAGGCCCCTACTCCACCACTACCACATATCTACAGTACTAAATCCATATGTATGTATAGTGTGTATGTTATCGTGTGTGTGTGCCAATGTTTGTGTTGCTTCACAGTCCCCGCTGTTCCATAAGGTGTTTTTTAAATCTAATTTTCCTGCTTCAGTTACTTGAATTGGAAGAGAGTTCCATGTAGTCATGGTTCTATGTAGTACTCTTTGCCTCCCACAGGACTTGGGGACTGTGAAGAGACCTCTTGTGGCATGTCTTGTTGGGTATGCATGGGTGTCTGAGCTGTGTGCCAGTAGTTTAGACAGACAGCTCAGTGCATTCAACATGTCAATACCTCTCATAAATAAAAGTAGTGATGAAGTCAATCTCTCCTCCACTTTGAGCCAGGAGAGATTGACATGCATATTATTAATATTAGCTCTCTGTGTACATCCAAGGGCCAGCCGTACTGCCCTGTTCTGAGCTAATAGCAATTTTCCTGTCCTTTTTTGTGGCACCTGACCACATGACTGAACAGTAGTCAAGGTCTGACAAAACAAGGCACGTCCTACAGGCCCAAGTTGATAGTGTTGTTAAGAAGGCAGAGCATCGGTTTATTATAGACAGACTTCTCCCCATCTTAGCTACTACTGCATCAATATGTTTTGACCATGACAGTTTACATTCCAGGGTTACTCCAAGCAGTTAAATCACCTCAACTTGCTCAATTTCCACATTATTTATTACAAGATTTAGTTGAGGTTTATGGTTTAGTGAGTGTTTAGGTTTGTGAATACGTACGTTTCCAGGCAGGAACTTGATGGCCATGCGCAGGATGAGGCCAGCCCAGAAGATGTGCAGACACTGCAGCACAAACAACAGCCCATTGAAGAAGTAGAACCCAAAGAAAGGGGGATAGATGGTCAATGGGTACACCCACGTAGTATGTATGATCCTGGTGGGAAAAAACAGACAGATCCAGTCAATACAGATCTACATTAGCAGTCGAACGCATTTTGGCAACGACTTATGTAAATCCCTAGAATGCATTGCCTCCTGTACAATTGATAATTGAAAAATGCCAGAAAAAAATACTTTACACTAAGTTATGGGAGCTTTAGACATATGGAGGCAGTTTCCCAGACACAGATTCAGCCTACTACTGGACTAAAAAGCAAGCTCAATGGAAAAGCTCAGTTGAAAATACTTTTTAGTCCAGGATTAGGCTTAATGTGTCCGGGAAACCCTCCCCTAGGATGCAGAGAAGTGTCATGCAATATCCGAGCGTCTTACCAGAAAGGGAGTATGACAAGGCGTGTAAGGATGAACACGGCTGCAAACAGAATGAAGATGTAGTTGCAGGTCTTTCTCCATTCTGCATAGTTGAACATCTTTGCTGACTAAAAGGAACAACAGAAAGGGAGAAAAAAAATGTGCTATTCAGTTGCCATTTCCTATATTCTCCTCTGGATGGCAGGCTCAACACTATGACCAGTTCTGCGAGAGTAGAAATGATTTAAGCACCATTTATGACTATAATACAATTGTAATGGCCTTGACTGTCCACATAATAATAACATTCCTCTATACTTATTATGGAATGACTATCGTTTCTTTAGGATTGTAATGGTGACATTGTATTGTAGGAGTAATAAGATTGGGTATGGGGGGGGGGGGTTGTACCTCCAGTAGGTAGTCTGAGGCATCGTGCACCAGCATGATCAAAGTCCCGGCACGGATGTAGTTGACCAACCATGAAAAACTGATCAGCAGAATAGTGGCTACATGGTGAACAATCTGCTCCTTAAAATCCTGGAAGAGAGAAAGGGGGAGTTTGTCAGTTATGCAAATGTTGTGTTTACTTTGTGCACTGAACATCAGCTTCAGTCATAACGGAGGAGGGGGTAGTTGTTCACTTTAAAATCTTGCCGAAATGTGTTCTAGTTCTGATGGATTTGGCATCAGGGTCATCACATTCCTCACTCGCAACTTGATTATCAAGTGTATTTTGGATGCGTTGTTCTGAACTACAGTTATTTTAAAATTAGAGCTTATACACTGCTGAATATCAGCAAAATGTTCATAGCTTCAAATATCTGTAGGGACACCTCTAAGCTACTGTTGGACGCCTTGTTCCACCACTTATTGATTAATGACGGTGTAACAGTGTGTGCATACCGATTCATCCAGTACTCACAAATGAGTGACAGTAGGCAGGTTCATTGACCCAGGTTTATTCGATTAAAACTGTCGCAAAAAAAAAAAAAAAAAACGTTGCGACATGTACAATGGAAACGCCATATATAGGAGAAATGTTCTAAAGATAGACAAAATGTTTCTGTTCAACGGGTGGATTCTTTGTGACAAATGATGGAATCTGTGTTTTTCAAATAAATTATGATTGCCGAATAACTTAAGGTAGGCCTACGCAGGGCAAGTTACATCACATAACTATAAAGCTCCACTCCACATTTAATTCTAAATGCCTATTGTTATCAACAACAACAAAAATTCCAACTACAAAACTACAGTCAGGATTGTCTTGACTTTCATGAATGCCTGTATTGCTTCGCCTTGTTTTTCTAGTTGGTTGGAAGCAAGTTTCACCAGCCAATTATTTCAGCTCTAAAAGGAGTGCAAGTTTCACCATGGCACGGACCGTGTTGGCACATGAGAATTATTTGAATATGGCAAATTGCATTCTAGCAATGCTGGCTTTTGCAGGCTACCTGAGACATGAAACGGATAGGTGGGAAGGCATACAGCCTGTCGCCAATTTATTAATGTGCAATTTGCCTAAATTGATCATGGAAACACTTCAACCACTTCATTTTTATTCAACACATTTTTTGGGGGGTGTGACGACATTACATCCAGCTGTTTTTATTGACAAAAGAGACGGTTCAATGGAAACGCACCGTAGCAGGCAATTGTAGAATGTATTTTCTATGAAACCTTTTTAAAATGTCGACAACTTAATGGAAACATAGCTAATGCGTGCATGTATCCATGTGTACTTCCCTACTTACAACTGAACTAAAGTGTCACCCTAGCCATAAGCTTGAGGCGAGCAAAAAACTAACAAGCCCAATTTGGAGTTCCACAGCAATTACAGCTAACGTAACGACACAAAAGTTCTGCCAACCAAGTCTCTGAAACCATTGTTTTGGATCAGCCCTATTCATTCCTTGTATCTGTCAAATCAACCGACAAATTTCAGTCTTGTCTGCTGACTGTGTGAAGAGTTGCCACTTTCCATTGGGGCTCACCAGCTGTAAAATAAATACGGCTGGAGAACATGGTCAATCAGTCTCCACTGTGATACCTTTCCACAATGTGCCGGTCACACATTAACCCTGTGGCGGATGAATCAGAATTAGTTGGGTAACATAGATAATTAAGATGTCTTATCTGCATAATATGCTTATGTGATATACTTGTTAATAGAATGTATCCCTTTGGACTCTGGTGTTGGCAGTTGCACTTCTTCCCTCAGCTGGGGCTCAGTCACTTGGGGCCCAGAGAGGGGAGAGGTCAGGCTCATCTTTTATATGTCTCTGGTGCTATGCAGAATATCAGAAAGGGAAGAGGACAGGATGGAACATTGTCTTCATATGTGAATGTGTCTTTACCTATTCTTAAACCATGTGAAGGGATGGCGTGATTAATGGGGAACCAATTACTTGTCTCCACAATGTCTGTGCGCAAGTCACTCCCTCCTTTGGCATTGGGGGGGGAGGTGTATGGCAGTGTATGAAACCATTGTATCTCCTCTCTGATGTTGCACTTATCCTGGGATAGTGTATGACCTAGAGGCTCACTCCCCTCAGTGAGCTTGTCCAGGAGAGGGGTCAAGAAAGGGTTTTACTTGAGATGGGAGTATCTAGAGTTGACAATTGATATATGCCAGCTGTTTCTGTTCTATACTGTACCAGGAAGAGACGGTTCCAGTTTGGAGTAGGAGGGCCAGACACTGGTCTATACAATGAAAACTGTTGACACAGCAGATGCTGTCTGCTATGTATTATAGGCATCTTTCATACAAATCTTAACCTTGTGACCATGCTATGTATCTGTTGTTCGTCATATAGGTTGAGAGGGGTGTAACTTGGCTATAAAAAGATCTTTGTACTTTTGTGTTGTCACTTTCAATGGTTCATTAGAAATGGTGCATCATTGAAAGTCAATGCTATTGCAAAGCACTTATTATTAAAGATGTAGTTTAAGTATAACTCTG